>NC_141358.1:33107234-33512234 GCF_057382095.1 Aulonocara sp. 'chitande type north' Nkhata Bay | reverse complement strand
ACTGGCTGGCAACCTGTTTCTGAGAGAACAGATATTCCGGGTTCACCGTTCGTTTGAAGTGCTTCTCCAGGATGGACAGGATGATGACCTCTTCTTCAGGTTTTCTCACACGTCCTGCCAGAAGCATATACCCTGTCGGGGAGTGAAAATTTCAATTTAGGGTCTCTGTGTGGAAGTGATTTAATGGGTTGTTTAATGAGCCTCACCATCATCTGCTAAATGCTGCAGCCAGTCCCGAGAGGCCTCTGCCTGTTCCTCCAGCCTGTAGCGGTCCGCCCAACGGAAAAGATCTCTAAGGGTGATGAAGCCCTGTTTGCCTGCAAACACTGAGGATCCTTTGCGCAAGGACTGTAGAACAATTAGTCAGGATCAACGAGAACAGGCAAGTAATAGAAAGATACGAGTAGACGCGAGAGACAGTGCAACACTTACCTGAAGGTCTTGCATGACTTTCACTAGCTTGGTGCAGTAAGATGGGGGAAGGCTGCACCTCTGATGAAGGATGATCTCCAGCTCTGCACTGGGAAGCTCATCAAAGTGTAGCTCCACAAAGCGATTCCTAAAAGCCCTGGAGAGCACCTAGATAGTGTTGCATAGAATATATATATGTATGATGAATACACACGTTCTGCCAACTTTTTTGTGTGTGTTTTCATAAAAAGGCCTGTCCGTACCTTTATGATCATGTAAAATCTTCATGATTTCTATCCAAATAATATTTCACTTCACAGCTACTTTATCCATCTTCCTAAGCTAAAGGAATGCTATACCTTTCTACCACCGTAGAGACCAGGGGGATTCTGGGTAGCAAACAGCATGAACCTGGGGTGAGCACTGATGACTTCCTGAGTTTCAGCCATAAAGAGTTCTCTGTTGTCGTCCAACAATCTGTTGAGGGCCTCCAGAACATCAGTGGGGGCCAGGTTCAGCTCATCTAGGATGATCCAGTAGCCTTTCCTCATAGCATCAATAAGAACGCCTTAATCAAAGACAAATAAAATTAGCCATGTGGACTGGGGCCGAGCTACTTCACATTAGCAGTTAAGGTAATTAACTGTGATTCTCATTTATTAGCAATTTTTATTCTCTGACAGTTTCCCAAATGGTTTGGATGCTTTGTGAAATAGAAAGTCTTGATTTTTATTTACATTATTCAGCTTTTTCAGAGGAGGTCTTGAGGGAAGATCTATAGTAAGCCTCTGGATACAGTCCAACCTCACACGTGTTGCACAAATTTACAGTCTTTTGTTACCTCGTTTCAGTTTTTTTCCCTTTTACATGTTGCTTCCATCAGATTCAAAATGACGAAGTATATAAATGTCTCAATTTCAACATCTGTTACCTTTCTTCCATTTTACAATAAATATAGTTTTAAATTATGAAACTAAATGTTGTTTGTTTTTCGTTCACACTTCATTTTATTAAGCCTTACTTAAAAAACTGGGTATTTACATACAGAGAAAACCTTTCAAGTTTTCAATGCATTGATTTTTTTTTCCTCTTTTGCAAGTCACATGACTGCTTCGCTCTTCATTGCTGTGAGTTACTCTTTACAGGACAACATAATGCAGCTTCTTATTTTTCTTTGCACAAAACACTGCCATTGGGACAGGGAACAGAGTCGATAGGCGTTTATCTTTCCTAGTCTTACTGACCATTACAAGTCGCATTTAACTATACAGTGATTTATTCTGCTCACTTTAAGCTCCTTCTGTCCCATATTCTCTGCCAATTAAGAATCCCCATTTAACCCTACATGCATATGTTTGGACTGCACGAGGAAGCTTGAGTAACTAGACAAAAACCATGCAGGCACGGGGAGCATGAAAAAGCTGATTCCCTAGAGAAAAGCCCCAGGAGTCTTGTAACACTATTTTAAATGCTCATACCCTCTTTAAACACCAGCTTGCCCCGGTCATCTGATGAGTAACAGCCAATGTACTCCTGGACATCGGTGTGCTCATGGTTGTTGATTCTCACACACTGGTTCCCGGTGGCAGCAGCGAGCCACCTGATCAAACTGGTCTTCCCCACAGATGTCTCTCCCTGGATCAGCACTGGGTGAGTCCTGTAAAGCCAAAGCAACATTCGTGACGTTATTTCCTGACTGTATGAAATTAACCTTAAGAGCAGCTAAGTGGTGAAGGACCTCTGAGTTATAAACAAAACCAAACAAAATGCTTTGAACCTTTTCTGTTTGTGACAACAGAATACATTGAAGAAGATGGAGTCAGACTCAGGAACTTTGTGCTGTGAGGCAACACTACCAACTACTGGCCGCCTCCTGTTGCACACATATTGTTCACATTTAAAGCCTGTAACAAACTGGTATGATTTTCAACTCAAAAATCTTTATAGTTGTGATATGCACTGGCCCCAAAATTCTAAAAGTAAGAAGTGATGTCCTCACCATTCACATTTAAGTCTGGCATGTTAATGTTGCGTAGGAGCAGAAAGGAATAGACAAATGTATCGCTTTGGAGAAACACAGGAAAGCTGATGGCTGAATCACAGCTCTTTCTTTCCACTGTTATAAAAACATCAAAGCCTCCTGTTTGGTAGGCCACTGACTGCAGGGCAATTCAGTCCAACCACAGATTTGTCCTGATGCACTCTGGTGCATCATTTACTGAAGGGCCTGAATTAGCTCTGTCAACATGAATATCTAGAGATTTATAGATGAAACCATTGATTCAGGGGGGAACATTGTACAAGGGGTCAGATTGGGTGATAGCTCACCCTGCAGACACCACTCTGGCAAGGTCGCGAAGGTTCAGCTTGACTGAGGGAGTGAGAATGTAGCTGGGGTCGAGACCTGGTTCCATCTCCCCCTGGGAAACCCAATAGCCTTCCATTTCAACACAGGGTCGGCCTGAGGGTGCCGGGATGGACTGTAGGAAACACAGTGCACAAACATTTTACAGAAAGGTTGCATATAATTATGCCTCCGTATCACTTCGCCCTAAACTGGTAAATGATAGCACGTTTCTACTCTGAGCACTCAAAGTGTTTTATACAACTTGCCTCATTCAGCCATTCACACAAGCACTTTTTGCTTTGAGTGCTACATCTATCTAACATTCACACGTTCATATCTTGCCCAAAGATATTTGGCATGCACGTCTTGTATTAGGGATCGAACCACAAAGCTTCTACTTAGTAGATGGTCTGCTCTACCTCCTGAGCTACAACAAGTCACTTTTCAGAACTTTAAAATCCATTTTAGCTCATGCTGAAAAATGAAACATTTTTCACATTGAAAGCTTATTAGAAAAGAGAAAGAGCACATATGAAGTGTGTTGAAAGTGATAACGTCTTTGGTTTGTGGTATCTTCATCTAAGATTGTTTTATGCATACACACACACTTTTTGGGGTTTTCTCATCATTTTTTTTAAAGCACCTCTGATAAGATCTTACTTGTTTCAGACACTTTGTGTTTCCCATCAGGATGTGCTGACACACCAGTTTCTGGACCACAGGGTGGGAGCTTCTGTCCAGCTGAGTGAGGAAGCTCAGGCAGAACCCCTGCACACAAGACGCAGTTGAAGAACAGGTATAACAAGTACAAAAACATCAAACCTTCAAATACTAAAATAATAACAATAATGATTAAAAAACACAGGGCATTAAACAAAACTGACCATTCTCAATATGACTACTTATAAATAAGAGATCTGGTTCCCACCTCATAAAGTGAGCGCTGCACGTTGTTACAGGGGTTTAGCGCCACATACTTCAGGGCCCTGCACAGAGTCCGCAGACTGTAGTGGGGTCTGTGGCCCCTTCCATCCACCAGACGTGAGCTTGCTTCCTTTCGTACTGTCAGATAAAAGCTGCAAAGAAATACATTTGACAAATAAGCCATTCAAAAGGTAGTGTAAACCTACAGCTCACACACACTTACATATATATCCTATCCTAAAGCTAAAAGTGTCAGAAGCCGAGGGTGAAAAAACAACAATAAAATGTAACAGCAAGCTTGTAACGCAAGCATCTATGGCAGTTTGATTATGATGCAATTAACTAACCCAAAATGAGTAAGGATGTTTGTTTGATGACTGCATCAAAAACACAAAAGGCAAACACGCTCTTGAAACTACGCTCTACCTATTCGAGTCTACAATGCATCAGGCTGCATATAGCATCAACAAAGAAGGTATATTGTTGGATGGTGTACAAAAGAAATACACTCGTTCAGCAACGTCTTTAAAAAAACGATCTTTTAAAAGTTCAAGCATTTATAAGAGCCAACCTTATAATGCCACTGATGACACTTCGATGTGGATTTAAGCACTTGAGGTAATCTGAAATCAGGATCCTCAGGTCAGCTTCATTCTCCAGCTCCTCCACATACAGCTCAGTAAACCTAAGCGAAACATACAGAGGTTTAGAAATGAAGCATTGTTCCCATTTTGGAATTAATTCTTGTATAATAAAGGAAGGAAAATAGAACATTTGATCAAAAACATACACATGCTTACTTAGATTTAAAAATATTTGTATAGAAATATACATATAATATATAAAAACAAATACTTTTCGATCAGTCGAGCATTATGCCTGTGGCATAAAGCTTCTTGCGTAGTCTGCAGCGCTGCATAGTCTCACCTGTTTCTGAGGCCCAGAGGCAGGTTCCTCTTCCCAACATCAGTAGCTGGGTTCATACAGGCAAAAAGCCGGAAGTCTGGGTGGCGTACTAGGGGCTCTACTCAAAAAAAACAAACAAAAAATTACAGAGTTCTAACTTTGGAAGTATTTAATGAAGGCTTTCAAAAGGGGGCAAGGTAATGGCAGTCCTCACCGGTGTCTCCACGATCCAGCAGTACTAGAGATCTGGTGTTGCCCTCAAGAAGTCCACTCAGACACTCGAGGGTCTCTGCTGCTGCCAAGTTGATCTCATCCAGCAGGATCCAGTGGCCCTTCTTCACTGCCTGAGCTAATGTTCCCTATAAAGCAAAACACACACAGGTAAGGGTTACCACGCTCTGATCCCCGAACATATGTGTGGTTATTTTTTTAAGTCTTTACCTCCACAAAGGCAAAGACCATGGCTGTCTCACAGGCCCTAATCTGCTGCTGGGTCTGATTAAGTTTTGAAGCCAGTGCCTCCCACTGCTCCTGCAACAAAGCAGCTGCACGGACACAAACACGCAGGAAAACGTCAGTGTTTTACTCTAACACAGCCGGTGTAACCATCTAGTAATTCTGGAGCACTACCATCTGATTTCTCTTGCAGCTCCTTAGTGAGAGCAGACTTGCAGACGTGGTCCATGAGTTTAAGCAGATCCTGCCAACGCTTGCCTCTGAAGCAGGTTTGCACGTGACCGAGGAAGGTCAGGTTCTGCTTTCTCGAGTAGGTCTGGGAGAACAGGTCCTCGAAGGCCTCACGCAGAGGGAGCAGGATCTGCTTTATGTCCACTGGCTTGTACCTGTTATTTAAAAGAAGAAAAAAAAAAAAAAAAGGAAAAAAGTTTAAGCTAAGAAGAAATCATCAAAAGAAATTACTGGGACGTTTTGGGTTTTTTTACTACTTAATAGAGTTTGGCACCAAAGTGTTACCAAAAGAATGACTTAAAACCAGTGGAAAAGATTTATTTTTTTATTTTCACAATTTGGGTTTTGTTCTTTGCTACAACTAAAAGATTGATGTATCCATTCGTATTGAGAATATGACACTGATTTAAGCTCTGGTCCATCCAGTTTTTTCCTTGATAACCTGCAATAACCCATAGTGACATTCCACTTCAAGAAGCCAAACCTGAGAGAGGTCAAGCAGGTTGTCAAGGCAAGTAGAAGTACCTCAGCACCAGGTCCAAGTGGAAACATTGTCTACATCAAGTGGCCCAGACTCCATCAAGGTTAGCTGGAGGATAGGAAAAGTTGCACAGCAGTGGAAATATGAAGAAGATGTCACTGAACAATTTGGAATCGCCTCACTCCTCGACTTTGAGGGGAAGATATACTTTAGCTTTGTTGCCAGATACATAGAATCCCTTTTAAGCAATCCATATATCGACACTGCTTCAGCGCTCCATGGGTATTAGATCATCGATCAGACAGGAAATGTCATTTAGCTTATCCAGGAGGGAAATGCTGACCTTGCAGTTCTGCGATTTGACCTTGCCAATGCTCATGGGACAGTCTCACACAAACTGGTGGAAAGCACACTCGTTCAACACATATTCAAGACAAGATCAGAAACCAAATTTTGGACTATTACAGCTGCTTCAGTTACAGTAAAGACGGCTGGACCAGTAACATCTGCTTTCTATGGGCTAGATTAGGGAATAATCATTGGGTGTACCCTCTCAGAGATTTTGTTTATTTTGACCATGAATATGCTTGGCCCCATTTTGGGCCCCCAATGAGGGCTTTCATGGACAATCTGACAGTGATCACAATATTGACTCCTGGGATAAAATAGATCCATCAAGGTCTCAAACACCTGATCAACTGGGTATAGATGGACTTTATGACAACCAGGTTCTGATCTCTAGTTGTGTAGAAGGGCAACATATGCACTAGGAGAAGTCCAAATTCAATCAATACCTGGGAAGCCAATTAAGAGGAAAGGCCTGGATGTATCAGCAGGTGGTTTACCATGTCCCATCATTGTGGTGGGGGCCTTTGAGAAGATTATCAAGATCCTGCACAGGTGGGTTGGGTTTTTTCCTGCAGTCTAACACTGCAAGCAGCCTTTCGAAGGAATTCATGGATATTCAGGCAAGTGCTGTTGCTGTAGAGAGAGTCTCTTTGGCTAGCATAGAGGTGAGGAAAAGCTGGAGGTGGAGGGCTCAGGAGGGTGTTGATCAGGTGGACAAGTGGCTGTGACACAGACAGCTGGTGGGGACAGTTGCAGTAGGATGGGCAGGACCTGGCAGCACCCCAAGAACTCAACATGTCAGTTAGCCCAGAAAGAAATCCAAGCATGGGGGGAGAAGGATGCAGGATGGTTGGGATGAAAAGCAAGGAATATGGACTAGATGGGCGCAGGCAATAGACCAGAACATCTTGTGTTCAGGAGTATTGGAAGGCCAAATCAAATCAAGGTTCAGTCAGTGAACGATGCCCTCCCAAACCTAACCAACCTTTCCTCCTGGGGCCTGGCAGAGAACTGAAAATTATTAGCATATGTGTTAAGCTGTTAGCTCTGGGAGAAGGATGTTATTAGTGGCACCCTGACTAGGTGCTGAGTTATTACAGAAGATATCAGCAGATCTCTCAACAGGTTACACTAGGCAACAAAGCACTATTGTTTTTGTCAAGGCTAGAGAAAAAAGAAACAGGATACAAGAGGACTTCTGACAACAGCTCAGGCCTGGCAGTTGGAAGGCTAACCTAAGGAGACAGCTCGAATTCCCTGACACAGTAGTTGTGACAACCAGGCCTGACATATCGAGGCAGGTGGCCCTGCTGGAACTGACTGTACCCTTAGAAGAATGCATTGGAGAGGTATTTGAGAGGAAGAGGGCCAAGTATGAGGAGCTACTCCATTGATGTCAGCTGTCAAGGTTTTGCTAGCCAGTCTATCTACTAGGTCGTCAAGTTACTTGAGATCAGCAGACTGCACAGCAAGAGAGCCATCTTGCACATCACCAATATACCTGAGAGGCCATCAAGATATGTGTGAAAAGGCAGGACCCATGGACAACACAATTTATTTAGACACAAGCTGGGGACTAACCACGCTAGCTAGGTCATCAGGGTGAGGATGTATAAACATGAAAGTCCTGAAAGACCCAGTGACAACCCATTATATCACTGATGATGTATCTAGGACACACTGTAGGGTGTGCATTAATAGACTTTGAGATGCCTCTACAACTCCAGTCAAGAGCCGGTTACTCTTCATCATACATAATGCAAAGACACTATCAGTAGTCTTCATGGATCAGTAGAAAAACTACTGGAGGGACTTAATCAGATGACTGTTGTTGTGAATTGCAGCTATTTACATTGCTATGATAAAACATTTGTCCACTTCGTGACTTTTTTTTAGCATATTTGTAATACTTGGATGTTTCATAGCTTCAAAAAAATGTAATATTAGAGAACGATAACCTGAGTAAATACAAATATTGCATTCTTAAATTACGATTTCATTTACGAAGGGGAAATGAGCTATCCAAGCAATAACAATAATAATAACAATAACAATAACAATAACAATAATAATAATAATAATAATAATGGATTGCATTTATATAGCGCGTTTCTAGGCACCCAAAGCGCTTTACAATTCCACTATTCATTCACTCACTGGTGGAGGCAAGCTACAGTTGTAGCCACAGCTGCCCTGGGGTAGACTGACAGAAGCGAGGCTGCCATATCGCGCCATCGGCCCCTCTGGCCAACAACAGCAGGTGGTAGGGTAAAGTGTCTTGCCCAAGGACACAATGACCAGGACAGAGAGAGAGCAGGGGGATCGAACCGGCAACCTTCCAGTTACAGATGAGCTTCCCAACCCCCTGAGCCACGGTCGCTCCCACAATGTGAATGACTCATTGCCAGTTGTCACAAACACTTGACTGCTGTTCTTATCTATATAGTTTTAGTGACAGAGTATTATTTTTATGCAATTAATGCACAGTTGCTGTGTGACTCACCCTCCAAGCAGATCTGCGGTATCACTCTGCTGGTTCATGTTCACAACCCGCAGCCTGTGTCCTGGATTGAACAAAAAGGAAATATTTCAAATAGGATGAACCATTCACAGAGCTTTATGGAGATAATTGGAGTTTAAAGACATAGTGACAGGGGGAGGGAGGGTTCAAACCACCAGTGAGCCACAGCCAAGTTTTATCTTTGCGCAAACCTGAGCTCACCTGTGATTCTAGCTAGTTGTTGTACAGTAGAGGTCTTTCCAGTTCCAGTCTCCCCCACCAGAAGAACCGGCTCTCCCTTGGCCACACACACTGCCAGTTGTTCAAGTAGCACGGCAGATGGTCGTGTAGCAGCAAATGTGTGGTTCTCCCTGTTTAAAACAACACATTAACAGTTAATATTTGCACATTGCAGAAAAACAACAAAAACACTTTTTGTGTCAACATTGAAGTTAATGTTCACCCACATAAACACGTGGATGCAAAAATATTACACTTTTGCATTCGGCCCTTATATAACTGTTGCAAGAGCCTGGTTTGCATTGCCGACTTGGTTGTCTACTTTTCGCAGATGATGTGGTTGTGCTGGCTTCACGGTGGTGGCCTCCAGCTTGAGTGTGAAGTGGCAGAAATGTGAATAGCACTTCCAAGTCTGAGGCCATGGTCCTCAGCCAGAAAAGGGTGCATCACCCACTATGGATGAGGGATGAATTAAACTCCCCTCCACTTGATGCAGTGGAGTTTAAGTATCTCTGGGTCTTGTTTACGAGTGAGGGGAGCGGGAGATTGACAGATGGATTGATGCAGCGGTTGCAGTGATGTGGACCCTGTACCGGTCCATTATGGTGAAAAGAGAGGCGAATTTAAAAAAAAAAATCTAAATCAAAAAGCTCTCAATTTACCGGTCGATCTATGTTCCTGCCTTCACCTATGATCTTAAGCTCTGGGTAGCAACCAAAACACCGTGGTACAAGCGGTGGGAATTTTGAGTTTTGAGGGTGAGAAGCTCAGCCATCCAGGAGGGGCTCAGAGTAGAGCAGCTGCTGATCCACATCGAAAGGAGCCAGGTGAGGTAGTTCGGGCATCTGACAAGGATGGCTCCTGGGTGCCTTCTAGGTGAGGTGTTCTAGACATGTCCCCCCGGACCAGTCTCAAGACACCCTGGAGAGATTACAGTCACTTTTCCATTTGTACCTACTCTGGTCGCTCACCACGGTTTTCCCTTAGGTGGTAGCTTTTTTAGTACGTATCCCAATGGGGCCCCGAGCAACCTCGGATGATCACATCAGTGGATTAGCTAGTCACTTGATGAGTCATGAAAGCATCTCCTTCATGAAAATCAAAACCGCCACTTTTGAAACCTGGCAACAGGGAAATCGCCGTGGTCCCCAAGTTTCACAGAAAGCCACAGACCGAGCAGGTATAACATCACCTGGAAGTCCACCTTTGTCATGGCGTTCAAGTCGCAGACTAATTACATCACAGGACACTTGACCATGTTGCTATAACCACCCCACACACATTAGGTGGTACTCGATCGTAATGGAAAACAAGTCAAAGTCGCATCCAGCCAATCTGAGTAGGAACGAATGAATAACAAGCATTTTTTTCCTTTGATAAATAAAATCATCATTTACATACAGCATCTTGCTGTTTTTAGAAGTCATCTACATCTAATATTAAAGTCAGTTTAATGACCTGAAACATGACAAAAATAAATCAGAAAAGGTAAATACTTTGTCACAGCACTTTATATCGTGGAAACATAGAAAGGATTTGCCAGAGTAGGATGTCCCACTTACACACTCAGCTGAACTGCTTCAGTCTGTTTCCGAATCAGAGTCACTCTGCCCACTGAGGCCTCCAGCTCAGTTAGCAAGATGCCAGGCTGATACATCTGACAGAAGTGCTGGGCCTGGAAAAAAGCAGATGCCACAAATTAAAAACCAAGATTACAGTTAAATTGGATTTCAGTGGCATCAGAATGGTCCTCTATCCAAATCCGAAACATATGCTTCAAACTGCTTTCATTTACCATAAAACTGTTCACTCAAATACCTTCTCTCTGGAGATGTTCAGTTTGCTTCCAATGATCTCAGCCATTCGCAGTCTACTTTCGGGATGAGACAGCATGGCTGTGAAGCAGTCGAGAGCCTGAGGGAGACAAAGACCAGAAAATGACTCAATTCACAGAGTAGCGCTTTATAAAAAATGTGGTTAATCACAGCCAATTCATTATTAAACAAGGTGGTGCAATCCTTTTCCACACAGGGCCACACAGGTTTCTTTCTTCTTTTTTTCCCCTTAATGATAAAACACCCTCATTTAGACATTTACTTGCCTTATCTTTTTCTAATATCAAAATTTGTTTCGTGATCTAAAACATCTCAGTGTTACAAACATATAAAAAAAAAAGAAAAAAGAAAGAGGAAATTAGGAAGGGGGCAAATACGTTTTCACACCACCGTATGTCGCATGTAGTTAGTGATCTAGTTAACTGTGTTCCTATGATTTTAGCCAAGCAGTTAGAGAAACAACTAACTACATAGCTATGGAACAGGGACAATTTTGTCCTGCCAGAGTAGGAAGATCACCAGTACTCTTGTTCATCTCATGTGTCCCTTTCATGCCGAAACTATCCAAAATGTCTATTGCGAACAACATCCTACGATTCAGTTACTACACAGTAAATGATATATTCTCATTTTCATAGTCACTGCATAAAAAAAATAAATAATAAATAAATAAATAAATAAAAGGTGTTTCAAGGCTGGCTCTGAAATACGTGGATGAGTCTTGGAGGTTACAACCGTGTATTGGTTTCTATGGTAATATCGTCTGGCATGTGTATGAATGAAACATCCATATGTGATCATTTTCATAAATTGAATTCACTGACCTCTAGGAAGACATGTTGTGCTGTAGCTGACGAGGTGCAGTCAAAGTTGACGCTGATTCGCTCACACCATTTCAGCAGGTCCCTGTAGAGTGATAATGGAGAAGTATCCAGAACATATTTTTTAGCCTTCTTATCTTTCTAACCTGATTTTGGTTGTCACAACAGACACGGGATCACAAATTTTCACCCATCTACCAAACTAAAAGAACGTGGAAAGAACACAGAAATTTCAATGAGCACTTTAGTGAGTCCGCTTTTACTTAAATGCACTGATGTGACCTGATTAATCTGTGATTCCAGTTTCCTGCTCTAAGGACATTTTAATCAGTAAACTATGGATCGCAGCAAAGAGTTTATTGAAAACCAGTTCATCACATGAAGACTGAACTGCAGACTGGATGGAGGGGATAATGTGATAGATTTAAGACCATAAATTCCATGGTCATGGTTCTGCGTATGCCCCAAATGGCTGCGATGACAATACAGCTTTTGTGGATTATAGGCCAGATGTTCAAGAAACAACGTATATCAAAACCCCATGATCCTATATGCAGTGATTGATCTTTAATGATTTAAAACAAAAAACAACAACAACAACAACTGGGTGGCACAGGTTTACATTTATTTTGGATTTTCTCTGATCTACACATGGTCAAAAGTATAACATACTGGGTCAGAAGTATAACCCACTAACATTTGGTTAAATGTCACCTTCAACAGACACTGGGGGCTTTGGGAAGTCCACTGCAGAACCTTAATGTTAGCCTGCTTTGTCTGTTCCAGAATCAGTTTTGATGCGCTGCAATCATTGAAACATCTAGTTTTTTGTTTCAGCTGTCGGGTTGGGGTGAGTTGGTTTGTGTACCTTTAAGTATGTTAAACAACCGGCGTACTTTAATTAATAATAGATGTTATTAAAACTGGCAGCCTTAGTCACCAGCGGATAAAATTCAGTGGAATTTGATGTTTTTAGTGCCACAGGTCAATTTGATGTGTTGATTAGAATTTAAATGTTAGACAAAGGAAAAAGGAGAAGAGAGAGCAGCAAGCTGGGGCTCACCTCAGTGAAAGCGCCCTCAGCTGTGTGCTTTTGTCGTCAGAGTTGTGCTGCTGGCTGTTGTCAGGCATTGGAGGGCTGTTTGTGTCCAGCTCAGAGTGTCTCTCCCCAGTCAGCTGGCAGAAGATTTCCAGGAGATGGTCTGACACCACAGACAGCCTCGGATATCTACTAATGAGCACCTACATACACGAGGGATAGGATCAGCTTGAAACAGATACAACAGAACTTACAGCAGGAATGCACGATGGAGAAAAAAAAAAAAAGATTTAGGATTTTTATACTGCAAAAAAACGGATTAAAACCCTGTAGCAAAAACATCATTTTTGACTTGCTGACCAGAAATCTTAAGTTTGTCCCTAACTGCAGCAGAAAAGATCATCTCAAAGTTTCTAAATATCCAAATCGATGAAAATATACAGGCTTTGACTCCTATGACTTCCATGTGTCCGAATATCATGCAACTTCATAAGTAAAAGGAAAAAAACGATGCTTGCTGCTGCCTGATTTAACTTGCTTGAATTCCTCCTTGGTAAGGTGCTAGGTGTTTTTAATTAAACATTTTTAAAGACATCCCTCTATCCAATCAAAAAAAGTTGTGTGCGTCTTCTAGACACAGCAAGTCCTTTTAAGAACAAGTACGGTTTCATGAGCGTGAAGGAGATACCAAGGGATGGACCATTATACAAGGAGAGGAGGAGTTCCCTTACTGGTTAAATAAAACACTAATTGTAACACTAAAGCTAATGTCTTGTTTTAGAATACAGGCACATATTTTTGCAAAAAAAAGGGAATCTACTGTTGAAACCACAGTGAAGTTAAACATGAAAACCCTCCCAATCACCTTCTTCAGCTCTTCTCGTGTCATGTTGCCCATTTGCAGCTTCGTCCAGTACTTGTCCAACAGCACTGCATGGGAGTTCTGGGGTCTGTGCCAGCTTCCACCACTACAATACATCCTACAGTCCACAAAACACAAGTTACTTGCTACTAAAATCTGACAGGCCAGTGTTCATTGAAACATGCATTACTCTTTAGTACATCTCAATTGTACATACAGTTTGAAATGATTAACCGTACATAGGATTACACATCCCAGCGTCACAAAGCACATGTGACAGGTTCAGTAGTCATATCAGAATTTCATATCCCTTAACAAATCGCTGTAGTCTGACCTTCTGGTTGCAAAAAATTGGAATCCAGGCGCAACATCAATGCAGTCTTCTCGCCCCGGAATCATCAGCTTTTTATTCTCCATCAAAGGGAGGAGCGCAGATATCTGAGAGAGGGAAAAAAAAAAAAACAAAAAACTTTTTTAGGGCTAGTTTTTTCCTTGCCAGTGACAACTCAGTGGTGTAACGGTTAGCAGTGTCATCTTGACAGCAACAACTTGATGGCTCAAACCCCCGACTAGAGAATTTCTATGTAGAGTTTGCATGTTTTCCTGCGTGGCTTTTCTCTGAGTACTCTAGCTTCCTCCCATAATCCAAAGACATGCATGTTAGGTTAATAGGTGATCCTCAACTGCCCATGGATGCTGGGCCAGAATGAAACACACTACCAATGTAAAATGGGACTTGTAATCTTGAGAACTTTGTTTGGATGCTTTATAAATACCAGTCCATAGTTTTCAATTCATTCATATTTAAAAAGGTAGGGTATTTACTCACCACATCCAGAGGAGCATGGTCAATGTCCTCCAAGAGGATCCACTGGCCTGAAGACACGGCTTGTGTTAGTGTTCCAGGCTGCCATATAAACTTCCCTGGTATATCAGTGCAACGGTACATTCCCAGGAGCACCTGTGATATAAAACAAGGACATTTTGAAATGTTCAGCCTTCAGACTAAATGAGTTATTAGAAAACTCAAAAAAAAGTTTGTGAAACTAGAAGAAACACCTTCAATTCAATTTTATTTATACAGTGCCAAATCACAACAAGGTGCTTCAACAAAATATCATCAAAAAAACAAAACAAAACACAACATCAACAAAATATTGTGAATATTACATCAACAGTGGCCAGGGCGTTCTGATTTGAGTACATATGGGTGCAAACCTGCAAATCCTACAATTCTGACAGTTTGTAAAATGTTTGTTTTATATATTAAATGTCAAATATAATGCTTCATCACTTCCTATAGAACCATAAGAAACAACATGTTTTTTCCTTTTATGTCTCTCACCTTGCTGTCAGTTTGATCCCCAAGCTGCACCTTGAGGATCTCCGTAGTTTTGGCATGTCCGGTGACAGCAGCCATAAACTCTACCAAAGCAGTTTTACCGCATCCAATAGGACCCTCGAGCAGTACAGGTTTCTGGGAGGCCACGGCCAATGCCAGTCGTCTCAGATTGCGGCAGGTTGAGTCAACCAACACCAGATCCTTTTGATTAATCTACAAGTAGAAACCAATATTAGGAAAAAAAAAAAAAAAAAAAGCAGAGACAGATATATCGCAAAGATTACCTACCTGTTCAGGCTGCCTAGGAACTATCCTGGGTAGCACAACACCACAGACTGCCACTACATTCTGCGACAAGTCCTCTGATACCACCTGGCCTCTAGTAAACTTGTTGGCCTTCTCTTGGCACCACGTCACATAGCCCTGATTGGCTAAAACCAGGGCCTTCTCAAACTCCAGCTGCTGAGTTTCTTCCAAACCCCTAAAGAAGCATCAATGGTAAAGGCATGTAGCGCCACAATATCAGATTTACAATTCATGACTGTTGTTGATAAAATAAGTTCAGACATGTGCATAAATATGTGGAAAAAATAAAGAAATAACAGCAATGACACTATAAGGCTGTGTCCTATATTTTTGTTTATTGTGAAATGTATTTATATAATACAAGTATATGTGTTTGTGTGTATGTAACAGTAGCATCCCATTACAATAACACATTTAGACTGCGAATGCGAATGGCTGGGTCAAGTGTCCACACCAAACACACGGTACATACTTCATTTTCATGTGTAGGATCTCATCACTCGTCAGCACCTTCCTCAGGAAGATGGTTTTCTGGTTATCAGTCATATGAGAGACCAATGCTAAACAGTGGGCGGTGTACCTGTTAGAGTGACAAGTGACATTAACTGTAATTTGCAGGTCAAGTACAAAACAAAGAATAAATGTTGAATGTTAAATATAATAGCATTGGCTATAAATTACTGGTTAATATTTTGAGCAGTTAAACCAGAAAGTGATTCGAATAGCAACACTAATGTGCTGATAGCATACTTTTGGCTTTGTCTAACAGCATTTTGTGATTAAATCTTCAAGTAAATATAATCCTACGTTAATTGCTATGACAAAATATGCAATTAAATTATAGATACTAACCAATTTGTGATGATTACAAAGGGCTTCTATCCAAATATAATATCTTTGGTAAACGCTAACATGTAGAAGGTAACATTCTTTCTCTCGTTTTGCATCTTTTGTCCGTCCAGTAATGCTTTCATTTGGAATACTGGCTCAGGATTTTGGATTGAGAGTGGAATGACTTATATCTTATATCAAGACAGGCTCCATGCTTTAGCATTATGCACTCAAATCAATTTAATACATCTGAAGTCAACTTTTTGAACTTAACACTAGCTGTGACTAAATATGTGCAAGTATTGCAACTAGTTGATTTTGTTTATTATGATTTATTAATGACTTTACGTTGTAGCAAAAGCTTTTGAAACAACTAAGCCAGATGGAGTAGCCAGCTAAAGAGTGCTCTTCTCCACCAACCTGAGCGTGCAGCCGAGTCAGTCCTGACAGGAGAAGGCTCCACCTTTATTTCCTTAAAAAAAGCTTCCCGTTTTTGTTTTTTTCCAGGACGCTTTTCCCCATATTGAAAATCCAATATCTATATCTAATGATATCTAGGTCTAAACATGACGCAGGCACATACCATCGCACCATGACATCACTGGTGAGGAGAAGGGACATGCAGGGGCTCCAGTCCCAGAGCATTCGGAACTTGGCACAATCACTCTGGAGGAAACGCAAAGTGGCACCCATTAGGTCACGCAGCTTCATCCTTCTGGGGCCATACTGCACAGCTGATGACTCTTCACTGGTGAAGAAGAGCCTCTGAAACACCGGAGGGGCATTGTCGAAGTACCTTGCACCAAACCTTGAGGAGAGGTGCTGAGAGTTAGTCAGGATACACTGTTTACTTTACTGTGTAAGAGTGTCACAGCACAAATGAAGATCAAGAGTCTCTAGGTCTGCACTGGGTTAATGAGCACAGGATTTAATAAGACAAACGTCAGCACCAGTAGTTTTCTCAGAACACTTACGTTTGTGCGTCAGGACTGATGCTGAGAAGCTTGCTGAGGGCCACACACAGGCGCTCATGGAGGTCATGGTTGATGCTGCCTCCAGCTTTCACCCTCTCAGCATTGCGCTCCAACAGGTCCAGTGTCAGAGGACGCAAGTGCCGTGCAATCAGTAGAGTATAATCCTTTTCTAGCAGCAGCTGAGCCAAACAATCCAGAATACACTGCCTGTCCTGCTGGCTCCATATCTGAGGAGACATCACGTGGGCCACACGTTTTACTATCAACCCAAAATAATTAAATCCTGTGGGTTACCGAGCCTGAACGTAATCTACAGGGTCGTGATCGCTAACACGTAAAGGAAAGGTTAACGATGCAGAGTCTCAATGTGAACATAAACACATTATTCCATCATAATATGCTCAGGAAATAACAAATCTTACCTGCTTTGCTAGGTACTGGCTCAGCTGGCTGTGACTTTTGTCAATATGTCTCGCTATGGTGCCTAGTGATGACAGACTCAGTACTAAATTCTCCATCTTCTCAAATGTCTTTTCGTGGAGGGCTACAGCAAACACCAGCCTCTGGGATGTGTTGGCGATAATGTTTCCCTGCTACTGAAGAAAACTGAGAGGTTCATCACTCGCGTGTATATCTCAATACACAAACACGTTCTCTGGCGTTAAAACGCCATCCACATGTGAGTGAAGCCAGACTCCTTCCGGGTCAACTTCGTTACCTCCCCCTCCCACACTGCTTCCGTTTTCTGTCCTTATGTCGCGTGGTGATGACACGACCCTGGCCTGGCTGTCCATTTTTCCGGGAGTGAAGCAACAATTTGGGCTTGAGTGGAGCGTTAATTCTGTCTTTAACGCATTTCATTTTCTTTCTGACTCGGCGGCAGGAGCATGTTAGTTGCTCGCGAAGGCAGTGAGCGACAGTGTCGCAAATCTACCTAAGTGTTGAAGAATATTTTTGCTAGCGGAGAGGAGGAGTGCGCAGGCTGCAGTGACAGACCGCGGGAAAATGGTACTTCCTGTGCAAAGAAGTCTTGGCGCGGCTTTACAGCTGTAAACAACAGGAGGGCACAACAATACGCAAGTAAGTTAGTAAGACGACTAAATCACAGCCACGTTACTCTAATGTTCTGCAGGCTAATTTTAAGTCACTTCTTTTGCTGACCAACTTTCTTGTTTCCTCCGGGTTAGTTAAGCAGACAGTCCCGAGTCGCTTTATTTGTTTGAAGTAATGTCCAGAAATGTAAAAAACAAAATAAATAAGCAGTCCATCACTTGGCTTTAAGAGGTAAAATGTGTCGTGAAATGTCTGACAAGATAAAAACGTTGTGAAAGGAGATGTTTGTTTGCCATCCTTGTCTTTTGTGTTTGTGTTAGTTTAATTCGGGTCAAAGGTAACAAGGCTAGGAACAAAAGAGTCAAAAAGACAGTGTTATATTTATTCAACGAAATTAACTCGGGCCCACAGTTTGATCGTTTGTTTTAACCTGAAAGGTTATGAGATTATCATTCTGCTTGGCTTTGTTCTTTGGTGTCTTTGAGCAGTAGGACGGGCTCTAGCTAGCGCAACATGTTACCGCCATTAGTCCACATTTGTCCAATATATCAACCGTCTGTCAACCGACATTATCTCTGGAATTGTGTATACCATTAGGTGTATGTCACAGTCGATCTCTGGGAAAATTCAGCTGTGTATCTATTTATTTATCTGGTTGTCTATCGATCTTTAATTGGCGACTTGTTTTTTGCCCAGCACTTCACCCATTTCTGATGTGGATCTGCATATATGTTATTATTCATAAAAGTAGTTTTATAAGAAATATTTGAACAATGAAAAAGTGTTGTTAAAAATAATCATCTTACCAAAATAAACAGTATTGCTCTCCTGCAAACATTGATTGAGTAAAAGGGCCTATTACTATTATTGGACCTTTTTGCCCAAAGTAACAGTAATTTATGGAAACTTGTAGAGCAGACTTTTAAGATTTTTTTTTTAAAGCAACTTTTGCATCAATCTTTTGTTTTGGCTTGGACAATAACAACCATCAATTTCCCTTTGGCTTTGACATCAGGTAGTCCTTAAGAAACTGCCACAGGGATCTTTGACAGGATGGAGAACGTTGACACCAGCCATGCATCTGGTCGTAAGTATACATTGCTACTTAAGAACTTGGAATTACTCATCAAAAATTGAATGAAAACGAATTCAATCCCACATTTGTAGATACTCTATTAAAATTGATTAAGACTGATTTTTGTTGGTCATTAACAGACCTTGGAAGCTGAATGTCCTATCTTCCATAACCTTAAATTATTGTTTGGGCCTCCATACACTGTCAGTGCTCGGCATTAAAAACATTAGTTGAAAGTTCAGGTTGTAAACATGCATGCTTTTAGTTATTAATTTCATGCTTTTATTCTTCTTTGGACTGGTGTTTGGTTGGCTGCAGTCAATAGACTTACATTAGTTTATGTTAGCTAACTAATACCAGACTAGGGCTGAACGATTATGGAAAATAATCTAATTGCGATTTTTTTTTTTGCCCCAATATTGCGATTGCGATGCGATATGCGATTATTTTTTAAGGTATTTGTCTTCTGTATTATTAAACAAAGACAAGCAATACATCATATAGTATGGCCAATACTATATTACATTAATTTTAAACTGTTCTTTCCTGGAAGACAGACCTCTGTTATGATGACATGAGGTGATGCATGAATTGATGACTGACATTTTTATTTAACTTCTTCAATCACAACAGTATATTTGAACATACACAATAGTTTATTTTTAGCTTACAAACATCTGAGCATAAAGTGCTGACAAGGAACCCTGGTGTAAACATTAAAATGAAAGTCAGTACAATGTGCAGATTGCAGAAATATACATAAAAAAATCAGTGGCTTTACCACACTCAGTTTTTCGACATCTGTGAACTACTAGACAGTCATTCAATTAAAAAATAATATTAAATAAATAAAACTAATAAATAAAAAATACACACATCTTACTGATCTCTGCAGTCAGTAACATTACACATAAAGTGCAAACATAATAGCAATTGTATAAACACACACACAAACACGCCTTTAAAGTTTAAAGGCGTGAAATTGGACGGTCTAGCCTTCTGATTAGCTAATCAGAAGGCTAGTTCTGATTAGCGTCACCGCTGTCTCGGTGGAGTTTAATAAACTCGGCCGTCTGCTTCTTGCTATCTAAAATATAACCAGACACTGGTGTAAATTCTCGACTGTCTCATACTTCTGTTTAATAAGTTTTCTGTTTGACGTTTAGTCAGCTGTGTGAAAACCAAGGAGGAACCCACCCGGGGGATTAATAAAGTTTTATTTTATCTAATCTAATAACTTTAATCTCAGCCAAACCGATTTACTCACGAACAAACAAAACACTGAAAAAAGCCCAACAATAACATTTTTAGGTTGTCTAAGTGACTTATATATTACGTTTAACCCGAGCAGCGAAACTCCGCGGTGATCTGAAAATGATGTGCCGGGAGTTGTGCCGTTCTCGGCCGCATCAGTAACCCTCGAGCTCCCGGCTAGCTGTCGAGCTGGTGGGTAGCAGACGCCTCTGAAAACGTCAAAGCACTTTTGCAAATATGGGATATCTTGATAAACCGAGCAGATATTTGATGTTTACACAACTACTTTCTCGCCTGAAAATATGTTAAAAGTTTATTTTGTGACCCAGAAAGATTAGTATGAGTAATTTTAAAACTTAGTAGCGGCCGCCATTGCTGGAAACTGGAGTTTGGCTGGGCCGCGCTATGAATTCTGGGATATGGTAGTAATTTGGACAGCCTTCAGCGCGTCGCTGTGACGTAATCGGTCTACAAATGCGGCCTCAGGAGGATGCAGCCCATGAATTGTATAATATAATCGCAGTATAATCGCAGCCTTTGCGGTTAGAAAATTGCACTTGATCATGTCGCGATATTATCGCAAATGCGATATATCGTTCAGCCCTATACCAGACCCAATAACTCAGAAGAAAACAACACTAAGACTAAAACTCAGTTTAAGGCGGTCACTTTTGTGCTGCTTCTGGCTGCAACAGTGTGTTTATGTCAAAACAAAGGATATATTGTCATGTAGAGCTGGGCGATAGAACGATAACGATATGTATCGCGATATAACTTTTACTCGATAGAGAAATTAAGCTATCGCGATAGACCTCGCCGCTCTTGTCCTCTTTTAAAAAAAAAAAAAAAAAAAAAAAAGATCAGCCAATCCAAATTAAGTAGCGCAGAGCCGAACCAATCACAGCCGCAGCGTCACGTCGCGTGACTTGTAACGTACAGCACAAGTGCCAAGCCGCACGTGTGTTTGTTTGGGAAGCAGCCAGCGGGTAATGGAGGAAATGAGTGTGCCGACTAGAAAAATCAACCGAGCGTGACCGAAGAGAAAACAGATAATGGTTCCAACGCCGGAGAGATTGTCGAACGGAAGAGCCATAGAAGTTCCGTAGTGTGAAGGTATTTTGGCTATTTCAAGTCTGACAAAAAACAGAGTAGCGTGCACTGTAAATTGTGCCGAAAGCAAGTCTGGAAATACAATGAACTGGTGCATGCGTCACACTGTGCGCCACGTTATTGTTTCGGTGAAATGAATTTCTACAATACTGTTAATTCTACTCCCTGCAGTGTTTAAATGCTTACATATACACACAGTTACTGTCCGTCCACACATACGACTCGGTTCTGCTTCTATGCCCCAGCTTTGTTTACTTTTCCCACCAAGGCTTCTAGACTTCTGATTGGCCAATATTTCTGCACGGTTAGGAATCTAGCGCCACCTGCTGCTTTGGCATGTTCATAGCAGCGTTTTCCTTCATTTCTCCCTTTATGTGTGGACGGGATTATTTTTTAAAACGAAAACAGAAAATCTCAGTTTTCAAAAATACCCGTGTACGTGTGGACGTAGCCTCAGTCTCTGACTGGAAGCGCTAATTCGTCATTCGGCTTTTGTCAGACTAAAGTAACTGTTAAAACTGTTTGAAAAGCTAAGCTATACAACAAGGAGAGATTGAGAATTTCCTTTTAGTTCTCAGTTTATTTGATATTGACAAAAGTTAGTCAGTTTTGTCTGTTCTTCTGTAACACAAACTAAGATTTATTTTTAGAATTAATATTTTGTTTCTAAGTGGAATTGACAATTTAGTAGTCTGTTTCGTTTGTTCTATTTTGAAACCTAAACGCTTTAGCGGCTGCCTTTTGTGTAGTTTGCAATATTTGCCTTTATTTATCTGAAAAAGTCTCATGTTCCTTAAGTACATCTACCCTGTTGAACTTATTATGGGAAATAAATATTTAAATAAAAACAAGCTGCTGATTATTTCACATTTTACTTGTGAGCAACGGCACATTTAAATCTTACAAATATAGTTATTTGGCTTATATCGTGATAGATATCGTTATCGCCTGAAATGAAAAAAACATATCGTGATATGAAAAAATCTCATATCGCCCAGCTCTACTGTCATGTTTCACTGTCTATCTCTTAAGCATTCAGTGGTTATTTGTTGTTGTTTTTTTAGCTGCTCTGAAACGGGAAAATCCACCTGTTAGCTGTAATTTTAGGGTTTGTTAAGCACTTTATACATGAGGAGCTATGTGGAGGAGAGCCTACTTGAGTCACCAGACCAACAAGGAGTGTGACATGTCAGTTTTTTTCTCAAAAGGTTGGCTGTAAAGAGCCACCCAACCATGTGAGTCTATTGACCACAACCAACCAACCCGGTGATGTCAAATTCTGTACTGGCACAAGCTGGCGCTAAACATCTTCTAAAAACGTAGAACTCTTAGCACTTATTTCTTAAATCCAGCTTCACAGACAGAGCTACATCTATGCCAGTTTTTAAGAGGAGGTCTCCGTGATGTAAATTAGCCTTTATACATGAAATGTTTCATGTTCACTTTAATATGACTTCCATTGCATGCTTGCAATACTGCAGCTTGCCTTTTAAGTGGAAGCACCAAATGTGACAACAATACTCAGACTTTAGAGTGTTTCAAAGTTTGTGGAAGTCTTAAATGGACAAGCGTCATCATTACTTGCCAGACTGCTACAATTTTACATACCAGCCAGTCACACAAAAACCAGATGCTCTTGGTGGTTTTAAAATGTAAAGTAAAACAAAATGATTATTTGAGTTAAGTTCTTGTACTTCATTTGTCTCATTAGTTGGACACGTAATTCTACTACTTTCTCACGGCTCTTAATCTGTTTCAGTTTGAAAGTTTATAATTTGAATAAAACCAGTCTGCTTATTATCCACTGTTTTATTTATGTATGTACTAGGGCTGGGTATCACTGATTTCTAGAATCGATTCAATTCCGATTCACAAGGTCCCGAATCGATTCGATCCACGATTCGATTTAAATCGAATCAAATCGAATTAAAGCTGGGAAATTTTGACAGTCAGAAATATTATAATTCAGATCAGTACATTTACATATTTTTGTATCAATAAAAAGGAAGCTGACACATGCAAGACTTTATCACAGGTGTAAGCGTCACAGCAGATGCCTTTGTGTCAAAGTAGCTGAAGATAAAACACAGAAAAACATGAAGGTGATTTTCCTGGCCTGGGATTTATAAAAATATTCTGCAGTACATCAAAAACGAAAGAAAACCATTAATCAGCATATGAACATTACCTCTGAAGTTACAGCGGTTTTATTAGAGACACGGTTAAGCGTTTTTGCATTTTGAATAATTTTAAAAAGTTTAAATTTGTTCAGTATTGAACAGCAGAAATGAGGTTTTCTTTTCGGAAGAATGTAAAAGGGAAAAAAACAGCGGCCGACAGCCTGTAAACAACAGTAGACTTGTGCGTAACAAGCAAGCGAATAATGAAGAAAGGGAAACTGTTCTTGAAGTACAGAGAGAGAGAGAGAGAGAGAGAGCTGTGCATCGCGGTGGAAGCAAAACAGTAAAAGTCAGAGTGAATTCATGACGATTTTATGTGAAGCGTTTGGATCTTCTTTTGCTGCTGGTTCGGTCAATATTGTTTGGAGAGAGATAAAACTAACAGCTTTAGAATCGGCGCATAAAGGGCGTGAACACAAAGCGCGGACCGCCGACACATCAGAATCAGCGAGCTGTCAGCTTTCAGCCCTGACTGTGAGAAAGGCGACATCTAACTGATTCTGATCCGCGGGTCGCGCTGTGTGTTTAAGTCTATGTGCAGAATCCGTGTACCTGCTCTCATTTACTGTCTTAACTGTTTGGTGGTTCTTGAAATTTTGTGAGATGTCACCAGAGATTCTGGCATTTTGGGCAAAATAAATTTATATTAAAAAATCGATTCAGGATTTTAATGAATCGATTTTACGTTATCCAAGCCAGAATCGATTTTAATCGATGAATCGATTATAAAAACCCACCCCTAGTATGTACATAAAAACATTCCTTAGAAAACATAATTTACATGAATGTAAGATTTTCGGACGCTACCATAATCATGACTTAAGACTTATGTGTAGAAGCTCTCTAACTACTGATGTATACTGATATATATGTATAATATCTACAGTCTTGGTATCTGAAGTAAGCGAGGAGTCTGTGGATATATACGATGGTCTGGACATCGGTTTTAACAGAAGTGCAGGTAAAAGCCCTTTCTGAAATGGTTTCACTTTGATCGGATGCATATTACCACTACTCTTGCTGTCGTAGTCTGAGCACTTTTTTTCTTTTTTTACAGAGGAGCCACCTTTTGTTGGTTCTCAGTTGAAAGAGTCAATGGATTTGTATGAAGAAATTGTGACAGAGGAACAGCAGAACAGAGAGTCATCATACGCTGAGGTAAGCAATTGCTCATTTGGGAATTACCGTATTTCCCGGACTACAAAGCGCACCTGAATATTAGCCGCACAAGCTAAAATCAGGGGAAAATCCTGTTTTGTACATACATTAGCCGCACCTGACCAAAAGCCGCAGGTGTTTCAATGTTGACTTATCATATGTAAGAGAATATGCACAAAGGGAATTGTCAGGAAAGAGATGGCTGTTTGGAGACATCACTTTTATTAATATTTTTAAAAACAAGTTATGGGTACATATTTGCATAACTTTTTAGGTATATGTACAAGTAGCGGTAATTACAAGTACGAAACATGTACTGTGCTTCATAAATGAGTAACAAATGTAGTACATAACAATAACCTACAGCACACCAGAAAAATAGATTCAGACTACCTTTTAGGCTCAGGTGCAGTGACACGGCTTTAACAAGAAGAAAAGTCAGTCATTCACCACCATCTTTCTCTTCTTCCTGCGCACTAAAACCACCAAAGTCCTCTCCTCCAGTGTCGGATACAAACAGGCTCAGGGTGGCTTCGTCATCCACTCTCAGCTTCTTTCATTCGTTGTCACTTTCAAAACCAAAGAAATCGAACACCCTCTGAAGGGCCGTGGCGGTGTCCTCCTCTCCATCATGCAGCAGTCCAGCCCTTCGAAATCCGTTGGTGAGCGTGGATGTTTTCACACTTTTCCACGCTGTCAGATTCCACCGGTGGAGTTGAGCATAACTTGCTTTTCGCAAGTTTATCGCCGCTCGTCATCCACGCCTCCCGCTGAACGCGTAGCGCTACTTTGAAGTTTGTTTTTCGCGCTACTTGTACAGCACTATGTTGCCTGGCGGATGGACACGTGACCAACATACCACTCTTGAACCCCAAAACTGGTGTCTGATCACATGCCCTGCCGCCAGGCAACGTAGTGCCGTACAACAGCGGAACAAACAAAACAAATAGCCTTACGATATGACAAAAATCATGGACAATCCATAGAAAAGCCGCACCTGACTAAAAGCCGCAGGGTTCAAAGCTTGTGCAAAAAGTAGCGGCTTATAGCCCGACAATTACGGTATTTATTTTTTAACATGGGAATTTTTTGTACTGATAATTAGCTGTGAGGCACTGATAAGCTGTTTTTGTTTTTTTTGGGGAGTGAGCTTGACTGCTGCTGTGTAGAGCAGGGCGATATGGCCAAAAATATTTATCACGATATATATTTGAAAATTTGCGATAACGATATAACTGACGATATAATTGATGCGAGACAAAATACAACTCCACAACATTACTAGCGCAAAAAGACAACCTTCCATTTATTTTCACTTAAACAAGAAGCTGGTTTTTATGTACATTAAAGCTTTATAAAAATTTAACAGTGCAAATGCAAATTCCTTGCTGAGAGTTTAACCAAAAGGCATTTCCAGTAGAAATGGGCTGACATATCCTGAGCATAACCATGTATAATATCCACTGAAGTTAAAAAGAGGTGCTTTGCAACATTAAACTGCAGTGTGCAGTACGTATTTTTCGGACCATAAGGTGCACAGGATTATAAGGCACATTAAGCGAAACAAAGCAGTCAGATAAATCAAACTTTATTAAACTCATTCTTCTTGCTTCCTCCACTTCTGTACCATTGATTCATTAATGTTAAATTCTCTGGCAGCTGCTCTATTCCCATGTTGTTGCAGTATATTAATGACTAACCTCGTATTGTGGATGGATTATCTCAGTTGTTCTCCTGACTGAAGTTTGGTCCGTTTACAGCATCCTGCCATGCGATTGCATTTGTCTCTAACCATGAGGAACCTTCACGTTAACTTTTATAAGTGGAAAAGTGTTAGTGTTCGTCCTCCAGCTTCACTGTTTATGTTATGCTAACATAGCTGTGTCGCTAGCGATCACGTAGCACATCATTATATACCACCTAGCCCAACTTCAGTAACCCTACAAACGTCACTGCTGTTTAGTTTCCTGTCTTCATTTATGTTGGAAGTGATAGCAGGAAGTGATTTTTTTTTTTTCCAGAAATCTCTCAGTCAGAACATGCTATATCATGCTTAGGTAACTAGCGAAACTAGCGAGCTAACTTCCGCTAGCTCCCTGCTAACTTCTAACTCCGTTAAATGTAATACATTTTGTTTTCATGGATGCCTGGAAGTTAAACTTCATAGTTACACCTGGTAAAGCAGCAATGCTGATCGTTTTATTAAAGATGAAAGAATTTAGACAGTTTTTAACTCTCAGTGATGCTGCAGTGTTCGTTTGACCTGAAGAGGGGGGTTTAGGACCCAGATTACTCCCAGATTTAAGAGCATCTTAGTCCGACAAATACGACAATAACGACGGCCGCTTTCATGTTCTGCAAAAAAATATGCTTTGTCGTGTATTTGACGGACAAACACCAAACCAGTTCCACATCACTGAAGTTGCACTATTTTTACAAACCAATTCTGGTTCATCTGTTTCACTCAACAATCGGCCATGTGCGTATGAAAACAAAGGCACTGCGCATGCGCGTTTTACTCATATTCTATCGCGATATTTCATTTTCCTATCGTTGCCTAACATTATACCGGTATTACCGTGAGCGGTATAATATGGCCCAGCCCTACTGCTGTGTTTCAGTCTTTATTAGAGATGGCACAATACCACCTTTTAATGTCCAATACGGATATAAATTTGGATATTTGCCAATACCGATATGAATCTGATAGTTTTTTTTATAATCAATAAAACTGTTTTTTAAATGTCTTGCCACATTTTGTATAAGTTTATGCTCAAGTTTAAAAAAACAAAACAAAACACTAAAGCTATTCTATTATACTTGTATGCAAAAAATACACTTCACCCAAAATATTTTGCAGTTCAGCAATACTGATCTTTTTATTTAAACTTTTAGCCAAATTTTAAATCTAAATATTTAAGTAATATTCAAAAAGTATTTTAAAATGCAGGTTCATGCAGAAAAGAAGTGCAATATCAGCACAAAATAATGTTTATATTCAACAACTTAAAAGAAAACCCTCCAAGTTGTATAATGGACAATTTTATACTTAAAGCTTAACTTAAATGGACATCCAGAGTGGAAAGCAGTGCAAATAAATGCAAACACGGTTTCATGATACTCATCTTTTATCAAGATCAGGGCTGGACTGGGACTAGAGACCGGCCCACCAGGTATTCTAGAAAAAGCCATAAAGCCTTTGAATGAAAACAAACGCTGTTGTGAGAGTGATGTACACTGTCTTGTTGGTATATATGTATTATTTCTATACATTGCACATAAGATAACCACTTTGGTTGTAAGATTCAGATAATTATTTATTGAAAGCTAGACATTTTAAACGAGAATAAGAAAGAAAAGTATTACTTTGTGTCCCCCTTTCCCTGTTAATGCCCTACCTGGCCCCCTGGCAAAACTTTGCTAGACCCGCCCCTTCACAGTTACCAGCTGTTAGCTCAATAGAAAAGGATCCTGGTGTTATTTGTCTCTCAGAAACAGTTCATAACTTCCCTTCAACTAGTTCATGTCACCTAAAAGGTAAATCTGTTTCTCCATCACCTGTTCAGCTCAGATGATTCAGTAATGACATCTCCTGGTTTCATCTTCGTGTTTCCCTCTCATGCTAAGGTCATGAGCTGGATTATGCCATGTCGCAAGTTTTTTGAGGTGCTTTTGTGATATTTAATAGATCGAATTACATTTTTTTTTATTTCTCCCCGATATCTGAACCAGTAATTTAGGTCAGGATCGGACCAATACTGGTACTGTATATCGGATCGGTCCATCTCTAGTCTTTATATTATCATGATGTTCTACAAAGTGTAGAAACCTTGTTATTGGTAGGTGAATATGGGTTAGTCTATGAAATTAGAACCACACTGCTAAAAATAAGTCCTTTGTCAGTTACAATAAATATTAAATTAGTACTCTAGATCTGATTATTTCTGTATAAATCAAGCAAATTCCAAAAAGAATCAATGAAGTGAACTGATGGACTGCTTAATGATTGAGTCGATTACAAGCAGATAAGCTGAGACGCTTCATATTTCAGCAAAGGTGACCCTTGCTCAATATTTGGGATCATGATTGCCATTTTTGTGTAAGCAGAGAATAGCACTTGGATATCACAGGACGTTGAACGTTTGCCAGAAGTCATCATGCCAGCTGTTTCATAGGCCTTTTGTTTTTGTGTCTCTGCAGCTGAAGTCTGGGTTCAGGACAGCCCAAAACCATATTAAAGAGTTGCGCAGGAGACTGGAGCAGTTGGAATTACAGGTGTGGGTTTTTATTTTTGTTTTTATTTTTTTAGGGGGGGGGGTTTAAATAGAGAGTAGGTTGTTTCATGAGAATATATTTTACTCGGCCAGCTTTCATTTATTGTTTTGGAAAAAATCTTCTGAAGAATCGGATTAGCCTCAATCACCTTTGTAGAAAACAAAGCAAATGTGTGTGTTGTATGTATGTTTTCACCCAAACCAAAAAAAACATCTGTTCCATGATTTTTTTTTTTTTTTTTTTATTGGAGGAGCCAGTAGGGTCTGTGTAGGTTCTCAGTCCTACAGGTCCTCCAGGTCATGGTAATCTAAGGAGCTTGGAAAGAAAGGGACTGAATTTCTTTACCTTTCATCTGAGAACTTTCTGCAGATGAGAGATGAAATGTCTGTCTTCAAGAAACTTAGAACAAAGTTACCATAAACACTACTATCTTCACTAAGACAGTTTTGTTTTAAGAAAGACTGTGTTTTCTGTAGGTGGAATGGGTCTACATTATTGAACTGCATGGTTTGGTTATACGAATTCATTTTACCACTAACATTTTGTGTGCCTTCTGTTTGAATATAGAATACAGGTTTGAGAAAGGAGAACTACTCTCTCAAAAAAAACATCTCTACACTTTTACAAACGGCTAGAAAGGAGGTGATACGAAAAGACGCAGAGATTCAGAGGCTGAGTCAGAGGTACGTTGGTTCTTTTTCGTCCTTCTCCGTTAGGTTACACTGAATACTGGTTAACGTTATGCATAAGGGCAATATCATAAGACACGTAGCAAGGTGTGACATCAATTATTGGCTATACTGAAACAGCAATGTTTTAATTGTTGGGTTTTGCAGGTCTGAGAGAGGGCAGTATCATCATTATCCATCTTCCATACAAAATGTGCGGGATCCAAATCTCTCCAGTCACAGCTCCACCAGTAGGCTGGTTTCTCCACCATCCCGTCCGCCTCCTTCTCCACCACTACCGCCATCCAGTAATTTTCCACCTCCCAGCGTAGACCAGCCTCCAAGAGATGCACGTCAGTCCATGAGGAAAGAAAGTCATAGTTTGCCCAGAGCATCAAAAGCATCTTGTCATAGCCATTCAAAACGAGACGGTGAAATAACTGACAAACAGACGGAGTCAGATAAACACAAATCCAGTCACAGAGAGCACAGCCATCCCAGTCAACATTCTGAATCAATACATAGGAGACATAGAAGTGTTTCAGATGCTAACAATGACAGATTTCACAGAGCAGACAAAGACTTGGTACAAAGGTGTGATTCAAAGTCATGTCAAAGAAAAAGCTACTCGCACGATGGGCACCGCAGATCAGATGAGGTTAAATCCTCACCCACGATTTTGCAAACTACAGCTTCGGATGACAAAAAAGATGGCAGGAGACACGATAAAGCTAAAACGGCTGCATCGGACCCTAAACACAGTGCATCTCACAGCTCAAAAGAGAGCTACAGCCGAGAGCTTGAAAAAATCAAGACTACTTGCAGCTCTTCCAGAAGTTACAACTCAAAGGACTGGAAAAAGTCTTCTGTAGATCAACATGTTATACGATACAGAGATTCCTCCAAAGAGAGGGAAGGGGCTAGACAGAGAGATCATCAATGGAAAGGGGAAAGGCAATATAAAGATGAAGTAAGAAAAAATCATATCAATGACAGTCAGTCCCACACAAGCAGAAAATGTGAGAAGCTGAGAACCAAAGAATCAAGTAAAAGTGACAAGGACAGATGCGCAAAGACTAACACGGTCTTTAAAACATCACCTGAAGAAACCAATATAAGCAAGAAAAACTCTGAGGAAACTAGTCCAAACAGGAAACTGTGCTTTATGGAAACATTGAATTTAACCCTTTCACCAATTAAGAAGCCAGTATTACCTTTTGGTGGGAGCCTGAAAGATCCTGTACCAGTGGGAAAGGATGTTGAAAAGGGCTCAAAGGAAGATAATTTGCAGCCTAACATGGAAGACATGTGTGTCATTGATGACATAGAAAACATTGAATTAGAAGGAGAGTTGAGAGATATTACAGAGCAGTCTCTGAAGAACCACAAAGTTTTGAGTTGTGAGAGGACACTTGAGGCATCAGATGTGGAAGGTATTCAGGAAAAAGACACAGTCTGTAATAAAACTGCCGTAGCTGACAATTCAGTCCAAACTACCTCAACTAACAGCCAACCCTTGGATATTACAGCAAAGCAAGTGAGTGCACACCTTGCAGCAAAATCACCAGGGAATAGTTATGCAAAAGCACCAGACGTGTCAAAAAATAATGAAGAAAATATGAAGCTAGTCTCAGACAGTAAGGCAGCTGAATGTAGAATGGCGGAGGCCAGAGACCCCATAAATCCAGTTGACAAGCCAGGAAGGATTTCTAAACAAATTCCAAGCTATGACCTACAAAAAGCTTACTGCGAAAATACTGCCGATTCATGTGCTGAGATTACTGTGGAGTCCACTGTGGAGCATCTTGAAGCTGCAGTACAGCAGAATGCCTCTTTGGAATCACGTGCAGAAGATGCCGATTCATCACAGCCAAAGAAAACAGATATGACTGACGAAACTAATCCTGTGTGTCAGACTTCCCCGGCTATCAAGTCTCAGGTCTGTCAGCAAGGTTCTCCTGCTTCTTCTACTCCAATTCATCTGAAAGGGAATTGTGAAAAGCAAGACTGTCGTAAAGATGCAGATACAGTGTCCAGCACAATCAGCCTGGAGTCCCTTCCACAAGAAGGATTGAGTTTGAAAGAGGCTATTTACGTTTTAACACAGACAAATGAAGACACTGGAGACAGTAGCGCTAGCGCAATTGAGCCGAGCTCTTCAACTAACTGTATCGGAGTGTCCAAAGTTAGCAGCACAACAGAGGAGAAGACCCTACTAAAAATTTACAGTGACATGACCACCACACCCAGCAAGAGCTGCAGCCCTAGAAATGGACAGGAAAACCATTTGAAGCCTTCAAGCTCTGTGCTATTACTACATGATGAGGACTCTATGATGCGCACACTGAATAATCTGAAGAGAATCCCAGATGCCATCAGTCCTTTGAGGAGTCCAGTACGGGTAATCAAGAGATGTCTTCTCCATGTGCATAGCAAGCCTGGTCATGTAAAGAGCCTTCAAAAAGGTAGTTAACCTCCTTTCAAGTCTAGTAATCTATATTTCAAAACTGGCAAGTTTTCCATTGAATGCTTTCCATCTTGCCAAGGATACTGCTTACAAGCTTTACTATAAGCCTTCTCTTTACTAACTGCTAATTTCATCTCATTTCTCATCTCACTGTGTCTTTTATGTGCCTGTCCTCTGTCACAGCTGCATCAGCACAATGTATTTTAAGAAATTGAACACCTCATTTCTCCTTTATAAAATACATGTTTGGACTTTACCTTAATTAGCATTACCTGTTACGTTACAGTAGTGCTTTTGACATCCCCAGTGGATCTTTGTTACTGTTCTGAGTTGGGTTTAAAATTAGCTCTGGCAAAAAATACAAAAATGTACCATCTTATACATTTGTTTGACTCTTCTATCTGACTGTTATCTATTTCTTTCCTGTGCAGATTTTTCCAGTACAGCTGTTGATGCCAACTCGGAGAAGTTGGATGTAAATAAGGAGAACAAATATCCAGGTTCTCCTGCAAAGCGAGACGTGGTAAATTCGGTGGATAAAGTGTCTGACTTGAATTCAAGTCGTTCAGACACAGATCTGGAGGAAGGAGAAATTTTAAGTGAAAGTGATGAGACGGCGGCAAGTTCACCCACTACTACAACAAAGAGGGCAAAACTAGCACAGCCAGTCAGAAATAAGTCAAGTCCTAACTCTGTTTTAAAGAAGAAGCTTGCAGAGAGACGGGCTGCTTCTGAAGAAAGTCGTGAAATTTCAGGCGTAACGACACAAAGTCCAAAAAGTCGTTTTAAAACAGTTTGTCCCGCAGCAAGTAAAGCTTCTTTTTGTACCATCGAAGAAATAATGGAGACGTTTAAGTTAGTCCGTGCCGAGATCCGGAAAAAGTACATGAAGCTTCATAAAACTTTTCCCAGGAAGAGTTTCTATGGAATGATGGATAATTTCCAAAGGTCCTTTTTAGAGTTTGTGGATGGTGCTCATTTTGGTAAGATATGTGATCAACCAGGGGAGCTCAAGTCCAGACTGAAGAAACTCATTGAATCTGTGTTTGGCAAAGTGTCAAATAATGGCATTGTGAAACGAATATTTGAACAACAAGCAGTGGATTTGAAGCAAAAGCTGTGGGACTTTGTAAATGTCCAAGTTGACTACTTGTTTGTGGATATTCACACAACGTTGAAGAGCTTTTGCAAAGCCTCAAGACCTCTGCCAGAGGACAGTGACGGTGAAAATGTATCTCAACAGCCTCCCATGAGAAAGGCATCATATGAGTCGAACCAAGCACAGCCGGCTTCCACCAGCCTGAATCAGGCCAAATCCTGTGCTGTGGTGTCTTACAAAAAGGGCCTTGGAAGCAGAGGCAAGGACATCAGAATCACACACGGGTCTGAGTCGCATCCACTGAACTCCCCAAATACACAAGCAGAGTTCCTTCTTCCTAAAAATCCACCTGCAACTCCTGAAAAAAATAATATATCTTCTTTGGTGGTCACTCAGAATGGCTCTTTGCTTGACAGAACTGACTTTGAGCTACTCACTGAGCAACAAGCTTCCAGTTTAACATTCAATCTGGTCAGAGACTCTCAAATGGGTGAAATTTTCAAGTGTCTTCTGCAAGGTTCTGACTTGTTAGAAAGCAGTGGTATCGCTGGAGAAAACACTGCCTGGTCCCTCAGTACTCCAAGGAAAGATGGAGAAAGAAACATAAGCATCATCACACCATCAAAATTTGAGTATCGATCTAAGCTGCTTTCCCCAGCTAAATTTGATACCCCTTCTAAACTTTTTGCCACCTGGTCTAGTATTTCACCTCGCAAAATATCCTCCTCTTGCTCAAAAGATCAGACCACACTGAACCCGGCTTTACTTGATGAAAATTGTCTGTTAGAAGTTCCATCGCAAAATCGAGCACTGTTGCAGGCCAACTTGGCCTCACAGAAGTCATATTCACTTCTAGCTGAAGATTTGGCCGTGTCTCTCACCATTCCATCACCTCTGAAATCTGACAGTCACCTCAGCTTCCTACAGCCATCCGCCTCAAGTATGTATGTCACGTCCACGCCAGAGAACGTCATCAGCGCCCACATATGCGAGGATGCTCTGCTGGACGGGGAGGATGCCACAGAGCATGACATACACCTGGCTCTTGACACTGATAATTCCAGCTGTGGCTCTGGCAGCAGTTTGGCCTCAGAAACACCTGCCACGTCTTTTGTGTTTAAGCCCGACATGGCGATGCAGGCGCTAGTGATGGAAAAGTCCAACGATCATTTCATTGTGAAGATTCGGCAGGCGAATCCAGAAGCAGATAGAACTCTAACTGCTAATGAGAGCTTACGTGAAACACTAACAGAGGAGCAGCACATAGAAGATAACACTGCAGCTCAGGATAGTGAAGCTGGTGTTGCAGAAAAGTTTGAGAAAGCTGTCTCTTTGGCGGGCAGTTTCTCTAACGTTGCTGAAAGCTCTGTTTTGTGTCCAGCTGGTACTGAATCCAGTGTCTGTCTCACTGAAGGTAAAGACTTAACACTATTAAACAATCAGCCAGATGACATGCTAACTCGACACACTTTTTCCAAAGAGACCCTGAAAAATCGGTCTGACGGTTCTCCTTCAGATAAGTGTTTGAACAATGTTTCTGAAAACACAGTTGTTAATGTTAACATAAGCCCTTCAAAAACTGTCTCAAACAAGTCTCAGAATAAACTCATTCCCTCTAAATGTGCTGTGTCAAATAACTGTCAAACTACTGAAAGCTCTTATACAAATCAGAGGAGCCGAAAATTGTCTTCACACGTGTCAGACTCGAAGAACAATGATGTGGACATATCTGAGTCAGAGAGAAGCCTCGTGATAGCAGAGGACACGAGCAGTTCACCCGACAAAGGCAGAAAACGAAAGAAGCACCAGGACAAATCAAAAGCGAAGAGGTTGAGGAAGGAAAAAAAGAGTCCAGAAGTCGTGCTTCCTTCCAAGGAAGCAGATGAAGATTCCAAATCATCTATGGGCTGTCTGTCTCCCAGCAGTCTGTCTGCCAAGAATGTCATCAGGAAGAAAGGCGAGGTGGTGATGGCCTGGACTAGGTCAGTAGTAAAGTGCATCGTGTTCTCTCTTTCCAAGGAGTGTCTGAATAGAAGAATGAATACTAGTTGCATATAGTCAGTATTGGTTTCACAATATTTCAGCAGAAAATGTCAAATAGAAGTTGACCTGTGATGGACCTGTTGGCCTCCTCGCAGACTCAACATTGCAACTTATAGACACTGCATATCTGTAATCCCTGGCCATACTGGTCTAACGTCATCTTTCTAACAAAGCTGATATAGATTAATATGGCTTGCTGGTTGTTAAGCTGTGGAAATGTTAGACAAAATAAAGCCACACTGAAATGGTGTCAGCTGGTTTGAAGTCAACTCCGTCTAAACATTAAATAAGTTAGCTCTGACACTTGCAGCCTATTGATGAAACATTTTCTCTCTCCTTGAATGAGCACGTCAACGAACCAGCTGAGGTTACAGCTCTAGTACATGTGCTGTTCAAGTGGCTGTCAGTTTGGCTTTTACTGCTGTACACTGTATAAACATAGGAAGTCCTTTGAGTGCTAAGATTCAAAGGGCTCTGTATGAGTGCTGGTCCATTCACTACAAGAGCTTTGTTAAATATGTCTGTATTTTGGGGGGAGTTGAAACTAGTTTTGCACACTGTCCCCCATGCTTAGAAGTTAAAAATTAATTGATGAAACTAACAATATAATAATCAAAGTAATTTTAATACACAGATAAGGCTCCTTGGGATCAATAACTATCTGAGGGCTAGAACCTGTGGACATTAATAAATATTACATTTTTGGGTTGTTTAACTCATTGTGGTGGCAAATTTGCAGTTATCTGAATGTATTGTGTCTGTGTACCTTGTATAAGTGTTGCCAAAATTCAGCCTTGTTATCAAAGAAGAGATTTTGATCTGGTAGTTTATGCTCATCTAATCAGAATAGTCTCACTGAATGTATTTTTAATGTTTCATTCTACATTATAGGGCTGCCACTAATGATTATTTGTATTGTTACTGTGTAAGAAGTTTAGCTAATTAAATAGACTACTCAGTATCTTTCATCTCCTTCATCAGAGATGAAGATCGAGCTATTCTCATGGACATGAAGACAAAAGGCGCTTCACGCGAGACTTTCTCTGCTTTGTCAGAGAAACTTAACAAGCCTTCAGGCCAGGTAGATAAATCTTGTTTCTTTCTTTCTTTTTCTTTACTTTTGTTTAGTGTAAGCATCCAGTAACTGTTAACTGTTTGTTTTCCCCAGATTGCTCACAGATTTTATCAGCTCATGAAGCTTTTTAAGAAGATGGACACCTGATGCCTCTGAATATTTGTGTATATGGTTCTTATTTTGGAGCATATTCATACATGTGCCAATAATTAAGGTGATATGATGACTTGATCACCACACAGAGTGCTGTATCTGTCAAAATCTGGAGCTTGGTTTGAGTCAAAGGCTGGGAATTCATAACTGTCTCTAAGGATATTGTGTTACAGATGCAGAACTGTACCTGCTCTTGCTGTTGAGAAAGGAATTCAAAACGTTTGAGATTTTTAGCAAGCCACACAGGATCATCACAGAAGGACGTGATGTGGGCCACAGGATTCCACCTTTTTTACCTTCCTATCTCGACTTTTGCAGACATTGCAGATCTCAAAACAGTTAATGAGTCATAATATCAGTTCCCACGTCCGCAAATTAGTTTTTCTCCAAGCATTTGGGGGAAACTAGCCTCATAATGAGAAGATTTCAGGTTCCAAAACAAGTATGCTCACTATATTTTACATATTGAGTCAGATTCTTAGTTTAGAGGTTAACACATGACCTGCCATTAAACCTTGATCTACAGGGCTCATAGTTTTAGTCTTTTGACTTGGAGTCAGTGTTAAATTTTGTGTTAAATGTTGGATCTTGTTTTAATAGATGTGTTTGTGTGTGGGAAGGGAGTGCTTCATACATTTGTTTACATGCTCACTCCAAGTAAAAGACATTACATCATTACATTCATTTCTTAATTTGTGAGTGCGTGTGTGTGAGAGAATGACTGAATGAACCCTCGTATCTGTGAGCTGCAGTGACAAGTTTGCTTGTTACTAACGAGAACTATGTAATGACATATTGTAAAAAATTCTTTACTGAAAATAAAAGTTTTATTTATTTAATGGACTGGTGCCACACTTTTCTACATACAAGCTGGATTCATCAAATACAGTCGTTCAAGTGTTTGTTTGTTTTTCCAATTACTATGTGCTTTTTAAATCTGATGGGTGCAATGATCCAACTGTGGGTTCAGCATCTTCAGTTACAGACTGAAAATGAAGGAGGGTTCATTCCTCATTTCATTAAAACTCCTGAACCACAACAAGCCACATTAAACTTGCTAATTTTTGAAGGCATATAAAATCAACAATATGGATTTTGTCATTACGTGCAGGGGTTACGATGGGTCAAAGCTATGCAGTAATCATCTCATTTGTTTTCTTGAATGATTAATATGTTTTGCAGTGATGTCTCCAAAGGTTTATCCAAATGATCCTCTGTTCTGCTTCCAGGTGATACTGCAGAGAAAACAATGTCACCCCATGTTTTGCCATTTTGCACATTTTCAATTGTTTTATAAAAGAGAAAATGGTGATACATGTATTTCAAAACATCATGTGTGGACAAACCATAAAGAACTAGCTGGATATTTTGTGTAGAAATCACAGTACAGCATCTTTCTTATTGAGTCATTTACTTTGCTTCTCTGCTACACCAGCATTTATTGTTCACCAACCTGCCAAATCTCACTTTAAGCCCTGGTTCTCTTTCAGACCTCACTATGGGGGTGCCTTCTGGTGCACTCAATCATTGAAGCTCCACTTCCACCACATTGGTCTAAGACCGATCAATCATTTCAAGGACACAGGGTCCCCTGACCCCCTTTATAATAGAGTGTTCACATGTTCAGCTGATTTGATTGCATGTGCTTCTAGCAGAAAGAAAGTGGAGAAAAATATCCATGTTCTGATATGCAGCCTATTTAGTTTAGATTTCATCATCAACTGTAACAAGAGTGCGCTGTCTCTCACTCACGGAATAGAATATTTGGGTTATAATAAACTTTTGGTTTTTCTGTCACAAAATTGGAAAAATTTCACTAGTACTAGCTCTGTTCCCCAAGGTAAACAGTCACATTTAGAGCTTGTTTGCACTTGAGTGGGCTGTTGGCCTCAGTAATCACTATCATCCTAGAGACTGTTGAGGATGCTGCATTTTGAGCACTGGGTGTCCTCTCTGCTTTTGGACGTTGGATACCCCGTTTGGTGAGAAATGTGTGTTTTTCCCCAAATGTGTGATGGCTCTCCATCGCTGCAGACAAACAAATGTTCATCACCATTGTACCCTTGTGTTAGGTGACTTTGGGGAAAACTGAATGCAGATGTCATGGTGCATGCTTAATCAACCAGGTTGATTCTGTTCATCTGGGGGTAGCGTTTTCAGTGGAAGAAACGTTTCAGTCATGAGAGTAACCTGTAATAGCTAACTGATCCTGAGACTGTCTCATCTGTTAGCAGCTGGTTCATTTGTGCTGCCAGACAAACTTTTTTTGCATTTCCCCAGTAAAATATGATGTTTCTAAAGGAATTTGACCAGCTCAACTCAAGACATCAGTTTTGTTCTATTGGGGAGAATTTATGAGAAAAACAGAAAGCAAAGTTTAAAATGTAATCATAAAATATTTAATAATTCATTGATTTTGACACGCTGAACTCCAAAATATTTAATTACCATTTCTGTATCAGGTAAGACTCATTTACACATTCAACGTTTTCATGTCACTGGTTGCACAGGCCTATGGAATAATATGAACTCTCAACAACAGCAACCTCTCAGTATTGACGAGCTCCACTTCAGTAAAGTAATGCAATATATTACTTAAATTACTCGCAAGAGAAAGTAATTTGTGTTACTGCTACTTACTTTCTCGTTACTCCTAAAATGGCGCACTCTCCCATAATTACCAGTTAACAATATAAACGTTGGGCACATACCAACACAAACCCCTATCCTTCTGAATACAAACAAAGACTCTTCTGGATTGTAGTCTAGGTTTGCGTTAACATGTTATCTATGCAGATGATAGTTCTGTTAGCACTATGTTATTTCTGTTCTGTCCACTTTACCACTGCAATCTTGTCCTTTTAAGTAATAATAAAATTCCACATCGCGTTACAGTGGTGTGAAAAAGTGTTTTCGCCTTTCCTCATTTCCTATTTTTTTGTATGTTTGTCACGCGGAAATGTTTCAGATCATCAAACAAATCTAAATGTTAGAGAAAGATAATACAACACAAAAAATGCAGCTTCTAAATGAGAGTGTTTATTATGGAACCCGCAGAGCCCTGTGTGAAAAGGTGTGATAGTGTAACTGACAGTACAAACAGTATAAAAACAGTTACAACAAAGATGAAAGATTATTGAAGACATGCATGCTGGCACATTTCATTCACTGCATAAAACCTGAAACTATCAAAAACCTAGAGTTCAAGATTTAGAAAAAGGTTGCATGAAGATTAGAAGTAATAAGTCTGAAAACATTGTCCAGAGCTGTGTATTGGCATCTGAGTTGGTGCTATTTCTAGTTTAGTGTCCTGACAAAAGTGGCAGGATGAACCTAACCTCAGGGCATTATAAGGTCATGGTACTGATGGATCAATAGCTTCAAACCGACCTACTTTCCAGCTTTAAAATAGTGTCAGTCAGACTGCACAGTAGGGTGTTGTCTGTCTCCAAGGGATTAAAATATCACACTTACACCACACTCGAATCTACAATTTGATTAATGGCCTTATGCCAAAACACACAGGGACGAGGACTCTAGAAAATATGTAAGTAAAGTACATTTTGCTGCATGATTTAAATTTGTAGAAAGACCTGAAAACTACAAAGTTTTCTTTTGTTCACAGGTAATATTAATATGACAGAAGATGGGGGACTGGAATCTATTAGGGAGTATTTTAGAAGAGGTCCACATTCATTCCACCATCGTTGGGAAGATATGGCTCACAATCCTCTTCATTTTCCGGATGCTTGTGCTCGGCGTCGCAGCTGAGGATGTCTGGGATGATGAACAGAGCGAGTTTGTTTGTAACACAGAGCAACCTGGCTGCAAGACTGTCTGTTACGACCAAGCTTTTCCCATCTCTCTCATCCGCTACTGGGTCCTGCAAATTATCTTTGTATCCTCACCCTCTCTGGTCTACATGGGTCACGCCTTGTATCATTTGAGGACCCTTGAGAAGGAGAGACACAGGAAGAAAGCGTGTCTGAAAGCTGAGCTGGAAGGTACAGATCCCGTCCTGGATGACCATAAAAGAATTGAGAAAGAGCTCAGGAAATTAGATGAACAGAAGAAAGTAAGGAAAGCTCCTCTCAGGGGCTCTTTGCTGCGTACATATGTTTTCCATATTTTGACCAGATCTGTAGTGGAGGTGGGTTTCATTATAGGACAGTTTGCTCTGTATGGGATTGGACTGTCTGCACTCTACAAATGTGAAAGGATGCCTTGCCCTAACAGCGTTGATTGTTTTGTGTCACGACCGACAGAGAAGAACATTTTCATGGTTTTCATGCTGGTTATTGCCGGAGTTTCTTTATTCCTCAATCTCCTAGAGATTTCCCATTTGGGGGTGAAGAAGATTAAACAAATCTTGTATGGATATAAATATGGGGATGATGAGAGTATGTGCAGGTCAAAGAAGAACTCCATGGTGCAGCAGATCTGTGTGCTCTCAAATTCCTCACCACAGAGATTAATCCAGCTCACGCAGATGACCTGCTCTGCTGTGCCTGAAACTCACGGAGAGAGTCAGCCTTTGAATTTGGCCTTAGTGGCCCCTCAGAGTATCGAAGGTCACAGCATCTCCTGCCGCCCCAGCCAAGCTGAAATCCAAGGTCTGCACCAGCTGGGTGTCATGGAACGACGTTACACTCTGGAAAATCGCAAACCGTCATGCAGCAGCGATGACTCAAATGGACCCCATGGTTCTGGTAAACCACACTATGTGGGGCCTCGACCTACACTGACGGCCGGCCACATGGAAATCCCAGCAGCCCTTAGAAACCCACAGAGGAAGCAGAGCAGAGTGAGTGTATGTAAGGAGCTCAGCGATATGAGTGATTCTCCGGAGAGTGAACACTATCCCACAGCCAGAAAATGCAGTTTTATGTCCAGAGGACTGTCGGAGGGCAAGCTGGCCAGTCCGTCTGACAGTGGAGACTGTCAGAGTGGAACGGACAATGCATCCCAGCATCTTAGCGAGGGGGAGAGTCCAGTGGTGTCTCCACCACCTCCAGCTGGAGGGAGGAGGATGTCCATGGTAAGCTAATGTCTCTTTTTGGCTATTAATAAAGGCTTATAGTCTCATATGTGTGATTTAGCGTGTACTTGTTTGTTGAAAGATTTGGTTATAGATACACTGTTTGTTTGTTGTCTGATCAAGTCAAGCTACCTTAAATTCCCTCCAACTCCACTTTTTTTGTCAATTCAAGTGTAATTAGTCCGAATGATGTTGTAAGATGGAGTTATGACCAAAGAAAAAATTTACCATAGATTGTAATGAGAAGTTCCTGAAGTACACAGCGTTGCAAGTCAAGCGGTGTTTTCCATTGCTTTTATTAGAGCAGCCTTCCAGCTACCTTTGTTGCTTCACACCACACACACCCGTCAGGTCACGGCAACCCGGGGAGGCTGTGTGGGTCAGCCTCCCATGACACCACACCCCAAACCCATCGCTCCACCCCTCTCCTGCAGCTGAGCCACAAACCACACCCAGTCACATAGATATATTTTTTAAATTTCATTCTGTCAAAAAGTAAACATAAATATTGAAAATCAAATGCAGCTACATCTACAATGTAAAGCTCAGCTGATCAGATGATCTCAGTGCCAGTCCAGTTCATACCCTTTTACATATCCAGTTGGAAAATCTCATTAGCTGGCCCACAACTACTTTACATTTCCTGCTGCTTAATAATCAACATCATTCTCAGTTCCTCCCTTCCTTGGTGAAATCTGTTGTCAGTGATAGCAATCAACTTTACTTGAATAAACTCAGTTGAAAACCCTTTTTATTTCATTAATTCCAGTGATCATTATGAATTGAGTAATATAAAATAAAATAAATAAGTAACCTGTCAGTTTCAACCACAACAAAGGTCAAGCTTGTTTACAGACATTTTCTCACTATCATATATTTTTCTAATACTGTTCAAGACAAGATAGTCTTGAGATATTAGCAGAAAGTCAAACATTACTATTTACTATATACTACTTGAGGTTAGAAAACAAAACATAAACGTGTCATCATGACTATGACAAGAATAATAACTATACATTGTACCTATTTTTTTTCCCTTTTCAGAGCATGATTCTGGAGCTGTCTTCAATCATGAAAAAGTAAACTATAAAGTACAGTTCTGGGACCAAACGAGTGCCAATGGGAGTTCTAAATTAGCCAAAGGAGCCTGATTTCAAACCGAGTCTCATCCTGTTTCTCTGCAGCAACATTATATGTCCACAGTGTGCTTATACAGTATGTTTTCTGCATGAATAATTTAGTTATTTTCCACATCCAAGAGACACTTAATTTGCTTTATGTAATGTGTGATTGCTATTCCTATCAACTGTTTGATTATAAGTTTACACCAGATAAAAGAAGTATTGAAAACGTCAATACTGACGTTTCTAAATAAATCTATTTCAAAAGGTTTGTTGACATCACCAGATGTCGGTAACTACCCATCCAATCCACTCATGCGAGAAATCAAATCATAGATGTCCAGAAATTAAGCTATGTGTGAAAATGAAAAAATGGCATTGGGAGAAAGTACTGAATGCATGAAGAAAGCAAAAAGGCATGGAGAGTCATGGCACCAGCTGAAAGCAATCCTGCCACTTCAGTTCCAACTAATGGCCTAAAAAAAGGTGTCTCATTACCAAGATGTCACACAAGAAGCATCTCATGATGGGTAACTGATGATACTGATGACACTGGTTACAGAAGAAATTACTAAAGAAACTACTAAATTACTGAAGGTTCCAGTGAGCACTGTTGGGGGCATAGTTTGAAAGAGGAAAGAACAAATGTCACCACAAACCGGCCGCTACCAAGTGCTTCCCTCAAGATTTGAGACAGAAGGTGAATGTAGCTCAGGCAGTAAACCAAGTCATCTGAACTCAATTAAATTCAGTTTTATTTATACAGTGCCAAATCACAACAGTTGCCTCAAGGCGCTTTATATTGTAAGGTAGGTCCTACAATTGTACATACAGGGAAAAACCCATCAATCACATGACCCCCTATGAGCAAGCACTTTGGCGACAGTGGGAAGGAAAAACTCCTTTTTAACAGGAAGAAACCTCCGGCAGAACCAGGCTCAGGGAGGGGCGGCCATCTGCTGTGTAATCTGCTAAACAGATGATTAGTGGTTTGATCCCTCCAGTTTGCATGCCAAATATCCTTGGGAAAAATGCAAGATACTAACCCCAAGTTGTTCTCTGATGCATCGGAGCATGAATGCGTGTGCATGTTAGACAAAAAGAGCAAAGAAAAAAGTGCTGGTGTGAATGCGTGAATTAAGCAAGTTGTGTAAAGCCCTTTGAGTTCTCAGATAGTGTAGAAAAAGTGCCAATCCATTTACTAGAAGAATGAAAAGAATGATCAAAAAAGTTGTCCAAGGACTACTTGAAACAGCAGGTATCATTATTTCAAACGGTCTGGTTTAGGATTTGAAGACTGTGTGGACAAATGGACCAGAATCACACCTGAGCAATACATGCAACTAGTTGCTCCATACAGGAGGCATTTTGAAGCTGTCATCACCACCAACAGCTTTTGTAAGAGGTATTAAATTCATTTCAGCCGCGTGTTCAATACATTTTCACAGCATCATTTCTCATTATTACCACTAATTTATCAACACGTGGTCTGAGTTCTTTGTATGTGTGGAATTGATGGGTTGTTACTGCCATCTAGTAGGAATTTCATATCAATAGTACCTTTAGAGATACAATTACTTAGAAAATTAATGACATATTCAGTACTTATTTTATCTGCTCTGTCTATAAATTGTGAGCTACTTTGTGGGTAGTTTTGGAGAATTTGGAGAAGTCAGGCATGAATTCAAATGCTATTTGTGTCAAAGCACGTATTTATCAAATCAGTTTAAAAGTCTTCGAAGATATTTGTCAGAATAAACAGGAAATAGGGAAATCTGAAACTGCAAAAAAGAGAAAGAATTCTTGGAATTGGTGTTTATGGCTTATTATTAGTATTATATAATTGTGTACAAAGCAAAAGTGAAGCTAAAAAATATTGCCTGTCACTGTTGAAGATATAGTATCACGTGGTACCACTACCATCTGCGAGAGAAAAATACATTCTTTGAACTTTGTGTTGTTTAGGTTCCCATATCTCCTTGTGAATGCATACCACACATTTTAAAAATGTTATAATAAACTACTAGTTGTCTAGTTAGCTAGCTGGCTACATATCATTTTTTGAAACCATGGAATGTGTATTTTGATTATTGTTTTTACATACTCTTGTATACACCTCCCATCTAGTTCCATAGTAGAGGGGCCTAATAATTGAATCTGATTAATAATAATCAGATACCCTGCTGGGATGGCAAAAGGAGGAGATAGAAACCACTGACATCAAGAGAAGGAAGCTCCTTACTATGGAGGGTTTCACTCCTATACCAGTATCCTGAGACTGTACTGTAAGCGGAAAGAAGGAGGCTTACAGTACAGTACTAGTGAGTGTCAGAACGACTATCCAGGATGAAACAAGAAAGATCATTGTGACACCAATCATGGCAGTACTGGATGTATAAAGATGCTTCTGCGACAATCAAGCATATAACAGCTGAGTGCAAGTGCAATGCTAGCAGGCAGGGCATACATGGAGCACCATAAAAGCTGTCTATCATAGTATACAGGAACATCTGTGCCTGGAAGTCCCAAGGTCAAAATAAGATACGCTCTCTAGGGTGGTTGAGAATGATGGAGCTAAGATCCTGTGGGACCTCCAGATACAGACAGACAAACTGGTGATGGCTAACCAACTGGACATAGTAGTGGTGGACAAGCAGAGGGATATGGGCACAGTGACAGATGTAGCTATAACAAGTGATAGCAACATTAGAACAAAGTACCACAAGACAATAGCAAAATACAAAGGCCAGAGAAAAGTGCTAAATAAGGTGTGGAAGTCGAAGGCAACAATAGTCCCCATGGTAATGATTGCAGTCAGGGCTTTAAGCCCCAAACTGGGTGAGCAGCTACAGCAGATCCCACAAATGATATCTGAGATCTGCACAACAGAGGACCTGAGCTTGAAGGATGAAGACTGCCCACAGGACGAGTGGGGAATTTACACACACACACACACACACACACACACACACACACACACACACACACACACACACACACACGCACGCATGCACGCACACGCGCGCACACACACACACACAGGCACTGTTTAGCTAAAACTGAATTTAAAGTTAAGTTACAGTCGCCACAGCATGCAGATTTACCTTTTTTTTTTTTTTTGATCAGTGCCCAAATCTGCTGGTGTTAAAGTAGCATATAAAAATGTTAGCAGTAGATGTATGCATACTATCAGCTAAAGTAATTTAAATGTGTTTTTTAAGTGAAAAGGCTTAAACACAAAGATTGTTGAGTGGAATAATTAAAGGTAAGGAGACATTTACCTCAAATGTTGACCAAAAACAGAGAAAAACAAAGCACAACACATGATATGCATGTTTCTTTATTTCTTAAAGAGAAATGGTGTCTAGACAAAAAAAAATCATTTATATAACACTAGCAATAGAAATGAATGAAAATGGGGTTCTCACAATACCGTATTTACAATGGTTATTAAGTCATTTAATTAATTAGGGTCATGTAGCATTTAAAATTAGGTAAGAACTCTTAGTAGAGAATAAGCAAATGACAGTAATTTCAAATTGACAATATTAACACAAAACAGTCATTTAGAAAAATGAGAGAAAAAACAACACCTACAAGCTTAAGAGCTATTACATTAAAAATGATGCACCTACTAATACAATAATCCATATAATCTGTGTAAAAAGCATGTAGAAAAAACACCTGATGCAGTTTGCTGATACAGTCATTGACCAGTTATGAGAGGTATGAAGGATTTCACAGGTAGATAAGTGTGAGAAAGTCCGCACTGGTGACTAAGGGATGGGGGCTCAGGCCCTTGCATACACTCGCTTCACTTAAATGTGAACTATGGCCTCTGCAAGTTCTAAGGCAAATATTGGAGGTGCACTTGTATCCATGTAATGCTGACCCATCCCAATAGTTGGATTAAAGACAAGGTGAGGAAACTCATTCTGTCTCTTCCACAACACCAAGAATCGGTTCAACTGAACCGAGCAAGTTTTACATGGCAAAAATTGATCAAATGTGACATGACACCTATTTGTAAACATATTCTATATTTATACTCTACTCAGTGATCTCAACCTGTGCACTCGACCAGGAAACCAGAATTTTTTTCCTTTTTTTTTTTTTCAAGAAAGTTGAACAATCTGTGAGAAAGGCATGTTTTTGTTCGTATTCTTCAATAGAACAACCTTTGGAGTTAAAAAGCCAGTGTTTGTTTCAGAGAAGCAATGACAACAAACCCCCAAAACAAAACAAATCCAAAATTAAAAAACAACCAAAAAGAGCTACAACAACAGCAAAATTGTGCACATAATTAAAAACTGATGTAATGGCAATAAACACATTGTTTGACTGTAAAAAATATACAGGAAAAGTTCATTTAGCAAAATATCAAATTCATAATTCATTTTACTTGTGTTCAATCACTTTAAAGCTGCACTAATTCATATTTTTTGTGAACATGCAGAGAATGATCGACTGTGCATCTGCCTTTGTTCTGCATAGTTTAATTCATTGTGTGCTATTAGCCACAGAGGGCTGAAATAGACCGTTGGCCACTAGCTGGACAATGGAGCATCAAAGAGAGTGGCTATGTGTGTGTGTAAGTGTGTGTGAGTTTTTAAATTGTGGAGGTGGCGGGGCAGAGTGGTGTGGGTTTCAATTAGCACTGAAGGTTAAATGATATCAAAACCGCTTGAAGGAAATTTTGGTTTGATGCACAAACAAAGCAGGTAAAAACAAACAAAGAAAAAAAAATAGTCTGCTTCAGTACAATGCAGAGAGCAGGTGTAAATGCTTGGCACCCTGAGATATTAAAGGGATGGTTCACCCAAATAACAATAAAACATTTCCCAATTCTACAGATAGCTTTGGTTTGACATGTCAGTGTTTGAGAGTTTATCATCGCATTATTATCATGCAATGAATGACTGAAATTTTGTTTCCATTATAGTTGAGTGCAGGGAAAAGCACATGCACTAAAATCTGGACAAAATTAAACCAAAACCATCTGTGTGGGTTGATACCAGTAGAGGCAAGACAGCATTTTTTTTGTTGTTGTGGCATTTTAAACAGCAGTGTTAGCGATAGCAATGGTACAAACTGTGCTGCGTTGATGTTAAATAAAGATGTTTAAATTATCTCACCATTTTTGCTGAGGATGCCCATAATTTGGACCATGCACAGGGAGTGTTGTGTCATCGTTCATTTTCCCTCTATGGGAATGTCAAGTTAAATTAATAACACAGAGAAATTCTGTGATAATATTGGAATTAATCGTCTCCCATGAGACAGCTGTTTGAATTCATTGTGTGCAAACAGCAATATAAAGAGGTTTCCTCAGTTTCTAAACAAATCAAAAGAATTAGAAAAAGAGTTGCATAATGTTTGTAGAAAATGTCAAAATGTCGATTATTTCGCTTTAGTTCTCTTGTTTGAATGTGACAGAATGCTAACATGGGAAAATACTGCTCTGCTTTAGTAAATATGTGCACGCAAATAAAAGAACAAATTAGAAATAAACTGTTCAACAAACAAGAAACAAGCTCAGTTGTAGAGGAGTCACTATTGCTCCACACTCATTCTGTGCCAATACGTGTACGTGTATGTGATCATATGTGTGCATGTGTGGGTCTTTGTACAAAACAGGGACGATTGAACAATTTTAAAACAGGTTTTTAAACTACAGTTACACTTTCTCTGTCTGGCTGTGAAACAGAAATTATCTTACAAACAAGGTCATCATTCAAACTACATCTAGGATTTACATCAGTAAAGGTCATGGGGAGAACTCCGAAAAATGTCATGCAATCTTTAAAGCCCCAATCCTCGAAACATTTGGGTAGAAAACAATAAAAAAAACCCTCAAAATCAGCAAAAAGGCTAGTATGGCTAATTGCTATGCTTGGTATATTAACATCCCCCAAATGTCATGCTAAAATTCTGTTCACTAAAGTAAATTAAAGTGACATTAGAAATGACTTTTGCGATTAAATGAATAAATGAATGAATTTCCTGTCACCTCTAAAATTGAAAAAAGAAAAAGGTTAAGAAAATGAATAAATCACTTTAGTTGTACAAATTTAAATGACATGTTTTAGTCAATTCAATTATTAATATTATTTACTTTTCTTGATGTCAAATGATATATTATTACAGTTTACTCTTCCCCTTTCTGTGTTTTTATTTTATGTTGATAACTGGAATATCTATCCATTCTCTCAACTGGTTAGCCCATTCATTGTTGCAGCAGGGCTGGAGCCCATCTTAGCTGTCAGAGGGTGAGTGTGATGTACACCCTGAAAAGGTCACCAGTCTTTAAGGGCTTTCACAGTTCATGCCCACATTTTAACTGAGGAGGAATCTAGAATACCTCAAGAAAACATACGGAGCCACGGGGAGAACAATTGAAACAAATCGTTAGAAACATGTCGAAGCCTTCCTGATTTTCTAGTGTTTTACATATTTGTCACACTTGTTTCAGATCATCAAACAAATTTTAATATTAGATAAAGATAACCTGAGTAAGCTGAATGATGATTTCATTGATAGAGGTAGAAAAGTTATCCAAAATAATTGCCCCTCTTTTTAAATCATGAATTAAAAGTGATTTACCACATTTTTTGAAAAGCTGAATTCAGTTTCATTAAACACACTCAGGCCTGATTACTGACAGACCTGTCTGACAAGGTGAAGCTGGCTAAAAGACTGTCAAGATCTAAAGAAAATGGTGAAAAACAAAGTAACTGACGTCTGTCAGTCTGTTAAGGGTTACAAAGCTATTTTGAAGCCTTTGTAACTACGGTGAAAGCCATCATACACAAATAGAGAAAACATGGAACAGTAATTAACTGGAGTGACAGGCCTACCAGTATGACTCCAAGAGCAGATCTGTGACCTCCCAGCACTCATCCAGGAGGTAACAGAAGAACCCAGAACAACATTAAACATGTCCATCACATGTTCATGATTCAATAAGAAGAAAGAGACTGGACAAACATCTCATCTTGTGTTATCTTTGTCTAATATTTAAATTTGTTTGATGAGCTGAAACGTGTAATTGTGACAAACATATATAAAAAGGAAATCAGGAAGAGGGCACCACTGTATAACCTGATAAAATACATTTCATATACCTTTTACAGCACTATCAAAAGCTACTGGCCCACTTAAATAGGTTCAAATGATCATATAAAATGGACACTAATATTTATTTAATTTTTGATAACCTAATAAGGAAATGTTTATGGATGGCAAATTAGCTATAGATTCTTAAAACCTGGAACATATTTTTATTAAGTAAAATTATAATCTATTTCTTTAGCATCTTGTATTACAGGTTATTTGAAAAAAACAAACAAAAACAAAACAGAAACACGTTTTATTAATAAAAATGTAAAGCTTTAAAGTAAAGTTTTAAAATGACTTAATTTACTTCTTACATAACTATTGCATTTTCACACATGCATGGAGGAAATTAGGTTTCTAGTATGACAAAGCCAGCTGAATGGCTTTCAGCTAGCCTGGAAGCAGTAAAATAGGGCAATACTGTTTAGACAACAGAGAAAACTTGAAAACGTGAGAACATCAGTGGCTCATAAAAATTTCAAACAAGTATATTTTGTTCAAGTAAGCTATTAAATGCAAATAAGCTTGTGTGTCTCCATAATGTTACTGATTGTACATTTGCGTGAAAGGTCGCTGGCCGGAGACACGGATCCTCTTTGAGGTTGTGTGCGGCGCTACCTGTTATGGTGACCCCTTGTGACAACAGAGCAGCTTTTCAACTATGCTAATAAATGAGTTTAACATTAAGGTTTAGCTTTTAAGGAATTTCATTTTCAAAGTACTGTATTAGATACTCATCTGTTTTAACATAAGCATAGCTTTTTTATAGGAAATATTTGAAAGAAACTACAGTAAAAACATGAACTTCAGCCCTGTTAGGCTAATAGGGAGTGCCAATTTGGATTGGAGCTTTAAAGTGCAATGAACATTTTCATTCAACCTTTGCACTGGAGTGTGGAGCTCTGCTACTTCTGCCTCTAGCAAGGGTTGACATATTTCAGATTCTTTATATATAGAAATGTGAAAATGCATTTTTATAGCAGAATGTTCCAGAGAGAATGCACAAAGCAAAAAAAAAAAAAAAAAGCTAAACCAACTAACTAGGTTTATAGCTATTAGGTAGCATGCATGCACATTACAAAGTAGGGTGTTTAAAACAAATGCACAAGTAGGTTAAACACTTTACTATCTTATATGATTGCTACTCAATCATCTGAACAACACACACACTGCTTTCACGTCAAAGGAACTGAATTAGCTTATTCAATTTCTAAAGAAATAAAAATGTAAGATGAAATATTAGCTTCCTTCGGCATATTTTCATATTCTTCATAGATATTTTTTGCCAATTTAAGTGCTCCAGTCTCTGACTTTTAAGCAGTCTGAAGTAAAGACCCTTACTTGGGGCCAGGAAAAAAGTGCGTGATTTATGTTTGTATGCTTTTTCATTTTTTCATTAGTCAATTTTATCGTAATCAACATAAATTTGAAAAAAAAAAAAAAAAAAAAAATCGGAGAGGCTTTTTGCTGTCTCCTATCATCAAATGACAACATTGTGTATAAACAAATAGGATATATTAAAGTTCTGGGAACAAATACGTTTCCTTAAAAAACAAAAAGAAAACACAAGGATTTTTTTTTCACATTTAAAGAGGTGTCGAAGATTTAGAAGAGCCAGCCTGAGCCACGCTCTCGAAAACACATCTTCAATTATACATGCAAGGGGCTCAAAATGTGTGTGTCGATGTGTGCGTGCCTGTGTGTACTGTGTCTAAATGTGTATCGAGCTGATCTCCTGAGTATAAGAACGCTCCCCTCGTTCGTTAGGCAGGACAGGAAACAGCAAAGCAACAATTTTTCCCTTGTTATAACCCCGGTGAAAAAGAAACATCTAGGCGTCTAGCTGTACAAAATCACTGTTACAGTCATCATGCTATATACACTTCTGCCAAACAAGCACTTGAAAGTCACCAGTACAACATCCAAATACAATGGTATTGCTGATGAGTGGGAAATAAAAATAGCCATTTAACTGCCTGCAAAAGCCTTTTTTTTCTCCTTTCAATTCCACGTGGAAGGCATAGGAGGAATGTTTTCGGTTACAATCTGTACAAATTTCTTCTGTACAGCAATACAAATGAGAGACGTTTGAAGACATTTTTGCATATGAACATTTTACAGTTTGCAACTTCCGTGTGTACAGAAGCCGTTTTCTCATTTTTCATGAATTAGGTTGAACATTCAGAGGATTTTTTTCTTCCTGAGTTTGAATTGCTGTGACCAAAAGTGTCACTCAGATATAGTGAAAGAAGAAACAGACAGAGAGAGAGATGCAGAGTGAGACAGAAAGAGGTAGAAGAGATTGAGAGAGACAGAGTGGCAAGGAGAGAAGAGGAAAAGACAAAGGCAGGAACTGACATACTGCTGGTATGCAGAGAGACAAAGCGAGCTGCAGTTTAGGTCCAATGAGGTTTGACTTTGAGTTGTGATGTGTGACACATGAAGAACAAAGTCTCCACTGTAGAGGTTGCTGCCGGGGCAAGTATAGCACCATCGTAAGGGTTTGGTGAGAAGTTCCACTCTGTCACGGTAATAGGAGAATTCCTGGAGAACAGTATTGCTGTTGTTAAGACAACTTTAGTGTCGACCGTCAAAAAAGATATAAATACAAACAAAGCTTGTTTTTCACTGAACACTGGCAGATGCTGACTGTCTCAACAACCCTGAGAGAGGGTTTGTCAGAAGAGCAAAATTAAATAATGAAAAAGAAAACAAAACAGAGAACGACCACTACTGAGTACAGTCCTTCCTCGGCTGCTCGTCAGTTGTACATTTGTCAGTCATTTCCTGGCAAAAATCCACCGTTACCGTCTGGTTGGATTTTTCCACCGGTGGCCCTGACTTTGTATACAAGCTGGTGGCGTCTTGGCCGTTTGTATCTTTGTCTGCCCTGTTTCTGACAGCCACGTCAGGGTCGCTCTCCGAGGGCCCGGGTGAACCGTGAAAGGTTGGTTCTGGTGTGGCTGAGCCCGAGTGGGTGGTAAGGTCAATGCTGGTGGTGGTGTTGGTGCTGAGGGAGGCCTTGGGCTCGTGGGCAGTGTTGTTGCTGGCAGTGGAGATGGCGGGGCGCAGCATGGGACAGTAGTGGTGTAACGACTGGACCTGCTCGGGGCTGAGCTGAACATCCCTGCACACCTCCTGTGACAGGCAGGAGAAGTTCTCCCACAACTCACCCATACATGCCTTTAGCTGGTTCCTCTCAGTCAGCAACTTCTCCTTCTCACACACCTACACACAGACACACATACATAGGTTATGACTCATTTCAAGATGCAATCGATAAGTCTGTGCACAAGAGTACAGCACTACAAAAAAGCTTTCCACTCATTGCCTGTTGAACTTTCCATTCATTCTCGTGCTTTTTACAAACTACTTTTTTCTCTTCTGTGCATTTTTGCCCAGCACTCCTCTTAGGATTTCTGTTTCAGTAAGGCAAATAGATGACAATCTCAGCCAAAGTCAGTCACTTAAACCTACAACTACAGCAATGAAAGACTGTGTCTTAAGTCAACCCCAACTCACCATGGCTTTTGGGCTGCTCCAGTCAGGCTTGGGAATGTTAACACTGATTTAACGCAGATTAGTGTGCTAACACAGAATGAGTGAAGAACAAATACACACTCTGAGACAGGATGTTTCTAATTCTAGAGATATTGCCAAAATAGAAGAAAGCAGTCCTACATATTTGTTTAATATGCACACTGACGGACATATCCATATGGTCCCCTCAAAGTCTTCTTTTTGTGTTTCTTTATTTTGATCCTCAAACAAATCCAAGATTCCTCACGGTGTTCCTGGAGGCCAAGGTACTGCCATCCAGAGTAAGCCTGGTTAGATATTTAGGTACAATAACCTCAGTTTTATCTGAATTTAGATGCAGGAAATTAAAGGTCATTATGTGTGTTATCTGGCTTTGTTGATAGATACTCTGCACAGCAGAGAAAATGTATGCTATGCCTTCTATTGATAGAGTTTAAGAGAAGCATTAACAGAAGTCTATCATTAATTTTAGTATGTAAAGATAACACTCTATTTCTATGAAAAAATATAAGTCTGTTAGATAAGTATGATTTAAAACATTGCAGTCTGGTACCTTTAATACCAGCATGCTCTAATCACTCTAATAGGATATTATGGTCAATAGCATCGAAGGCTGCACTGAGGTGTAGCAGGACAAGCACAGAGACGAGTCCAATGTCAGGAGATAGATATCCTATCTGTTTGTGTGCGGCTACATTACATGATTTTGAACACAAGAAATGGTATTATGTGTTGTAATAGATGAACACAGAACCATAATTCATCTGTGATTTTGCTGATAGTTAATTATACTTCATTCCGTAATACTGATCTGGGGTGTCTGTAGGATGGCAGTGAGCGACACCAAAGAGCCACTGATCCAAAAGAATGTCTGACCTAAATGTATGATTTAATAAAAGAAATTGCACTGAATACATTGTGAACAGCAAACAAGGAGTTTTGAAGAGAACAATGTATTTGAATCAAAAGAGAATATGTAAAAATCAATGTAAGAATTAGCTAATGAAATCTAAGTAAGATTGCATAAACTGCATGAAAAATGAACTATATTGATATGTGACTGAATGCTCATATGTAACGGAATCTATAAATTTGAGAATAACATAGAAAAGATAAAAATATGATAAAGTGGTTTTCATGAAGTAACCTTTACCCTAGTTAAAAGTGGGTGAAAGGTTGGAGATGGAGAAGCTGATAAGGTGTGGCTGGACATCAGGTGATTATATGTAAACAGCGTGATTGGATGTCCAGAGAGGAGGAAAGAGAAAGGGAGACAAATGGACAAAAAAGTATAAAAGAGGGTGCCTAGGAACATCTTTTTTCGGGGAGTGGGGTGGGGGGGGTGGGGGTTGTATAGTTAGTAAGTCAACACAACAAACATTGTCGTTAGAAGTGACACCCAGAAGGATGGCTTCTGTAGAAGAGGGATCCCTTGCAGAAGAACAGGATCAGCTCAGTTTAAGCATCAGAATAAATAAACAGAAAGAAGACGGGGGACCACCGCAATCTGACTGCACAGAGAGAGTACAGCAGGGTTAGGGCTCCAGTGAACAGTCATTGGAGAGCAATGGTTTGAAAGTGCTGAGGAGAATAAAATGTTACTGATTATAATGAAATGGTTATAACTAAGGTGAGTCCGTGTCCAAAGAAGAGAGCAGCTTCTCACTGGGTGACGGCTAATGACAGTGTGTTAGAACAATCAATCCACTCACCAGCTTTCTTATCTCGCACTCCAAGTTGAGGATGCAGTCGAGCTTCCTCTTGCGACAACGCTGTGCTGCGATGCGGTTCTTACTCCGCCGCCTGATGTCATGAATAAACTCAAGTTGCTCTGAAGTCAGTTTGTGCATTTTCACCAGCATTTGGAAGTCATTCCTTGGAAGATTTGTGATTTGATCTACAGGAAAAGGAAGCTTGACCTGGCAAAATAAGGAAAATAAAAACACTGCGTAAAGGATAAGCATTTTTTCAGCTTTAAGACCAAAGACTTTCCAACTGTTGTATGGAGTCTGATATGTACCAAATTAATTATTTAACATTAGTTCTACATTCAGTTTTATTTTAAACTAGTATAAACTGACTGAATACTTTATGACTTTAATTAACTCATTTTAAACAAATAACCAAAATAGAAGAAAAGGCACAAAAAAAGCTACTTTCAGCTGCTTCATTGCGACAGATGTTTGATTTGAGAGTTTTTACACCGAATGCCATTACTGATAAAACTCCAAAGGGGATTTATCTCGCTGGCTGGAATCAAATCAGCAACCTTTGCTTGCTAAGCAAACATGTTAATGACTACACAATTAAACAAATAACTAAGATTAAAGACTAAAATGAATGGATATGGGCAATGTTAGTTTGAAACAAATGAATTGTGAAAGAATATTATGCAGCCAACCTAATGAGTGCCATCTACTACAGAGACATTATATATAAACAACATAAAAAGTGTTACAGAAACATGCACCACTGTGGTAAAAAGGAGAAGAAATGAATGCTCTAGCAAATCGCTGTCTGTCTGAGTGGTGTCCAAAAAGCGATGTGGGCTTTATAGATAATTGTGAAACTTTCTGGAGGAAACCTGGTCTTGTTAGGAGAGACGGCATTCATCCATCACTTTGGATGGAGCAGCTCTTATTTCTAGAAATCTGGCCAAATTTATTAAACCCCCAAAACGTGACTATCCAGAGTTGGGACCAGGATGCAGAGTTGCAGTCTTACACGCCTCTCTGCAGCTTCTCTCCTCCTGTTATCCCCCCAAACCCCATCCCCTTAAAGACTGTGTCAGCTCCCAAACAGACAAAAAACAAACAAACAAAACAACAACAACAAATGATTTAAAGATTAATAAAAATCACAAAGAAAGAACAATACAGTATCCACATCTGCACCACAGAGTAAAACAGTGAAATGTGGATTATTAAACACTAGGTCTCTCTCTTCCAAGTCTCTGTTAGTACATGACTTAACAATTGATCAACAAATCAATTTATTCTGCCTTACAGAAACCTGGTTACAGCAGGGTGATTATTAGAATTAGAATCAACACCCCCGAGTCATACCAACTATCAGAAACCTCGAAGCACAGGTCGAGGTGGCGGTGTGGCAGCAATTTTCCACACCAGCTAATTAATCAACCAAAGACCAAAACAGACTTTTAATTCACTGGAAAGCCTGATGCTTAGCTTTGTCCACCCCAGCTGGAAAACTCAAAAACCTATCGTCCACCTGAGCATTATTATTAGGATGTACTAAAAACTCCTTGAAAAGCCTTCAGTTCATCCAAAAGGCCGCAGCAAGAGTCCTGACAGGGACTAGAAAGAGAGAGGATATTTCTCCTGCCTCGGCTTCCCTTCATTGGCTCCCTGTTAAATCCAGAATTGAATTCAAAACCCTGCTCCTCACATACAAGGTCATAAATAATCAGGCCCCATCTTATCTTAATGACCTTGTAGTACCACATCACTCCATTAGAGCACTTCGCTCTCGCTCTGCAGGCTTACATGTTGTTCATAGAGTATTTAAAAGTAGAATGGGAGGGAGAGTCTTCAGTTTTCAGGCCGCTCTTCTGTGAATCCAGCTTCCAGTTTGGATTCGGGAGACAGACACTATCTCTACTTTTAAGATTAGGTTTAAAACTTTTTGCTTCCTTTTTGCTAAAGAATATAGTTCTCACTCACTATGTGTTAACAGACCTCTGAATCACTGAATCATACTTGTTATTAATCTCTGTCTCTCTTCCACAGTCTTTAATCCTGTCTTCCTTCTCTCACCCCAACTGTTCGCAGCAGATGGCCCCGCCCCTCCCTGAGCCTGGTTCTGCTGGAGATTTCTTCCTGTTAAAAGGGAGTTTTTCCTTCCTGCTGTTGCCAAAGTGCTCACTCATAGGGGGTCATATGATTGTTGGATTTTTCTCTGTATGTAATATTGTAGGGTCTTACAATAACATTTTATTTCTAGTTAATTATATCAATAATAAGGGCGCCCTCTGTGATGCTGTTTGTTTCTAAGGTGATGGCTTAGAAATATGACTTAAAGCTCTGAAACTTTAAAATGGATCCATTGAAACATTTAACGTTGATGTGTCCTAGCCTATTAATGTAGCTGTGGAAATTGCTTGCTTGATTGTCCCAGATCAAAGTGTTCTTGCTGTCTTCTGGATTTGAGGAACCGCAGCTTCGGCAGTGTAAAAGGGACTTTCCAACAGATTTTCTGTTTCCTTAATCACCTAATTAGTACATCCACATTTCCCTGACAATGTTAAAGAGATCTCAGATGGGATCCAAACTAGAGCAACTTGATGTTTCTATCACTTGGTATAGTTAGATCTGTCACTGGTCCTCTGCTTGTCCACTATCACTATGTCCAGTTAGTTAGCCATCAGCAGTGTTTCCTTCTCTTAGCTTGGTCATTCTTGGTCATGACCTCATCTAGTTGCAATAACAATTGCTTCTTTAACCAAAGAAACAATCAGAATCCTCAATGTGCAGCAGTGAGCTTTAGTTGTTTATAATATTTTTCTGGATGTTGGGTGTCGAAAAATCCAAAGATGACATCGCCGGAGCTGCTCTCGTCCCCAAAATAAAGGGAGTATTTGGCAGACATGACCTCCCAAAAACAGTTTGAAGTGACAACAGGGCACGCTACAGCTCATGAGAAGTTTGCAGAATCATTGGATTTTCAGCATGTCACAGCAAGTCCTCAAAGCCCCCAGACCAATGCTTCAGCTAAAAAGACAGTTTAAACTACAAATTGGATATGCACAAAACCCAGAGAGGACAACAAAGACCAGTGAAATACCTACAATCCAAGAGTGACCCCTAGAACAAATTGCAAGCAAAGAAAGCGGCATGCCAATGATGCCAGAGGTTTCAGTACAACAAAGATACCAAATCTTTGTTGTACTGAAACCACAAAACTACATGCTGGAGCGCATATCTGGGTACAGGAGCTCCCGCAATGCTTGTCTACCTGGACCCGATCACATCAAGCCCTAACAAGATATGTAATACAAGTAAATAAGTCCTTGATCTATAAATCACTGAAAGCAACACATACACATATAATACATGTTCAAAAAAGGGGAAAAAAAAAAGAAATCAGTTGTATTTGCATGTTATGTTTTCTTGTGATATACTAAGATCAGTATCTGTGCTATGGTGGATCTTACTGTAGCTTGATGCGATAATATAAGGCTGGGTAAACAAAAATGTGTAGGTGTAATAAAAGCTGGACCTGGATTTACTGGATAGACTAGAAGTCATGATACTTGGTGTTCAGTCCTGATGCCAGTCACTGGGACCCAAACCACCCTAAGGCTCCAAACCAGTGTCTGTCTGTGCCTATTTCCTGGAATAATAAACCAAAGAATAGCAAAAAAGCCAAGACTCTACAAAATGGGAGAAGAAAGTTTGTGGATCAAGAGTACCTGACCAAATCTCATGAAAAGAAAGACTCATACCAGCATAAAAAAAACCACTTAAAGAAAACGGACTCCGTTCCCAGATGCTAGGGCTCAGAGTGTTTTTTCATTTACATTGGCACACCTGAGCCAATGGAGGAAAAAATGAAAAAGAGGGGAGCACCTTCAGATTGTCTAGGCGTTAAGAGCAACGTAAAAACTACAACTACGGGGAAACTGAGATATCACTCCTGGGAAACAGAAGATTTGACATCACGCCAGTGCTGATAGAGCCACATCAAGTAGAAGTTACGGGGATTTCAAAGAAACAAAGACACTAAGTGAGTGTTCCCTGTGTCTAACTGACACACCAATCAAGAAGGTTCGACGATTGTAATGTAATGTCAAAGAACATGATCACAAAGAAAGAACGAGAATAGCCAACATTTTCTGCTGTACTTCCCATGGTTTCATAGACCATACTAGACACTGTCAGTGCTACTCCTCAGCCTCCTATTAGCCATATCTATGGTATTAATTTCAGAATTCTATGTCGCCTTGTTCTCAAGTTATCACACTCACAAGGTTTTCGGAAAACTTACCCTGACCTTGAGGTCAAGATCACTGAGATTTGAACGTGTCCAGGAGTTTTAGTAAATGCAACTATGGTATCAATTTGAAGTTGAGTTATTACAATCATAAGATTTTCAAAAAACTTGACCTCTGACCTTTGACTCTTATTTATTTAGTTTTGAACTTGTGTAAGATTTTTTTGTAGATGCACCTATAATAGATGATGTTACGTTGTTCTCAGGTCATTGCATTCACAGAATTAGGTGCCCACGCTGTCCACCCAGCAGGGTGACAACAATAACTCATTAGCCTTTTATGGCTGTGAGGTAAAAATGAATACATTGCCTACACTAATATTTCTTTTTTAAATCATGATTAGCTAATAAACCGCTTATCAGCAATAATTAAAGGAGAAATGACAATTGCGTCCTTTCTGTTATTGTAGGGTCTTTACCTTGAATATTAAGCATCTTGAGGCGACTGCTGTTTTCATTTGGGGAGAGCAAGAATCAAGGATTAAATTTCAGGCATTAGGGCTACATACGGATACAGGGGGGATGTCTGTGCTTTGCATGGAGGATTAGCACAGAGAAGCACAGCTGTGCATTTTGACTCACTGGTGTAACCCTAATTGTGAAGTATTTGTCATGGTCCTGGGCCATGTGGGCCCAGTATTCTTAGTTTTCATGTATTTTTGTATTTTGTTCTTTATTTAGGCCATGCTTCCTGGGTTGATCTGTTACGTTGTTCCTTATGTGTTTTCCCTTCGTGACTCTTACCCCCTGTGTGCCCCTCTGTGTATTTATGAGCCCTCGTCTCTCTTTGTGTTTTATTCTATGTTTTCCCCAGCCCGTTATGTCTGCGTTCTCCCCGTGCTCTCTCTCCTCCTGTTTGAACCTCTGTGTACTTCCTGTTTTACTTTGCCCATCTCCCATCAGTGTTACGTTCACTCCTGCCGTGTCTTGTTATGATTATCAGTGTCACCTGTGTTCCCCGTGTGCATCCACTTCCCCTGATCATCCCTCATGTGTATTTAGTCTCTGTGTTTCATACAGTCTGGGTCGCGTCGTCTGTGTTCCCACCCCCTGTGTTCCGTATTTCCAGCCATAGCCTTTCCATAGTTTGTCCAGTTTAGGTTTCTGTTGAGCTACTACTCATATGCTGCCTTCACTCTGTTTTGTTCCTTTCATCAGCCATAATAAAAGGCTCGCTTTTGTTTAAATCCACTCCTGCATCCTCGCTTGTGTTCGCACCTGGGTCCACCATACACATTCCCGCACGGTCTGCCTCCACAGACCGTGACAGTATTTAGATCAAAGATAAATAAATATACCTTTCCAGTCTTTATTGGGACTGGAAATAAAAGCTTCCAAGAACTTATCTATCTCCACTGCAACATCTTCAGGCATCTAGTAGAAAGAATCCAATAACTTAAAAGCTGAAAGAAAAGCATGATAATTCCACTGGGTGGCATTTGACACAGTTTACCAGTAAAAATGCATAGATGGGTATTTCTTCACCTAAATGTATAGTATTACATAGTTTACGGTTAACATGGAACACCGGACTGTTTCCTCAGGAGACTTAAGACTGCAAGTACGTGAAAGTACTTGGATATCATACCAGTCTGGGACAGAATACTTAAAAAACTAACTTCCGCTTGTTTGTTCATTATGAATACTATCACCATCTTGTTCTACTTAGGGGCTGGCAATGAGTTTCTGGATAAGAATATTGCCTTTCCCTCTTGAGAGACTTGTCTTTTGATATGACTTATGAGAACCCTCTGAATATCAAAAACAAACAAACAAAAAACGAATGAACAATAAATAAATAAACCAAAGGTGGACACAAATGAACCGTAAACCTTCTGTATAGTTATTTGACTGATGTGACTGACGTTTACTTTCTCTTTGAAAAAGTTTATAAAAATAAAGTAAAAAAACAATACAAAAATGCGGAAGAATGCCTTTAATGTTTACGTATGTTAGAACTACAAAATAATATATATCGTGTAGTTCCTAACTTTGCACTGTTTATTTTCTTTAATGATTTAAAAAAAAAAACAGTTTCAAAATTTTAAAATTGAACGTAATTTAAACCCCACAACAGTTAACAATAAAATCTTTATTAATATCTTAAAACTTGGCTTTTGTTACACATCACGAGATTAATGAAGGATTACATTTTAATTTACTGGTAATTTTGAAATTAATCTACCAGGTAAACGATTCTCTCTCTGGGTTTGCTTGCTGTCAGACAGTTTCTAAATCTGACCACAAGATGGCAAAAAAGCCCCACTCCACACGCCTGAGAATAAGCGACTTGGTGAGATTTCAGCTCTCTGTGCCTCATATTTAACACACAGCACATCCTCAGCAGATGGGGCAAAGGTGATCCAAGAAAAGAGTCCCCCTCCATCTGTCCCCTAGTACCTGGAAGTGTGCCAGTTTGACAGATTGAGAGGGGCAGTGACTTGTCAACCTGATCTAAATCAGTATCAGGTGAACTGTGGGTGCATGAGTATCTGCACTACTTAGCAGCAGTCCTCTTATGCTGCTGAACAAAAGAATTAATGTGCTAAATAGATCTTTAAATAGGCCAGGAGAATCAAATCCAGAAAGCCACCAGAAGCTTGGTCGCTGATATGACAAGAAATCAAGGTTGTATCTGTTTATTCTCTTTCTCTCAGTCTGGAGAGCAACAATAAGGCAGCCTCTCTCTCTTAGGTGATGGCAGACCTTACAATAAGCATATCACAGGCAGATCCACCCCAGTGGTATCTGTCTGCACCAGAGAGCTGTAGCTTTAGGCAGTGAGGGAAAGAGAAGAGGCATAACAAAGAGCCAGAGGAAGACAGCCAGAGAGCTTGGCAGGGATGAGAGGAGTTGCAGCTCTCCCTTTCTCCTCTCCCCTTCCCTTTCTCTCTCTGTGGCTTCCTCAGTGGAGCACAGGAAGAACAAAGTCAAACAAAGGAGGAAGAGACTAGATAGAGATGCAGCTCCATGCTTCTACTATACTTGGCCGATGGGGCTCGGCAGATGCTCCCTTGAGACCTTTGGACACTTAGATGACTACAGACAGAGGTACGGCAGAGGCAGCTCACCTCTGTTTCTCCACCAGATTGTGTACAGCGGTGGCTGAGGCATCACCTGGTGCAAGTGCTGCACTCAGGGGGATAAAGCACTGTGCCTACCCATGACAGAATCAAAATGACTTCTCACTGAAGAGCAAATTTAGATCTCAGTCTGTCTCTAGGAGAGGAAAAAGGTTTGAGTTTCCTCATTAGAGGTAGAGCCCTCTGAGCTGCCAGGGACCCTCATCTCGACTCGACATCTGCATGCAGACACATGAATAAATAATAACGCAAGCTTTCAAGGCCACACTCAGCTCTGTGTGCTCCTCCAGGGCACGACAACGCCTCAAAGACAAAAACAGACAGACCTATGAAACATCAGGAGCAGCCAGGTTCACACAAAGCCAAGGGCAAGATGACTCCTCGTCTATGATTAGAAGGATTATGTACCATAATGTGGAACGGACTGATATTTCTATGTGGCACACAAGCTATTTAAACTACAAGCCTAATTTAACGATTTAGTGAATTTTTCTATGTTCTTTGTATGTAGACTCAATAATTAACCTGACATTCATGTCTTTGGACCGTGTGCTGATTACTCTAGGATCTTTGGCCAAAACAGGCGAAGAAGAACAAGAGGGAAGGGGATGCCATGACCTTGTAATACTTTCTTTCTCGACTACTCACTAGTACACAGGGGATGGATAAATATAACCACTCCACCGCACTAACGAGTTCAGCAGCACAGCCGGGATGACAGAGTACGCTTCAGCCATGGTCATAAATTCACAGCCAACTGCTCTGGATTTACATTTCTTTGCAGCTCTCCTCCCCACCCTTAGTCTACTTCTCTGGGTCATTATGCTGGAAATGGGGTACAGAGTGAAAAGTAGGGCTCATCTGTTATCAGCAGCGGTGCGGTGCCAGGCATGGGCGACGTGTGCTGTTAAACAATAATTGATGTTCCAGTCTCAAATTCAGGATACAAATATTACTTATGTGATGCTTTCGACTAGAGAAGAGACAAGTTCTCTCACAAATTTGGAGCGTCTGCACACCATGCACTAAAATTTGTCTGACTGCTTATACTGTTGTCTTCAGTGCAACATCACCCTATCTGTCTGCTTCTCTGAATATGAACAATCCAGAACATGAAAACAGCAAGATGAACATGACTCAATGTCTTTTTAATGATGTGAAATGAGGCAGATAAAAAAAATTTAATAAAATAACAATGAGCAGGTGGGTACTCGTGTCAGCCTAACAATACTGCCATACAATTGCTGTTGTTTTTTTGTTTTGTTTTTTACATTTGCTACAGATCAGTATCAGTCTCATGCCAGTGCCTTCAGTGTAAAGCAGGATGTGGTAATTTACTTTTTTAATGTTGCAATGTTGAAGCTCTTCATTTGAATAAACACCTCCAACTTCTTAGAGAGTTAACCAGCTCTGTGCCAATGCCAGAATGATAGAAGAAGACAATTACTGTCTGGCCTGTAATATTAAACTGCATTTCCTTTTGTCTCCACTAACTACAGATGTTGCCAATTAAGCTATTTGATTCAATTCGATGCAATTTCATTCATACAGTGCCAAATTACAACTGCCACCTCGAGGTTCTTTATATTTTCGGGTAAAGACCAAACAACATCAGTGGGAAAATCCCAACATTCAGATGACCTCCTATAATGAAGTAAATGACCACAGTAAGAAGAAAAAAAATCCCTTTTAACAGGTGAACGTGAAACATTACACACGCTAAAATGCAATCAGTAGGTAAAATTAGAATTCTTCATTGGTGTGAGTTGTTAATTTTTCCAGAAATCTCTTTGGCTGTAGTGATCTGGACTGAAATAATAATATCTGTATTAAATACATGGGCACGACTGGGGCTCAGGAGGAAGAGCAATTTGTTGGATTTTATCGAGAGCTCAGTGGTTTGGTCCCTGCTTTGTTCAGTTACACTTTGCAGGTCAAAATGTGAATGGGCAAGATACTATACAACAAAAAAATGTCCCCAACGTGTGTGTGTGTGTGTGTGTGTGTGTGTGTGTGTGTGTGTGTGTGTGTGTGTGTGTGTGTGTGTGTGTGTGTGTGTGTGTGTGTAGGGAGTTAAAAAAATGGTATAGGATAAAGTTTATTTGATTTCTTTAGTTTCAGCAACACGCAGGTACCATGAGGAGACCTGCCAGCCAAGCTTGAGTGGGACACCTCGATGGATGATCCCCAGTGGGACAGTTCACTGTGGTCTGCGTTCCACCTGCAGAATCCACCACAACCCTCACTTTACTCCTACACAAATGTATTTGCTCTGGAAGTTTCTTTAAAAGATAAAGCAATTTCCTAAAATTGTCTCTAGTTGATACCTCTGGCATAAGTCCGTGTAATATTTGCCTCTCATGTAATCCAAATTAAAATTGGATTTTATACTGGAATGTGCAGTTTATAATTCTGCATGCGTTTAATTAATCCCATCTCACATGCTTATAAATTAGATTGTAGAGTAGAATTTCCCATGCATGCCATTAGTCAGCATTTAATGAAGATCATGATAATGTTGAGACATTCACTGGTAACTGTTCTGCCCCACTCTGAGCACTCTGCAGTGCCACTGCAAATTAAAAACAATATCAGACATTTAACTGTCAAAATAATGAGTTGCAGAGGAAACAGATATAAAGAAATGGGTTGGCAAATAAGAAAAGTGTGTCAAACTTCATCACAGAAAATCCAAAAACAAACCTTGTAGTACTTGACACTATTACTGGGAATGTGGGTACAAAACATCACAACACTGGTTTGCCAGTGGCTAACAAGTCAACATTGCAAGAATTCTGCAGTTTACCATTGGATGCTAAATGTCTCTGTGCTTCCAGGACCTATGCAAAGCCTCAAAGACGAGAGTCACTGGAGTCATTTCTGTGTCCCAGACAGCCCTGTGTTTTTAGATGTATTGCCCGTATGAAGCATGGAAAGCAATAAACAAACATCCTCCTAGTTGAAACAAGGCTCTCCCATTTTTGCCTACGTAGATGTTCTTACCATCATATTTCTGATTCCATTACAACATTAAACTATAATTCCAAAGAGTACTTTATTTCCAGTTGATGCTAATGTACTGCCTACAATTGCCTGGAGATGGTAAGGTAACAAAGGCACCAGTTACAAAAATTTAATGTGGCATCTTATTCATGTACTGGTATCACTATTGCATGCGCCTAAAAAACAGCTCCAAAGATAACATTATGAATGGCAAATCTTTATTTAGACCACAGCCACATCATATCTAGACTAGAGTAAAGTTTCTTTGGCATTTTGCAAGAGGAGCGGAACTGATATTAAGGTCTGTGCATTTCCTGTCCTATTTTATGTGTTGCCTGACAGGAAAAAAAATATCAATGTGCTGATGTATCAGGACTACTTCCTTATTCCTCCCACTAGCTCTGAGATCAATATTTGCACTGCTGTGGCCAGACTATACGCGAGAATGAGCTTTACGCCCACACCACAGCCAGAGCTGGAGGTCTGACAGCTACAAGGAGACAAACTGGGGTACTAATGCTGCTTGCGCCAGATGCATGATACATGCTCAGCTTAGATAGTGCTGCTAGTGGAGATTTGCCTGCACTGTCATAAGCAAGTAGGACTGTGGCAACCAACACAGCATTAGCTATAGATTTGAGTGATCGAAATTCTCAGGTCTCTTTATTAACTCAACTAGTGACTAGTCGCGTGGTTCTGGCACGCATACAGCAAAAGAGCTCAAATCAAGACCACTAATGTGATCGCTGCCAATAAATGCAACAATCAGTGACACAATTTCATTTATTAAATATGCTACGAATCTGGCTATGTTCTCCCTGTGTTTGTATGGCTTTTCTCCAGATCCTGGAAAAAGTGAGTGGTCCTGTGAGAGGCTGGCAACACTGTCAGGGGTGCACCCTGCCTCTCGCCCTGTGGCAGCTGGGACACTTTTGTCATAGATGTTTAAGATCGAGCTCACTTTAAACAGTTTGTATTCTGTTTAGTCTACAGAAATGCATTATATCTCTTAAATGATATGCTTGTAGCGGCTGTTATATGTGGACATCAGCTCAGAAAGACAAGCCTACATCTTGATTTCAAAAGTATTAAAAAAAAATTAATCTTGATCATTTATTTCAAACATCACAGTTGAAATAAATGGATTCGGCCCTGTGTGATGTGGTTATTACACTGGACACATTATTAATGAAAAAAAAAAAGGCAGAGTAGTAGTGAAACTGCTGGTTAAACTTTGTATATTTGGTCAACCAAGATATTTTTCATACTTTTGCCATTTTTAATTGATGTTGATTTTTTTTATTTCACTAGATAATAACTGCTTGCTTTGGTTACTCTGATGGTGACAGAGCGCCACTGGTGTGTGGCTAGTTGTGTAGTGCGACTTAAACAACGCCGTACGCTGTATGTTCCAATTTACCATTTGGAATTGAAATGTAATTTTTAGGCTGTTCTTCTGGTTTTATAGCTCAGTGCTATAAATTAATCCCATGTTACAGTGGCATATTTAGCAGGCCCTTCAAAGGCCCATAAATCTGATGGTAGAGGCTGGTATGCATCGTGCAGTGAATGTGATTAACTACTCATAACTGCCAAGCTGCTTTATCTCGCAGCTCTGTTTGTGCAGCAGAACAAAATTCTTTCCACAGTAAAGCACAATCCTGTCATGTAGCTCCAAACCTTGCAACGCACTATCTCGCTCTGTGAAATGAATCACCATGGCAACACTCCACTATCTCTCTCTCTCTCTTTTTGCTCTCAAGTTCAACAAAACCAATTCTGCCTACACTTCAAGCAAATATCAGTGAATGTCATATCATAAGACATGTGCTCTTTTGGAGCCTCCTGGAGCCAAAAGGTCATAAGTTCAAACACTGGAGCAAAAAGACTGTACAATCCAGCTGTCTGGGGAGTGTGTCACAGCTTATTTGAGATATATACAATTTAGTGCTATTAACAGCTACTAATCAAAGGTAAAAAAAAAAAAAATACAATACAATACAACAAAATATTTAGAAAGAGACACTTTGGAGATGCAATGTTTTCACCTAACACAGACAGACAATCATTTGCACTCAAATTCACACCAAACAGCAATTTGGAATTACCAATTAACCCAACTCGTAACATGCATGGCTTTGGACTGTACCCAGAGCCACGCTAACACGAGGAGAACATGGAAAAGGCCCTGACCACACCGTGGATCTAAGATTCAAAGCGAAAATCGAAATTTTGCTTGTAAAAAACAGCATTTTTAGGCCATAAAGTTTTTCTCTGAGAACTGATTTTATTATCTTTCTCTCAGATGGGAAATCTCCTCCATGTTATTACACCAAGACTGGACTTTTTCTGAGAATTAAAGAGTCTATGAATGATCTTTACCGGGTAAACAACAGTTGTCTACATTTAGGAGTCTGGTAGACTGAGGGAGGAGGATGTGAAGGGATGGGGTGGGGTGATTAGAGGATTTGCTGTTATGCTTGTCAGCACTGTTGAGCTGTGTTACGGCTCCATCATGAATGTCACACCTACTCACTTCCAACTCACTGCAACCCCAGACAATTAAAAATTTACTGACACAGGACATTGTTGTCACGGTCCTGGGTCTTATGACCCAGTGTTTTGAGTTTCAGTTCTTTTGATGTTCATAGTGTATGTTTAAGCTTATCAGGTTTCCTAAGTTTATTTGTTATCATGCCTAAGTGTTTCTAGTTCTTATTATTTCCCCCTCGTGTTCCAACTATGTTAAATCTTCCTTGCCCTTCGAGTGTTTCATGTCTGTTGTCTTATGTTGTTATGTCTGCCTCTCATGTTCCTGTTTCATTTTGGAGAGATCTCGTGTTTTTATATTATGGATTATGTTTTGAGTCCTTTGTGGTACTGTTTCGTGTTTCCCTAGATCTCAGTTATGGTTATCTTAGGTTTTGCTCTTTGGCTTCGTCATATGGCTTCCCTGTGTTCCATGTTATGTCCACTGTCATGGTTTTGTACCATATTTCAGGTTCCTATATTCTGTCTCCCCAGTTGCTGTTAAGTTTGCATGTTTAGAATTCAGTCAGTGTGTTTCCTGTTTTACTTTGAAGGTCCATGTCTCATGTGAGTGTTTCTAGTTTTGCTTCCCTTGCCTCGTCCTGCTTTATTACCCTCAGCTGTTCCTCCATGTGTTCCCACTTCCCCTAATCACCTCCTGTGTATTTAAGTCCTCTGTTTTCAGTGTGTGATTGTCAGGTCGTCTGTTGTCCACGCCATGTTTCCCATGCCATGCTTCCAAGTTTCTTGCCTAGGTTTTTCTTATTGCTTGTTTAGATTCCCCAGTTTAGGTTTGTGTTAATTTTGCTTCAGTTTGCCTCGCCCTTTGTTTGTACCTCTTCTACTAGCCTTATTAAACGGCTCGCCTTTTGTTAACATTTCAAGTTCTGTTCCCTGTTCCTTGGCGTCTGCGTTTTGGGTCCTTTTTCAATTCATACAGTCTGCCCTCGCCAGACTGTGACAATTGTAAAGTAGTGGTTGAAATTACTTTGCAATATGCAAAGCTTGGTAGAAGTGTGGCCAAAGGGGGCCAGGTGAGGGTCTCTCACTAAACCTTTACTGTCCGCTATCGTTATCATATCAGTACCATATCATATAAGTGGGTAAAATTACAGATCAGACAGATCTATAAAAAAACTATTCTGTACTTACGTAAATGAAACTACAACAAAATAACAATTCAGTTTTAGCCTTTGGGGATGCACAATAGCAACTGGCTCAAGGCCCCTTATAGGTAAAGACATTAATACAGAGAAATCCCTAACAATGGGAAGACCTCCCTGAGAGCAAGCACTTTTAAATTTCATCTGGATTAAACAGGGAGCAAATGCAGAGAGTATGGGAGAAACAAGCTCTCTCTTTCAAGTCCCTGTCAGTACCCTCACTCTAGCATTTTGGATCAACTGAAGGCTTTTCAGGCACTTTTAGAAGCTCTTGTGCTTGTTAATAGCAGATGCAAAACAAAATATCTTTAGTTTTGAATATGGACTCCCTCAAATCTGCCTCAGTGTTAGTACCACTGGTGGTTACTCACTAGACATTGGACGTCGGCTAGATGTGCGGACTTGTCTATATATTGGTTCTGTTGGACTACGACCAATTCTGGACATCTGTACAACATCCAAACCAGGTCCACAATTTGGACGTCCAACCATGGCCCAACTTTGACGTCAGTATAACGTTAACCATTTGAACTTTATACCAGGCCATTTTTTTGGACATCATCTGGACATCCATGATAGATGCAGGGAATTTACATGATTAGTAAATATAATATTTTTTAATTTACAAATATTAACAATGTTGTTATCAACATGATACATATGAATATGGATTATTTATAAACAAACACAATTTATTATGTGTTAGCCTGCTAAATTATTCAGTACCCATGTTTCTTTGTTGTTGTTATTTTACATTTTCCTGTTTGTCTTTAACTGGTTTATTTTAATTAATAGTCCAGTATGAACTGGACTATCTGCTCAACAGTCTTGTTGATACACACATTTTTCAAGCTGCCTGTGAGAGGCTGAGGAGATTTCTATTTGAAACCCACTGTGGAACTGCTCACTTTTGTTTTTAGCTCAGGTGCCTGCCGTATCTTGGAGATGTCCGCTGATCACACCTTTACACATAACTGTTTCTTTACAGAAAACATGCCCTCCACCCTCTGGAAACATGGCACTACAGAGCCTATAGAAGCAGTACAAAAATGACGTCTAGAATGAGTCTGTTTGACTTTGAAAAGACGTCCACAGCCACACTTTAGCCTGTACACAGAGGTCGTACAATAGAGGCACTTTGGACACTAATTCCCCCACCTCTCCCCCCTCCATAGAGCCATCACCACCTTCAAACTGTTCACCTACAACACCCCCCTCCTCACCCCACACAAAAGAGGATTTCACACCACCTCCTCCCACCACAACTCTTCATATTCATGAAGCAGATGTGAGGAAGCAGTTTAAGAACCTGAATGCTCGGAAAGCTCCCGGCCCAGACGGCGTGTCTCCTGCCACCCTCAGACACTGTGCAAATGAGCTGGCCCCAGTGTTTTCTGGCATTTTCAACTCCTCACTGCAGGCATGTCATGTGCCTGCCTGCTTCAAGTCCTCCACCATAATCCCTGTCCCCAAGAAACCTAGGATCACTGGACTAAATGACTACAGACCCGTGGCTCTGACATCTGTGGTCATGAAGTCTTTTGAGCGCCTAGTTCTCTCCCATCTCAGGACCCTCACGGCCCCCCTCCTGGACCCTCTGCAGTTTGCATATAGAGCCAACAGGTCTGTAGACGACGCCATCAACATGGCCCTACACTTCATCCTGCAGCATCTGGACTCCCCAGGAACCTACGCCAGGATCCTGTTTGTGGACTTCAGCTCTGCCTTCAACACCATCCTTCCAGACCATCTCCGAGACAAGCTTTCCCAGATGAATGTGCCTGATCCCATCTGCCGGTGGATCACTGACTTCCTGACGGACAGGAAGCAGCATGTGAGGCTGGGAAAGAATGTCTCGGACTCCCGGACCATCAGCACCGGCTCCCCTCAGGGCTGTGTTCTTTCTCCTCTGCTCTTCTCCCTGTACACCAACTGCTGCACCTCCACCCACCAGTCTGTCAAGCTAATCAAGTTCGCAGATGACACCACCGTTATTGGGCTCATCTCTGACGGGGATGAGTCTGCCTACAGGAGGGAGGTTGAACGTCTGGTGTCCTGGTGCAGCCACAACAACCTGGTGCTGAATGCCCAGAAGACAGTGGAGATTATTGTGGACTTCAGGAAGCACACAGCCCCACTCCCCCCCATCATCCTGACTGACACCCCCATCACCTCTGTGGACTCATTCCGCTTCCTGGGTACCACCATCACCCAGGACCTGAAGTGGGAGCCCACCATCACCTCCGTCATCAAGAAAGCCCAGCAGAGGATGTACTTCCTGAGGCAGCTGAAGAAATTCAACCTGCCAACACGGACGATGATGCAGTTCTACACTGCAATCATCGAGTCCATCCTCACCTCCTCCATCACCGTGTGGTACGCTGGAGCCACTATCAGGGACAAACAGAGACTGCAGCGTGTTGTGCGCTCTGCTGAGAAGGTGATTGGCTGCAGACTCCCATCTTTGCAGGACCTGTACACCTCCAGGACATTGCGGCGTGCAGCTCGGATCTCAGCTGACCCTTCTCACCCTGGACACAGTCTGTTTGACCTGCTCCCCTCAGGCAGGAGGCTCCGGTCCATTCGCACCAGAACCTCTCGCCATAAGAACAGTTTCTTCCCCTCTGCTGTTGGACACATGAACAATAACCATATGACTGTTCCCGCCACTAACACATGACCCTACGCTGTGTTCACTGCATCATTCCATGTTTGGCACTGATCACCACCTGCACTCATGTATATATCTTTCAACGTAGCACTCTTAATTCTTATTCTCATGTATATATCCCATGTATATCTCATGCACATATCTTTCTACGTAGCACTTTTAATTCTTATCCCTACTTTTATTTTTTTTCATGTCTATTTAAGTGCTATTTATGACACCATGTTTGCACTGAAGCACCGCAGCAATTTCCTAATGTTGTAAACCTACTCAACATTTGGCAATAAACCCCATTCTGATTCTGATTCTGATTCGTACAGACGACAACACTAGACCTTCAAGAGATGTTGAACGAAAAAAATACCTTGCCTGGTGTTACAAAACAACCTCTTCAGTGGACCAAAATTGGATGTCCAAAAATGACTTATAAAAGATGTCACTCCAATGACAGCTCTAAATGTTAGACTCATGACACACATCTCTGAAAATGCATAAAATGCATCTATAATATCAAAGCACGTCTAGGTCAGAGACCGAATGATTAACTAAAGGTGGCAGCTTTATTGCTGGAGAACATTCGAACATAAAATACAAGAAAACTAAACTAGGAACTCAAAACAAGAAGCTCAAACTAGAAAACTGGGAAACAGAGAACCAGAAGCACGGAGGAAAAACACAGCATGGTGAAGGTACAATGCAACAAAGGGCAAGGGAAAACACAAGGCTTAAATATACAAGGGAGTAAAGAGGGAATGGGAAACAGAAGGGAAACACAGCTGAGACTAATCAGACATAACGAGACAAGGGGAAGCAAAACTAGATACACTGACATAGGGCACAGGATTTCAAAGTAAAATAGGAAACACAAGACAAGGACAAAGATGCAGACTAGACACTGAGACAGAGACACGACTGACTGGGAAGACAGAAGGAACATGGAGACAAGAGTGACAAGACGAGGAACACGAGAAAGGCAAAGGAACAGAAATATAACACAAGCAGAACCAAAATCCGTGAATAACAATAATCAAAGAATACAACTAAAACACACAAAACACTGGGTCACAGACCCACTACCGTGACAGTTTGTGCTGCTGTAAATCTTGCTTGCAACATTCCTTTTACTACACAATGATTTAATGACCGCTAATGGAGAGCAGGTAAATGCAATATAATTAGTGTTGGTGGACTTGAGTATAATAGTTACACTCTGTGTTAGATGTGAAAAACAATGTTTTATACTCACCTCTGATCCTTGCTCCTGCACGTGGCAGGACTCGCTGTCTCCCTCTGAAAAGGAGCCCGACTCGTCACTAGAGTTGGTGCCATAGGACTGCTCACATTTGATCTTGGGCCTCACCTGGTTAAAAACAACCTCCCCTCCTACACTTTGCTCCTGCTGGTCCACATTGAGACAGCGAGCCACATTAGAGCATGGCGAAGAAGAAAACTCAAACTGGGGCAGGCTGCAGGGAGACCCTCCGCTGCCATCCTCTGCGTAGGAGTATGAGGAGCAGGAGCTGGAAGTTCTGGTGCGAGTCTCACAAGGCGGTGAGCGCGGGCATACTTTGATTGGCACTGGGCAGCTGGTGTTGGGCCTAGGGCGGCACAGGACTTGGGGCTCAGAAGAAGTGGTGCTGGGACAATAGGACTGGGAGGTGGGTAGGGAATGGCTAGCTCCAGCCCACAGCCCCTTTGTCATGTGCTCAGAGAGCTCAATCTCCAAAGAGTTCCCAACAGGGTAGGAATGCGCTGGGTTTCCCAGGCGATTGCAAGCCCCTGAGGAAAATATGACACTGCGGCGGTCGATTTCAACTTCCTGTTTGCAAACCCCATCGCAGGAAGTTGATTTGTGGGACAAACTAGCAGGAAAACCATCCACCTCTTTTGGGGATGCAACAGATAGAGCCACCTCCCCAGTGAAAGGGCCTAAGTCTTTTGTATGATCTCCCTGAGAGTTTCCTTTGTCCTGTGGGCAGATAAGTCTGTTGGCGAATAGCTGCTGTGACGTGTTGGGCAGACTGGAGATGTCAACTCCTTTCTTGAAGAAGGCTCGCAAGCAGGAAGGGGACTTGGGTCTCTTGGTTCTTTCTACAGATATAGGGTTATCCATCTCCATGGCTATTATGACATCCGTATCCCTGGCGTCCTGCTCATCCCCTGACAGGCACAAAGGAATGGCCTCTTCCTCTGCCTGTGGTTCCACTTTGATCTGTGCCAAAGGCAGTGTGCCCTGATTTGCCACTGCCCCACTAATGGTGGTCTCCTTTAATGTGCTTGGAAAACCTGAGGTACTGGTATGTGAGGAGGAGTCATTATTGTGCTTGTTGCAAGCCCACTGGTATTTCCGGTACTTGGGGCATCGCGGCAGATCCGATGCTCCATGGCGATCGAAATCTGGCCGGCTATCTGTGAAGTTACCAGGCATAGCCATCGTTAGCCGATCGTTGTCGGGGTCTCGACACGAAGTAAGGGCATCTGCACAATGTCGGGCCATGGGGGAGGTGGGCCTTTCTGCTTCTGATTGCATGTTCTCATCCTCCAAGTTATTTGCTTCTCCTGCCACCTTGTGGCAAAGCAGCAAGCCGTCCTCCTCACTGCGCAGCTGAGCTTCCAGGAAGCGAAAGCATGAGTCCTCGAGGTTGTGCATGCGCAGGAATTCAGCACAGCGGATGACCTCCTGAATGTTTTCTCTGCTGAGTAACAGCTTAGCAGTGTAGGCAAACTGCAACAATGGGGCGAATCCTCTGGCAGTGACCTGCAAAAAACAGGGAAATTGCCAGCATTACTATCAGCGCAGCTATTGTTCAGAGCACTTGGAGTGTGGTGAGACAAACTGACAGCTCCAATGACATACAAAAACACTGCAAAGTACTGGTTAATCTTTTTATTGGGCCAGCACTGAGCATTCTATACAGAAGTAAAAGAAGATCTGGTGCTATACTGGACGTAGGTACGTTGTGTCCATCTTTGTGCTCATAATACCAATCTGTGGGACATTCCAGCATCAACACGTCTGCTCCACAGTCATACAGAGTTGGCTTTGCCTACAGTCCTGCTACTGCTGTATTTGCAAAATTCTTATTTGCATTGAGATGTATAAACACATGCAGTGGTTTATGTTTAGTTACCTATTTTTACCCTTGACATGAGAACTATAAAACAAAGAGATAGCTGTACTTCAAAGCTATATGATAGTAATTTTTAAAATAATTAGCAATGATCTTCACAAACTGAACAGTAGATCATAGCGAAAGTTTCAATATTGATAATAAATTAATACTTTTTGGATAATAATACATAAAAACACTTTTCCTTTCACATTTTGTATGATTTCCGCCTATTCCCATTGTCACTATGTGGCATTGGCTAATAGAGGGAAGCTTTCCATTCCATGTTTGTATACTTTATGGAGATCAGCATTAGATTCACACTAGGTTGTGTTCAGCTCTTTACTCTGGCTCTACCAACCAATTCCTGCAGGTTTATCCCAGGTTAGGTTAGGTACATGCAGGTTAGGTTACTTCACTGGTGACAAACACAGTGAAGGGAATGTGATAGAAGCTACTTTTGAGTGTCCATTAATGTAAAGTCTTTAGCAGATGCTTGTAGATGAAAAGCATGAGTAACATAATATGGGTTTAATAAGCCCAGTGTTTAGTTGTTTAGCTGTCTTTGCTGGGGGAAGCAAGAAGCTAAATTACCCATGGTATTCGGTGTGCTCGAATAGCAGTAGCTTCCAAAGGTGCTGCAGTCACTGTCAGACACCCCAGAGAGCAGCAGCAACAATCTGTTTTTTATAAGGACTGTTGGGGAAACTGCTTTGACTACCAGTGGCTTAACACTTTACACTGGACTGGTTTTTATATGGCACTTTTCTACTCTTCCTAGCATTCAAAGGGCTTTATACAAGACACCTCATTCACGCCTTTAACACAAGAACCTTTTTTTTTCTTTTTTTAGCTTAAATGCTTTCTAATATTCACACACATTCACACTCCGATGGAAGCATCAGAGAGCAACTTGGAGTCAGTATCCAGCATCTAAGGATATTTATTAGTAGAGTGGAGCAGCCAAGGTTTGAACCACCAACCCTCCGGATTTTGGCTTACCCAGGTAACTTCACCCTGGGTTTTCTGCACTACAAATGTGGTTCACTTCTTACAAGGGTAGATCCCCATGGATTTTTATTCTTTGTTTTCTTTTTTCTTCTGTTGGCGGCGAACAAATTTATAATAATTTTATTGTTCGTTATGATCCAAAAAAATGACTACTGTACTTGCTGACCTCACATCAAATTTGTACTAATTTGGAACTTTATATTTAGTCTTTACTCTCAAACCCTAAAACAGCACATAGTCTGCAAATGAATGAAGAAGAAAATAAAAACTAAAACTGTCCGGAGCCGGTCATGTTCAGAATTTGGATTTAAAATCAGCTGAAAGAACCAAATTTTCTATGATTCTTTAAAAAAAAATAACAGTATAAAAATACGTTGTTGCACTTTACCAAAACCACAAAGTGCACTAAATGTGGTATATTAATGCTGTGTTCTACTGAATTCTACTTACCTCTTTCATACTCCTGGCAACAACAATACAGCAATACCTAACCCTCCTAATCAGTCACATTCATTTCACTTTGATGTGCGACAAACCGAGGTGATTTCCATGTCTCTTTTATCAGGCTGTGGGACAGTAAGCTTCAGTGTTTCAGTGGATCCACTTTACATTTTCAGAGCACTTTACATCACCTAAGAACCTAAAGCAACTAAAGCTGTTCATAAAAAGTAGTTCAAACAACTGTAAGAATATCAAATTGACAATGTACTTGTAATATAAACTAGATAGATAGATAATATAATACAATAAATATAATTTACCAGCAAACAATGCCACTCAACTGAGTGTATTTCAGACTAAAAGAAAAAAGACACATAAAACAAAAATATTTAACTTTAGTTGTTCATTATGTCCATTACTCAGTTAGCTACTCTGCAGAAAGAAGTCCAAGTAGGAGCAGTGTAGTATGTACATGTACATATATCTTGAGCTCATTTGTTGTATGGAATGAAGAAGATACAAACTGCCATGTATCGGGGTTTTTATCAGTCCAACAAGTACGAGCTAGCAGAACAAATGTCAGAGAGAGTCTTACTCTTGCTTTGGATTATTTCTTGTTATACTACAGACCAACATATTTACAATTTAAGAACTTCCTAGAGTTTTCTAGAATTTTCCACTGCTCACATCCACATAGTTTAAATTAAAATTAGTGATATCTTTGGCACACATCAGTGATAAATCAGTAACTATTTTAGGTTTCAGGTTCTTAACTAAGGACACTTTAGCATATAGACTGGAAAAGGTAAGTCTACCTCATGAATTACAGCACAAGTATGTATTTTTTTTATTAGTGGGCTATACAAACTTGTAATCAAATGTAATCAAACCTGTAGAAAATATAGAAACCATACTAAATAAAAAAATCAAATGTTTTGCTGGACTTAGTATTGTATGTTTGATTCTTTTCTGTGCTTATTGCTTAGATGGTCAAGTTGGTGTATTCCCTCCGTGTTTTCAATTTTGTTTATTTAGTCTCAGTGTGTTTATTTTATTTACTCAGTGTTCCTGACGTTTCCTTCTACGTCATTCCTCTATGCTAAGATTAGTTTTGCGTCTGCGTTCTCCTGTTTCATTATTGCTTCTTGCTTCCTGTTGTATTTTGGTGCCATTTGTCATTTTTGCATTGTGTTTATGGTAAATGTATGGGTTCTTATACTCATACTTCTCTACTCTACTTGAGACCACATTAACCAGACCACATGCCCAATTAATCCATTCATACCAATTTATACAAGCGCTTTTTTCTACACCTATTTGCTTTCTATCTACATTTATACTCTGATAAAACCATTGGGGAGCAACTCGGGGTTCAGTACCTTGCCCAAGTATACTTTAGCATGCAGACTGGAGCAGCCAGATACTGCACTGCTTGTTACTGGTTTGCGATTGATAACTAAATTTTATATTTAAAAAAAGATTGTAATGAAATGAAATACAGTGTAAAATGTTTATTTCATCACTAAATATATTAATGCAGTGTATGTTTTCAATTAAAGTTTATTACAGGTTTCCAAAAGATAATCCTTATTTGGGATTTTATGGAAGTTACATTTTGACTATTATAACAATAACATTTCATCTTTCATGGATCACTCTTCCTTAATTAAAACAAGTCTCTCTTACGACTAAATGACTTCACACTGTAAAAGCTCAACATTCTTCTCCAGAATTTTCAGCTGCCTTTTGCAAGTTTGACTTGCATAATTAGTTTAACTGAGTTTCTCTGTTGCTGTGACATGATTACAAATAGTCTTGTTTATGATCGATAGATATAAGTGTTTAGAATATGAATACCCATTACTTAGGTTACACCAATAATTTATTTTTAAAGTTTTTTTTTTTTTTAAATGTGCACATTATCACAGTTTGCAGAAAAAAAACACTGCCCCAATGGTAAAAATTAGGACCAATCATTTAACTTGGCGGCTCTGCAGCTCTTAAAGATACATGACCAGCTGTCACAAAGTCAGTATAGTAACACATTAAAGCAGCACCTGGAGTATTTTCCATCCACCTGAGGAAGCCTGTACTGAGAACAAGCACAAGTACAATCAAAAGAAAGATACATATACAAAAGATGTGTGAATTCTATAATATTTTAGTTTATCTGGTGACTTCTAAGACAGGTAATGGATGATGGTTTATCCTTTTCAAAAAAAAGGTGTCTGCTTATCAAAACTTCAGCACAGTCCCAGAGTTGTCACAGAACTTTCAAGGGTCCTCAACACTGGATTAATGTAAACAGTTGGTGTAGATGTAGTAATAGTTTTAATAGTTTTAAGAAACAAGAACACATTAGTCAGCATATACCCTTAGTTTAAGAATATATCCTGTACCTGCAGGGTACAATGCAACTGCGTCTGGAAGCTATCCCTGTTTATCCAGTCTCCAGATGCCTCTGCTGCAATGCGCCTTAAAGTGGGTTCCTGCTCAACAGACTTCTGAGCACAATCACTGACATCAGTCATTGTTAAAAGCAAACTGCTGATGCTGTATCTGTGATGGTGAGTGTGCCTCTGCTAGAGTAAGTGTGAGTGCGTTCAACTGTGACAGATTGGGGTGGAGGGAGGGGCTTTGACTAGACTATCTGCTAATAAGCACAGCACAATTAATAAACAACATACTTCTGTATTTATCCAATAATGAACTTCAATAATGACAGACTGTGTGTCTTTTACACTGCTTCCGTTCTTGTTGCATCTTAAATCATCTTGATGACAGTATGTTAATTTCTGCATTATAAGGCTACTTTACAGATTTATTATCATAAAGTCACAATTCTGTAGGATAAGAACTTATCTGCCATTGCAGTGAGATAATTACACTTGTAAAAACTTCAAGGCAACAAAAACAAACCATGAACCCTACTCAAACCTCAAAAAGTAAAATAAAGTGCTATATAGATGTATTGTTAAAATGTTGGTGTACCTCCACTTTTGTGCTTGCTGTCTGCTCTGGATGTGGCAGGATTGATTTCACTTTTGGCCAAATAAAAGGCCAGTTTTTTGTTGGAACAATCTGCCTCTTGTGTCCTGCACCTTTACACTCTGCACATCTGCTGTGATAGTGGCAGCCTAAGTGAGGCTGAGTGGCCGGCCTGCTGCATTAACAGCAAAGTTGCTGGAGGAAAAGTGCTGAGTGAACTAGGAATCTATTTTCAGCTAGTATCAGCAGCTGCTGCCTGCAGGAGCACATCTTTATGTGTGCCCTGCACCATATGTGATTACTCCACTGTTACAACCAGCACAGCCACTTAATGAAGGAATGTGTAAAAGGAGCAACAAAGGATGGATGGAGGGAGGGAATAGATACTGAAGGTATATAGAACTAGCACAGAAGAAATGAGATAAAGAGAGACTGTTACTATTGGTAACTAGCTGTTAAAGGGAGAACAGTAGGGGAGGGAAGAGAGCTTCCTTCTCACTGGTGCTGCTAGCAGCTGAAAGTCATGGTAAGTGTACAACTTAACACAAAGAAACAAATTAATCAGTGCAACAGACTGGGCCCATTTTAGGGTAACAGCCCTGCTTTGCATCAGAAGTGGATAGATCATACATTACAGGGCAGAAAATTACAAGCAGTGACAAATCATACACACACGGACAATTCACATGGCACCTTTAGGAAACCTGCCAAATATCCTTTCATAAACTAACAATAGTACACCGGCTCTCTCTCCTTCTGCCCTCACCCTGCACTTGCTCTTACTTTCCTATAATTTATTCAAATGTCCTCCAGTGAATTCCTGCATGTCATGCATGTTAATGAGGACATGGCATAGCATCACAATGAGTGTTTCCCCTGCAAAAGAGAAAAACACTCCATCTCTATTGGTGACAGTAGCTTTTGAAGGAACCTGGCATTATTCTCTGTGTGCTCAAACAAACAGTAAGAAGCCCTAATGGAAATGAAACAGGCCCTTTACTGTACGCTGAGATGACATAAGATAAATCTGAGAAGTGGGAAATTGAGATGGAGATGGAGCACAAAGCTGCAGCATAAACGAATACAATAAAACTATGCTTGTACCTTGCTTTTAGTTTCACTACCCCTTGTCACATTATGAGATTTAGTTCAGCTGTGTCTTGTTTTCCCACTTCCCCTGATAGTCTGCTCAGAGATACTGAGTACAGCATCTCTGTAATTCTGAGACAACTGGTAGCATAAGGAAAGTGTCATCCTCAGTGGCAACAGAAGCTCAGACGTTCCTGGTGCTGAGCTGTGGGGAAGTATACCTCCCCTGACACTGGATTAAATCAGATAGTGTATGTCTAATCTGCTGCCAGTACAGCTTACAGTACAGGCCAGACACTGGGAGGACATGACCTCACCTCCACTGTTTAAGACACAGCAAGATTGTGATTATAGTGTTGTTTTCTAAAAAAATGTAGAAAACCGAAATAAAATGCTAGGAACATGACATTCAGCAAATGTTGTTTATTCACTATGCTTCTATAGAATACTTGCTTAGCCCAAACTGATGGAATGCCTGGTTATGGAGGTTAAAAACAAAGACCATAAACGTGGGGATTATACTCCTCTACTCTCCCTGGCACACTCAAAACAGCATCTTAGGAATGATACGTCTTTGCTATATCATTTCTCGTCCTGGCAGAGAAATTGCCCAAAGTGCCAGTGTAGCTTTAGTCCCTTTGCGCGTGTTGCGATGCAGTTAGGCAGTATTCTCCTGAACAATAGGTGTCATCACTCTTTGCTACCACTAGCACTTTGTCCCGTACTGCCTGGCAAAGGACAAAGGACAAAGCTGTTGGCATATTGACTACTTCTGCCGGTTGTGCACCTCTTGATTTTTGTAACTTGACACATTGTCCTGCTGCTATCGTAGCTGGGTTGAATACATGTTGATTTTTACCAGCATTTTAATGATATGTCAATACCAATTGCGATCGTGGCTCAAGAGTTGGCAGTTCATCTTGTAATGGGAAGGTTGCCAGTTCGAGCCCTGGCTAGGACAGTCTCGGTCGTTGTGTCCTTGGGCAAGACACTTCACCCGTTGCCTACTGGTGGTGGTTAGAGGGCAGCCAGTGTCCGGCAGCCTCGCCTCTGTCAGTGCGCCCCAGGTGGCTACAATGTGGCTGCCATCACCAGTGTGTGAATGTGTGTGTGAATCGGTGGATGACTGAATGTGTAAAGCGCATTGGGGTCCTTAGGGACTAGTAAAGCGCTATACAAATACAGGCCATTTTACCATTTACCAAAGCTCAGAGATTCACAGATTAAACAGAGTGAGATGTTGCAGCAGTTTGAAAAGATGAACATTTGTGAATGGTGACACTTCTTGTTGAGGGCAATACTGCAGTGGCTACCTGTGGCACAATGGCGAGCTTAGATTGATTTGTCTGGGTGTTGATGCCTCTGGTGGCATTTGAATACAACGGGGCCCAAATAGAGGCTCCCTGCTGTATCGAGGGGGTTGGGTGAGCACTACTCCCACTGAAGCTCATTCCCGTAAAGCCGCCTCTTCATCTCCTAATCCCCATCTTTAAGGAAGGCAGGGGTCTGTCTCTGGGCTCTTACTACCACCATCTGTCTAACAAGCTATATATGTGATTGTTCAGCGCCGGTGCTTGGTATGGGGTCAGACTGTGTGAGGCACCTTCAGATGCATTTTGCAGATGGAGTCCTTGATCAAGCTGAGTTGGTGGATGGAGTACCTCAAGACATTTTGCCTTGTAAGTGATTTAAAAAAACAAACAAACTGTAGGCAACAACAACTACTTGGTAAAGCTTGGAAAAAGATGACTGAAGAGCTATTTGTAGTCTTATTCATAAGAAGCAAAATCACAGTGGAACATAATGCTTTTCTGTTCCAGAAGTCACACAACACTGATTTCACCAAACATCTGTCTTTGCTTTCATACCAAGACAGTCAGTTATTGGCATTGCTGCAAGAAGTTGCTTTTAAGGACCAGGTGAACAAGTGTCATCTTAGAGGTGGGAAAATACTGTAACAACAAAACATTAATGTAATTTTCTAGCTGATCATATACTGGGGCATAATTATAATGCCATCTTTCCATAGGCTACAGTAGAGGATGAAATATTCTATGAATTTTGATGCGTCCAAAACTCTCTCAGCCACAGACAGAGTCAAATTTAAACTACGCAAATTTATAATTTCTACATTTATAAGCAAACAGACGCTGCTAATTCATTTCATTCATGGCTCAAAAATGACAGAACCAGTAATGTACTTGGTATACTGCTTGTTTTGTTTTTACTCTCCCCTTATTTTACCTTGACTTGCTGGTTAGGTTTAAGTATTAAATTTCAAGTGGCATAATGTGATTTTAGCCAGTGGTTCTTTGGGAGTTTGCATGTGCCGTCCAGGTACCCCGGCTTCCTCCCACAGTCCAAAGGTAGCCGGGATAGGCTCCATTGCCCTGTTTTCTAGTGCTCTATAGGTGGAAATGTGCAATTGAATAATACCTATTTCCCCCCCAGAATTATAATACTGCATTAATCCCAGAGGAAATGATTCTACCATTCTAGCAGAGGATGGTTTCCATCAATCGACCTCTGGGTTATGGGCCCACCATGCTTCTGCTTTTTTATCCCTATGATAAACTAGAGTCACCCATGCAAGCCCACAGTCACATTATTTATAGATGAGAGACCTGGCTACTCCATCTATCATTGGCGGTGGACTTCTATAGCTGAAGAAACACCTGACTGCATACACCTGAGTGTCAGTTAAGTGTTGAACATATGCAGCTAAGCTAAAGGCTGCTGCTTACAGCTGACACAGACAGTGAGGGTTGAGCTAGCAACTCCAGCGACAGAGAAAATGTGGCATTTAAACTAGAGGCAGAGGTGCCTCAGCAGATTTCAGTCACTGAAAGTAAAACAACAGTAATGTAACGTCAAAAAACCCCTGATGTTACATTACAGGAACATCATGGCTGCAGTGTTGGAGAGATATATTAAAGAAGAACCACAGAAAGCTGTTAAAATAAAAAAAAGATGAAAAGACTAAAAAAAAAAACCTGACAAGTGACATTTTGATCTTTTATTGTATACCATTCTACATTACAAATGTGTGTCTTATATCAAAAATACTATAAATACACAAGTTCACAAGTTGACAAATAAAAGAAAAACCTGAAACCCTACAGCGAGGGGATCACCTTTATTCTATAACATTGTCTGATGTTTATATCCTTATTCATAGATTCTCCAGAACAAATTAATGTTCATATATATAAGATTATTCATATTCATGTGTTGTCCTGCCATGTTGATTAAATGTGAATAATATACGATGCGTTATCAAATGAAATAAAAAGGAACAAATTCCCAGTGAGACTCACTCTTTGTGGCACATTTAAGACTGCATTTGAAAGATATTACTTTCTACACTCTGTGTCACACCTGAAACACAAAGCAGCTGGTACATCATTCAAGCATGCAATCATTTAATTACAGGGATGCTGATTTGAACACATGTGAGCTGTTCTCTGCAGTCTTTCTTTGAGTTAAGCAGATAAAAAAAACAGTAAGTGCAGGAACAAAGTCATTTGGCAGGCATTACTTTATTAATGCACGCTAGCACCAGTGAGGAGCTGCAGCACAAGTGGGATGCGCCCCAGTTTTCACAGCACCGCATGTCTATAGGAATATGAATGTGTGACACCAATACATCAGCAAGGTGCTTTTATCATGTGTTTGGCTGAAGAGCTCTGAAGTAGCTCTGTTTAAAGCGACAGTGTGAGATCTGAGGTGAGGAAGAGTGAGAAGTGTTGCTGAACCTGATGAGCACAGAACCCAAGGTGGCACTGATCTCACCTCAAAGTGCTACATGCCTCTAGCATCAGTGCCAGCAGCAGCTGCCAGGTGATAATTGGCAATATCAGCACTTTGTACACCTTTCCCTGAATCTTTATCCTATAGCAGGGGTGATTCTAGGTTCAAACTTTTACGGGGGCTCTGCTCCCAATCATAATGTCATGCATGCAGTGCCTTGTAATTAATATTAATGTCTTAGGCTGTTTGCAGATGTCATCAACATGACAATGGTACCTTCAAAACCAAACCTATTTAGCTGGATGACCTATTGTAGTGTCTACAGGGATGGGTATCGAAACCCGGTTCTTGTTGAGAACCGGTTCCCACTGTTTCAATTCCTTGGAATTGTTTGCCATTTTTGCAAACGATTCCCTTATCGATTCCAGTCACCCGAATGAAGTCACCACGTTGCGGAGCGTCATTTACCTGGCAGGAAACATGGCGACTCAGGGCAATACTTGCAAAGTAGATACTTCATTTAAGGGAGGAAACACTACGAATATGCAAAAGCATTTGCTCACAAAACATGCGATGACCTTAAATGAATGTCGTGTTTTTAATTCTGCTCTGGACTCGTGAATCTCAACCCAGCAGCAGCGGTAACGTTTGCACGTCCTCTCCCGTTAATGCCGCAGGTAAATAATCAACTAACAGTGCATATTATGTTAGCGCGATCTGCCTTATTACAAAACCTGCCATTACTGTGCATTTAGGTGACCATGATGAGAGAGACAGAGTCTGGCTCAGATGCTGGCAGTTCTCGCTGCAGTCTACCAGTAGTGTCTCCTTTCAGGCCAGGATAGATCAATGTCACCAAGCAGAGACTAAGTTTGTGGTAAAAGGCTTGCACCCATTTGCCACAGCAGATGCCCCCGATTTTCAGTAAGTGAATGTGTTTAATTGTAGGCAGGGACATTACTGGATATTCTTGTGTAATTGCTACAGAATAATTTGTTATACTTTGTTATTGCTACAGAAGAATATTTATTTTATTGTTTTAAAATTAACAATTTTTTTCCTGGGGACCCTGTGACACCCCATTGAAGAGCCGTAGGCTGTGGATCTCTTAAGATCTCACTGTTGGGTTTGTAAGGCCATGTTGCTCCTAAATTTCTATCTTGTTCAAAGAGAAGATATAAAACAAAGTTCTAAGCTAATCGACCTTAGTGCTCTCCTTTTTTTTAAAAAAAGAATCGATAAAGAATCGAATTGTTAAACAGAATCGAAAATGGAATGGTGAAAATCTTATCAATACCCATCCCTAAGTGTCTAAGAATAATAATTCAGAGTGAATAAGCAGACATTTAAATCTAATCCAGCCTTTCGAGGGTGCAGCCTTTAGTTATCAAATGCGAGGCAAAGACGCAGTCTTTAAAGAGGTTAATTAACTATTTGCGGCAAACCCAACAAGATGAGAAACATGCACAACACGCTTTTGAATTCATGCAAACTCAGACTCAGCACAGAGCATTGTGTACCCTAATTTCACAAGTGAAGAATAGATTTGTAGTCCATCACAGCAATGTAGTGGCAGCCATGTTTGCAGTCAATCCTGTAAAACGCTCCCATTCATATCAATGTGTTCTCTTCAGAATGGCCAGTGGCATGTTTTAAGTGTGCTACTGGAAAACACACAAAGCATCTGCGAAATACATAAAAAACGACTTTGTGAAAAATAACTTTTGTTTTTCCACCCGACTTCTCTATTTCGTGTATAATCTGTCCTTTCTTCTCCATCCTCATCACTCAACTAGAAACTAGAAAATATCAAAAATATAATCTTACAATAATTATTATAAGCGCAAGCGGGGATTGCACAATCGTTGTGGGTAAAACAGAAGCCAAAGCTTTATCATTTCTGGTGATTTTGACTACGTGTCCACTCTCGCCTGTTTCTTTTGCTCTCTCCGTTTTTTGTGGCATCACCCAAAAGTTAAATGTTACAGTGAATAAAAGACATTAACTGATCCATATCAATTTATAGCTGAATGCAGGCTGCTGCTGGACATAGGTAACATCATTTTGACTTGCTGTCACCTGGATCTGGAGCTGTACTGTAAACAAATGCTGAAGCCCAATTTGATCAGAAAAGGAAGAGAATTTTTTTTAACAAACTAAAATAATAATGTACATCAGTTCCTTGGCTGGCAAATAGCGATGTCCTAGCAGAAGGTTACAATTAGCTAATAATCTCTAGTGATTTAAGCTAAACGAATGTTTAATAATGTTTTTGACGTTATTTTGAGAACAAATAAAAATACGCAGTAATATCTATGTTGCCTATGTTCTACAGCAACAGAACACAGTAAAAAAACAAGCAAAACAAACAAATTACTTGAAGAGAAAATCAGTACATGTGGCCGAGAAGTAATAAATTATTAAAACAGAAGCAGATGGATTTCAGGTGAAATTCTGGGATATTTGATAGTACCACTGTGAAACCCGAAGGGCTGGCCAAGCCCCTAGAGAGAGGGACCAAGATGAATCCAAATCAAGTGACTACTTCTGATTTTTATCTCAAAACATAAAAGAAACCTTCCCCAGACCTCTGCTCTGTCATAATAACTTCCTTCTTTAAATGGCATAAAATAATGCTTTGTTTTTTCCTGTATTTAAACCCAGATGCAACATCTTAAAGAGTAATATCAATTTTTCCTGGAACTGCACTAGAGATCTCCATATTCCTTACTTTGCTATTTGTCCACATGTGCAGCTTCTTTACATGTTTCTGTCATGGAGTCAGGTTTGAAGTATTTTCATTGTGTTTCCTAGTGTTTTACCCTGTGTCTCATGTGAATCTCTCTCTGTGGTCTAATAATGTTTGCCTATGTCAAATTCTTCCTGTTTTATTTTTGGAGTGACTTTCTTTGTGCATGACCATTTGTTTTGCTTCCTTTAGTAATTATCTGCATCAATACAGTCGTGTCCTTTTTTTTACTTTCCAGGTTTCCATGTGAATATTTCTTCAGTCCTTTTTTTCTTTTTGCTTTCCTAAAGTTTTTTGCTTTTGTTCAGTAAACTTTCTTGTTGTGTTTGCATTTGTTGATAAATCTTGAAACAGTATGATTAGCTAGCTGTTGTAGCGTGGCTGTGCTAGACGTGCGATAGCAAATGTTGCATTGTGATAATCAAATACTTCAAACATATACTTTGTGTTGCAATTGAAATGACCTGAATTCAGACGTTAAGGTCACAGACCTCAAGTGTCTTTAAGTTTCCTGACCCTAATAAGTTGCATTTTTCTTGAGCACAACAGCTGAGCCAAGCCACAAAGATGAGATTAGCTCATCTGATCTTGATGCAAGCCTGCATCAGCTGATTCCTCAATAGGTAACAACTCTCACAAAGTATGTGCTACTTAAGCGCACATTTGCACATCTGCAAGCCACTTTGCAAGCCACGTCCAGATGCAAGCCACGTCCATATGTCATACTGAGTCTTACTTTGGGGTGGCTGTGGCTCAGAAGGTAGAGAAGGTCATCAACTATTCAGAAGGCAGGTGGTTCAATTAGGTGCTCCAGTCTGCATGCCAAAGTGTCCTTGGGCAATTGCTCCTGATGTATTCATCGGAGTGACAGAAAGTATTTAGATGTTTTCCATGTATGTATGTGGAAGGGTGGGGAGGTCCTGGGACAGATTCGTGTTCACAAAAAAAATGATATATAATGTATTACATAGCTGCTGTGACATATTACAATATGTTTTAAACACGTAGATAACCTGCCCCCACCCTAGGGTCCTGTTTGAATTTATTTAGCATATTTATTTAGCTTTCAGCTTCCTCCTCATGTTCTGAGGGAACTCCAAAGCAGCTCTAAGTGATCTAGATAAGCATAATTATCCACTATATACACACTACAACATCATCAAGATCAAAGAATGGTTTACTGAACGAAAACAGAATCACACCTGGCCATAAATGACCCCTCCCTCTATGAAACACAGTGGTATTCCTAATGAGCCATGTTGTATATTTTGTTCCTTGGTTGGATCTATTGTGCAGGCATAAGCCATATTTGAATAATAACCATAGAAAATCATCACAGTAGTACTCATGTAAGATTTTGTCTTTTATCAGCTTTATTGACAGAGACAGTGAAGAGATGACAGGAAAGCAGAGGGAGACAGAGAGACGGGACTTGAACCCAGGCCAGCTGCTCAACGCACTGAGCTAAACCAGCAACCTTCCTTGTTGATTTTTACGTGATAAAAACACATGAGTTGTTAAGAGCTGTGTGTTTTAGCTTGAGGTGGGAGTAGATAGAAGGCATAGTCAAAGATTGTCTGCAAGTGTGCAAAAGCTATTGCTATTGTTTTTGTATTTGCACCAGCAAGGAGTTTTTATTGTTGCATTGTCTAAAACGCAGCACCCTTTGCACCCTTGCAACCAAAACCTGTCAGGGGAAACAATACGATAGATACACTTACCTCTTCAGGAAGGCTAACAACCAAGCCATTCTCTGCCTGGCCCACCAACGCCTGGAGGAAATACTCGCTGCATGCAGCCAGCACAGCCCGATGTCCTCGGAATTCCTTGCCTTCCACCAGGACAGTCACATCACACAGGATATCCTGCTTCCGCTGGTCGTTGAGGCAGAGGAGGATATTGGTACAATGAACTGTTGACTCATACACATACATGGGGGCTTCAGACTTCTCATCCACGGACATTCCGCTCACGCCCTGGAAATAGAAGCAAAATAGAGGGGGGGTCAGCTTACAGCCAAGCCCGGCAGGCACATACCGCAGGGCTGACATCAGCCCCAGTGGTCTGCTGTAGCCAGCCTCATGACTGACTGCTGTTTCACGTGCTCACTCCTAGTTCAACATTTAAAAGCCAGTGATTGTTGTTGTGCACGTTTCAATACAAAATATGCATATACACCTGAAATTCACAGGTATTCCCTACATTACTGCTTGTCATGTCACATTAAAATCATATCCAGTCAATAACCAGGAAACAAAACCACACTGTACACTTTGATGCATTTACTTTTGAGGTCTATGAGTGTTTGAAATTACCCTTCTTGTGGACATCCACATGCACACCTATTTTTTATGAAGACACTGACTTAAATTACACTGCACAACTAAGTGTACATCTTTCAGGTGGACTCCAAGAAAACTTGAGAAAAGTAGAATAACAGACATTCATCTAATATTTGTACGACCAAACTGCTCCTATGGCAAATGGGGACAGTTTTATTATCAGCTTTTAAAGATTATTTAACACAATAACCTGGCACCAAAATACTACTTTTCTAGTTTAACTGACTGCACACTTTTAACTACAAGGCACATTCACACAGTGCTTTATTCTATACAGTAACCAGGGGAGGAAAACCAACACAGTCACAGCGAAGAGCTCCACACAGAAAAGCCTTGCTGTCCAAGAGGTTTGAACCCCAAACCTTTTCGCTTGTGAGAGTGTAATGCTAATGATCAGGTCAAGTCGACCCAGTAAAAAAAGTTGGTTAACTCATTATTGGGGCAGGTCTGTTGTCCCCCAGTCCAGTGTTCTTATTTACCACTACTGGTGGTGCTCCTGTTAAAAAACCTTAATTTATACGCCTTGGAGAGAAAAAATAAATTAAAACATTAGCAGAATATTGTTCTTAATTAGTATAAAATGCTATAACAAACAAATCAGTGAACCTTAACACAGTTCAAATAAAAATCCTGGTTCTTTCCCAGTGCTTTCAGTCTTCATTGCTCAGACTGGGTAGATAAGTCCTGATTTCATGCAATAACACAAGGATACACAGTAAGACAGGATTGACTGTCTGACCCTTACAGTTTTAGTTGCCTTTAATCAAACTACCACTAATGTATTCACACAAAGATAACCTGGAGGCAAAGTGGACAGGACAGTCATCCACTGAGCCTGGTTGGTAATCCACGCTTGGATTTACGGGAATAGTTATAAGGGAAGACAGTTACTAGGAAAGCTCTATAGGAGAGCTAGAGAGAATCAGAGTCTTCCACAATGGGTCTTTTGGCCTATCCTATCGCAGTTGCATTCTTAGGTGTGTAAAAGTAAATAGCATCAAATGGGCATGGCCTTTGAGGTTTTGTGCCTGACTGTCATGGCAGTAAGTCTGCCTAATTTCCTATTCAGACCACAAGAAGTTGAACTCTGGGAACATGCACACGCAGCACGTGCCCCTGTGGAAACGTTTTCATGTCAAACGTTCCATTCTGGTCACTCGCCCCAGTGACGACAGACCTAGAGGTATCTTCCTTCACACACACACACAAAAGCAGGAAAGGTGAAAAGCTATCAGACAAATGTCTAAAAAATCTGATTACAGAGAGAAATGCCTTTACGCCTCTATGTGGAATTGTACTAATTAAAGAGTAATGCATGGTGCTGGACGCTGTATACACTGAGATGCTTTTGACTGACAGATAATGTGCCACAGGGCTGTTTTTACAGAAAAGGGTGCTCAGTGGACTTTTTGCTTCTTTTTTAAAACATATACGTATAAAATATGGGAAAACACACAAACTCCTACTGTTAAAATGGCCAAATAATCATGTAAACACAGAAGGAAACTCTAAGTGCCTTACAGTTTTACATATGAAGACATTTTCTGGCAGAGAAAAAGCGCTAGTGGAGAAAACACAACTAGCATCCTGTAACATTAAAAATCTGCTGATGAGCACCTTCACAATGATTTTGTCTTCAATCACAAATCAGTTTTCTGAGCCTGTTGGATCTTCCCATTCTTTGGGTTATCTCACGGAAAGTGGGAAAGGTGTGGGCAGGTGTAGCTAATTTTACTAGACCTAGCAAGAAAGCACTTTTATGACTTACTCATAAAATACCAAATAACCTATAAACCAACAAAAACTCTAATTGACTTACAGTTTTTTTGAATGAAAACGCTCTCTGGAAGAGGAATTCCACAAACAACTCCTTCTAACCTTATTTATTTTCTCCATTAACATTCTCAAAGCAGCCATCATATCTATCGCTTGCTCTTTCTTGGCCTGAAACCAATAAAGGTAAATGGTAAATGGACTGGTTCTAATGTAGCACGCTTCTACTCTGGTAGAGCACTCAAAGCACTTTACTTTACTAACATGCCTCATTCACCCATTCATAGAAGAGACCTACTCTACCTCCTGAGCTACAGCGATACCTATGCCTATATCATCACCTCACTTCATAACTCTTTCCCACAGCTTCATGGTATGGCTCATGAATGTATTGTTTTGTAGTTACTACAACTCTCCATATCACCCTGGATCTTGAAAACTGGTACGAGTACACAGTACCATTTCTAAAACATCCTCTCACTCTCCAAGAGTGTGCTATACAATCTGTTCCAAAACCCCCGCTCACTTCCGTCTTCTCCATACCTCTGCAGATATGTAGTTGGGACTACAATCTTCATCCTCTTCTTTCTCCAACTAGCCAACAATAAATTGGGCAGTTGAATTTGACAACATAAATAAAGACATAAATAAAAGGGAGGAAGTATTGCAATTATACAAATGAGTTAGCAACTGCATGACCCGTTTTTGACCTCTGGTTTATGAAGAAACTGATTTTGCTTTAAACCATGTTTGAAAATGAGAAATCACAGCCTGGGGTTCTGGTCTTTTGTGCAAGACATCTGAGGACAAAATACTTGTCAATCACCTATTCTATACTTTTTTAAAGTCTATTAGAAATATCTGATACAAACAAATGCATACTGAGCATACACCACAAATAAGGGAAGTGAAAACTGTGAGCTGCCTTTGCAAGAAATCGTTGCATTAAGGTTGTTTGTAGCCTTTGTTGTGACTGAGTTGTAATAATGATTTGACTGGGGTGGTCAAAGCACACAGTAAGATGTGACAGCTGTTCTTGTTGTTGAAGTATGTCAGTCTAGTCTGGTCCAAATGATATATAGTTATGATACTTTCACTAAACACTTCTCAGTTAGTTTTGCAGGATCATGATCTGTCTTCCAAGAATAATGTTTTCAGATGTAGCTGCAAGGTTCAAGGCCATGTGAACGTGATGTTTGCACCCTAGAATTCAATTCACTTGCAGTCGGAGGAAAATGCAATGATAACACAACACAATGATGCAGCATAACACACGTGTCTGCGCGCACACACACACACACACACACACACACACACACACACACACACACACACACACACACACACACACACACACACACACACCACAAAATAGCAGTTTGTGGCAGAAGTTTGATTAGATGCACAGATGGATGTAAAAGATTTCTTCCCTTCTACTTAGCTTAAATGTGTCAGTCACATCTATTTTATAATATTACTGGTATTACTGCATTCTTCTCTAACATTAGCAAATGATTATTCTGCTAATATACTACCAGCCAAAAGGTTTTTAAGGCCTGTTTAAGGCTTCCTGCATCATTCTTTCCTCCGTCACACACATCAATTGTAATCTGTTCAGTAGGTCTCATGATTGTTATGGAGAAACACAGCTAAGTTGAGTAACGTTTAGCCCCTGAAGAGAAAAATCACATTTGCATAGAAAATCAGTGAAGTGAAAAGGGAAAAACAGCAGAATGTGTGAGTCAGCTTCAGCTTGATTGTATCACATGACAGGTTTTGGTTTGGGGGATTTAAGAAGGTGGGATTGTAATGTGTGACAGTGTGCTATAATGTGCTCTATAAAGTGTTCCCCTTTCTCTCAGTGTCTCAGCAGACTAGCTAACATGCAGTGTGGGTGGAAGGAAGGAGACGGACTAAGTTATGATTAGACTGAGCCCTAGTGGCAGATGCATGTTTTTTCCTATAATAAAAAACATACTGTTCCAGAGAACACTATGATATCAGTGCACTCCAGCATTTCATGTGAAACTAGCCTCTTTCCTCTTTAGCTGAGTCTCAAACCATGAAGGAGATGGGGAAATATCATCCATTAAGTCCTAGTTTTAAAACATTCAATTCAGTCCTATTTCAATTACATTTCATTATATAATGCCAGTTCATAACAACACAACAGTCACCTAGGTGACTTTATATTGTAAGATCTCTATTTTAGCAGGACGGCAGCTCCAGAGAAAGCAGAATCAGGATCAGGGAGGGGCAGTAATCTGCTACAACTGGTTAGGAGTAAGGGAAAAGAGGAGAGAGCAGAGAGAGATGGGACAAAAGGCAAACTATAGGAGGAAGGGCCAGTTTATTAATTGCTCCACTACTATATTTAGACAGAGAGTGAAAAGAGGTAAGTGAAGAAGAAATGCTCTGCATCGTGAGAAGCCTAAGCCTATTGAGGCATAACTAGTGCATGGTTCAGGATCACTAGTTATCACTAGTTATATATACAAGGGAATCAAGCATCTCTGATTTGTTGCCTTCTTTCTATCTAAAACCGCACACGTTCTCACAGGCCCCATCTTATCTTAATTAAACACCTCATTCTACCACATCACCCAAATTCAGTCATTTGCTCTCAGACTGCTGGCTTACTTGTAGTTCTTAGTAGTTCTTAGGGTTCTTAGGGAGACTGAGCCTTGAGTTTTGAGGCCCTTCTTCTGTGCAACCAGCTCCCAGTTTAAATTTGGGAAATAGACACCCTGTCTACTTTCAACATTAGGCTTGAAAGTAGGCAGGGTGCCCTAACCATAAGCTCTATGTGCTTTATCCTTTTTTGATAAAGCACATAGTTAAGGTTAAGTTCCTTAACTCACTATGTGTTTATACACCAGTCTGCATTTAATCACCTCCACAGTTTATCCCGTCTTCTCCCATCAACCCCAAACGGTTGTAGCAGATGCAACCTCCCTAAACTTGGCTCTGCTGGTGGTTACTTCCCGTTAAAAGGCAGTTTTTCTTTCCCACTGTCGCTAAGTGCTAGCTAAAATGGGATTGTTGAGGTTTCCTCTGTATGATTGTAGAGTCTTTATCTTCCCAAAAAAGGCTTAAGACTATTGTGACTGTGTAAAGGTGACTGTTGTTGTGATGTGGTGTTATATAAATAAAACTATAATGAATTGAATTGAATAAAAAACATGTCAAATTCAGTCAGTAATGGTGCCAAAACTGTACAAGGAAGGCATGGGCAATTTTTATAGTATTAAACCTCTCTGGAATTTACCTTTAAAGTTATCATAACAATTGTCAAGAATATGGAATCAGCCCCACAGGCATGTTCACTAACACCTGCTACAAGTCTGAAAGGAGGCATAGTAGAAAGGCTTTCCCTACAGCTTAGTGTAGGAAGATCATGTCTAATAGGCATTGAGTTGTTGTTTTCTTTCTTTTTATAAAAAATTGTGACCAAGGATGTAAACAACATGACTGTGTCTGAATCCATGTGAGTCTGCACACTGTGGCGTCTTGTAATAAATAAGATTAGTCTCAACTGCTGCTACTACAGTCTAACAGCATTATCTACTGAGGCAGTACACTCAGAGGGAAACTAACATGAAAGCTGTATCATTGTACACAATTAGTGGGGAGCACTCGAGACAGATGACTGTAATCACACTGAGGATAAACACAGTTTTAATTGGAATTATCAAATTAGGCAAAGCGACGGATGCCCCTGGAACTGTTCAAGGTGGCAAATGTCAGCAAGAAGTGTGATGATGATGTTGAGGTAAGTAGAAGCTTCTAATCCAGAGTATGACTATGTCATTAGATAGTCATACTGAGTAAAGTACAAATTAAAATTGCATTCAGTTCTCCTGGAACTCGCAACACTCATCCACATATAATGTCGTTGAATACAACATGCTGATTATTATTGTTATTATTTTAAGAAAGGCTTCACTTCCTTAAATGAAACAGTTTACTTCTCTTTACCCTCATAGCAATAGAGTTTCACTGTCTTAGAAGAGCACATCCATCTATCTGATTTTTAAATACTTCAATTTCTATCTATATCATAGTTAATTGAAGTAAAGGGCAGGGAGGCTGTACACACATTATATTTCAAACGTGATCTATCTGACTGAAACTGTAGATGTTTAACGTTTCCAACCTTTTGTCCTGTTTTGTCCTATTATCATCATTGGAAAATTTTATATAAGATTTTATATAGCTTTTAGAATCTGTTTTAGTTTTGGTGTCACATTAATGGAGTGCCAACCAGGTGCAGTTAGAGTGGATCTAGGATAACACTACAAGCTAGGTTTGGGTCTCAGTTTCAGGCCAAGGCCGATGGCTAGTCTCTTTCAAGCTCCAGAGTGGTCAACCTGCGCACCACTTGAACCACTTCAACACTTCACACATGGATCCTGAAATACTTCGAACTATACAAGCTCAACAGAACCCTAAGAGCCTTCATTGGGAATTAAATGGGGATAAGGAGAACAACCCTAGAGGCCAACTTCAAGCCAGTTGCACAAGTTACCATCGAGTGCAGGATTTATCAAGGAGTGCTCTTTTCCTACTGAACCCCCTTGGCCAGATCATTAGCATGACTGGCTATGGATACTGCCTCCTCTACATGGATGACATCAAGCCAGGAGTGAACAATACATCAATTTTGCTGATCATTCAATGCTGAATGGGAAGAACAACACCTATGCCCTGCCAGTCATCAGATACCTTGCTGGGATAATAGGGCGGTAAAAGCCACTGACATCAAGACAAGAAAGTTCCTCACCTGGTGGGTTTCATCTCAAGTCCAAGACCCTTGCCAAGGGCTGGTGAGTATCAGAACCACTACCCAGAATGAAACATAAAAGATCAATGAATACATCAGGAAGATGGCCACAACCAATCATGTGCTTAGTGAATACTTCACACAGCACAAACCGGGTGAAGAATAGAAGCAAGAAGAGGAACCATCGTAGAAGGACAGGCCCCTGCATGGCATGTATGACCAGAAGATAGATGAAGTGGCTGATATTGAAAAATCGTACCAATGACTGGACAAAGCTGGACTGAGGCTGCTACTGAGACAATCTAGCACATAACAACAGGGTGCAAGATGGTAGCAGGCAGGGCATGGAACTCTATAACCAAGCGGCTGACATAGTAGGTCCCAAGGTCCAAATCGGATATGACCCAAAAGATGGTGTTTATATGTATTAAAAAAATCGAGCCACAATCTCGCTGTTCACAACCCACAGAAATGCTGAGATTTTCCTCCAATTTAAATCTTTTTATGAAAGCAAAGGGGCTTAATTAGGATCTCACTACAACAAAGTATGTTGCAGGTCTGCCCTGCGATGTCCAGGGTGTACCTGCGATGAAAGTAAATAAGTGGTCATGGATGAATAGATGAAAAAGTACGCATGATGAGGTTAGAGAGAGCAATTGATCATCTAAAATAAAAGACTCCGCATCTGACCAACTGGACTTCTGTGTGGAAGTGCCTGAAATAAACATTTAAAGTGAGTAATAAGAATAAGATAAGAAGAAGTGCACCAGAAAGGAAACTCCGTGCTCTTTCATACAAATTCCAAATCTCTGGGATTGAACGATTAGGTAAAGACTATAGTTCCAATATGAGCCACATGAGGCCAATTTATTTTGGCTTTAACAGATAGCTTCCCCCTATGTGACATCACAATGTGCTTGTCCATCCAAAAACTCGGACTTGAAGGCTGCAATTTGTGTAGTAGTTAAAACACATATTCAACATGCTCCCTTGATCACAATGATCTGTGTTACTTATGTTCTAACTTCAGTAGGGCTAATCTATGAATTGATAAAACTCTCTGACCTCTATGGCTCATAAGCCTGTTGCATAACCCGTTGAATGCCATTAAATGGTAAATGGCCTGTATTTGTATAGCGCTTTACTAGTCCCTAAGGACCCCAAAGCGCTTTACAGATCCAGTCATCCACCCATTCACACACACATTCACACACATTAAATTCCAGAAATAGTTCAAGAAAAAATACAAATTTATAATTACTCATTCCGTCTTTGAGCTGTTAGTGTCACAGACAAAACATGCTATCTTATGTACTCACAGTAGTGTCTAAACATTTTTAATTGCACTCTCAGTATTCAGCCAACACTGTTAAATCACAAGGTTGATAGCTTTGCAAGCAAACTGCAACACAGGAAGGAACTGAGCATTTAAATGCAAATCCAATTTTTCTTCACACCTTCAAGAAAGATGGATGATTTTAAACAGAACATCCTCTGCATTTTTCATTTGAACACCAACATAAAATCATCCCAGAAGTGAATTGCTTCTGTTAAGACTATGAATTGAGATTCTTGCCAAACTGTTTTTTGGGGGCTTTCCACTCTTACCACAGAAAGTTCACAAACATCCATGCCTGAGGTACTGATAAAGCAAACGGCTTTTTATAAGGTCACTAGGCTGCTGATATCGATCCTGAGATAATATATGCAAGACATCCATGTCTGAGACATTCTGCTGATACATACAAATGCTGAGGTATGTGGAAGCGTAATCAGAAAGAAAGACACTTTGCCCTGCTTCCTCACACCTCAGATGTTTCAAAAAGTTGTTTGTGAAATGAATTGATACAACCAAGACAAAAACTGTGGTATTTTACAAAAATAATAATAATGTGTAATTGTGTAACTCTATTAGCAGTGTCCTCCTGAAATGTGCCAACAACATTGAGATTAAAATCCTCATCTCTGCCCTAAATGCTCTCTGGTCGCTATGGTAACACGTAAATATGTCTTTCAAAATAAGACACACAACTACAACACGGGAAAAGACCCAGGGAAACCGAGTTAACGATAAATACCCCGAAAACCATAAATTTCACACCCGATCATCAACTCTTGCGCCGTGGCACCAAACGACTCAGTCACTGAACTAGACTACATCTGCTAGACTACTGATTTCATTTTCTGGGCTGAGGATGAACCTACTTTGTATCCTTCCATTAAACGTCCTCAACAGCTCTTCATCCCAACCCAAGCTCTGCGTCCTCTTGAAGTGTTCTTGCTGTTGAAACTGATTATAGACTACAGACCATAAACCTGCATCAGTCTGCAAACAGCCTCACTAACACCATGACTCTTATCTCTCAGTTTTGGAAAGGTCCTGACAGTGACCTTAGCCACATCACTGAAAAAAACAGACCTTTAAAAGGCCAATAATGTGGAGCCCGAGCTGAATGGAAATCATCAAAGACAATGAGAAGAATCTGATAAGAAGGTCAGCATCTAAATAGAAAGTGCACCGACATCGAGAAAATATTATGAGTGAAAGCTTGAAACATTTGTCTGCTGCATAAAGGCATCTAAACTGATGGTTAACAGTGTTAGCCACATGTTTTCTAACCATATTCTAGACTCTTCTTCAAATACTCTGTGACATTTTGGTTTTATATCACATAAGAATCAAGAAGCTATTTATAGTTGTATTCCACTACAATTGGTCTCGAAAAATCTGCTGAACAAAGTCGTGTAAAGCAACAGAGAATATTATCCAGAGTTATGGCTGCATTTCACCAAAATACAGCAACTTTCACTGAACCAAACACCTGCATAAGAGTTTACTTACTTCTTCTGTCATCTTTTCATTCAACACAAAGACAGAAAAACAGATAATATTCATAACAATAAAGTGGTGCCAGTTGGCATTACCTCAGAAAGGCATCAGCATACATCCAGTCATCTTGTTATTCCACTCTTTGCTCTGACAACTTTGTCAAGTCTCTCACTGTGTGTTACCAACAGAATCTGAGCCTATCAATGTTTGTGGGAGGTGAGTATGACTGAGCAAGTGAGCTATGCGTAAGTGTGTGTGCGTGTGACAGTTGTGTATGTGTTTGTGTGATGGCATGCTAGAATATTTTTGGACTCTGCCTGCTTAAATGCAGCTTGCATGAATCATGACTTCCCACATAGTAGGTCAGTGAGTGGGGTGAGTCATATTGCTGTCTTATATGGTAACACACTGCACATGTGATAGCAGCGCTGGGGTTATCTATAGACTCAGCTTACTGCCTCAAATGTCTGAAGCAGAGCTGCTGCGTCTCAAACCTAATCCCAAGTCTAATCTTTTCTTTTATTGTCAACATTTCAGAATTCTAGTTTTGAGCAATTGCCAAGTATTTTGGTGTGACTCTGACCCACTTTGGTTTCCAGAGGCACAGCTTTATCCTTAAATCTGACGACTGCACAACAAGCACAACAGTTGCCACAGAGCATATATATGTATATGCACTAAATCTAGAAAGAATATTGCATCTTATGACGATGACAAGGTACACCTGCGCACCCAAAAAATCTGCTTGTCTTAACCTCTTCCTGTGTAATTGAGAAAAACAACAAGGGAACAAGTTTGCAGACTGCTTGCAAGTAACTGATGATGGAATAAAACACCCAAAAAGTGCAGAAAAGAAAAGCAGCCTGTGAGAGATTGGATTAGAGCATGTGCAGAGCTTTCCAACATACATTTTGAGAAGGAACAGATGCACTAATTATGCCAGTGATTGTCAGGAAAAGTGATTGCCCAGAACCAGCCTGTGTTCTGTATTACTAAATAAGCCCAGAAGAACAGATAGAGTGAACAGAAGTGGACGGGCTACATGATACAATAAATTCTATGCGTGCACAAAGAGAAAAAATTCAACTGTCAGGTTCACAAAGACTCATGCGCAAAACCCTCATGGAAATAAAAGCAAGTGGAAAGTCTCCCCACAGGAAAGAGTTGACACAGATGCTTCGCCCACGTCAAAACCTTCAAAAGCCATGGCTGGATGCATGTGGATGTGTATGTGGGCGTGTGTACATGTGTGAGTGGGCTAGAGGGCACAAGCATGCTGAGATAGCAGAGAAAAAACATTTTTTCACACATTGCTCTCGCATGTGTGACATCTCGAGCTTTAAGAATACACATAAGTGATGTTTTATAAATGTTAAGCACGGGAAAAAATGTGCAAAACTATAGTGGTACAATGCAAATATCCAGCTGAGATCTGAGGGGTGAAGAAATGAAAGACACCATGTTAATCATGTGACTGATCACTAATATCCTGCTCAGTGAGCACAAAGAAATGTCCGACATTGCTAAAAAGGAGCTGGACACCATATTCTTCCTTGATTATCTACTTTGTGTCATCATCTTGCTTTTGCAATTTCTGAGTACTCAGAAAAGACCACAGGTAAGCGTGGGAGTAGGCCCCACTCAACTGTTGATCATCCATTCACTCAGTTCATTCGTTTCACAATGCATTTTGCAGGTTTTGTATTCATCCAAATTCTTGTCCAGAGCATTAATTAAACGCATTAGAATTCTGACTTCTTTCAGTCCAGTCCATTTAGGGTCTTGCAGAAATAAATTGCTGTGTTTCAAAAGCAATCTTTAAAGCAGGTAATAAAAATGAAGGCCATCCTTTAGCATCTCTGCTCTGATGTCCAGCAGCTCCATAAGACAATTCTGCTTATTCCAGTGATCTGATCTTGTGTCACTAATTTTTATGCCAACAGAAATATGATGCACATTACTGCAGTGATGTAACTGAGGTGTTAAGACTAACTGGTCTGAATTGTCCACATTAGGAGGCTGCAGAGATTTTGGACTTGTGCACATCAATCAGGAAGCCCTCAATTTTGAGTTTTGTAATAACTGTTTGTCTTTTTTTCTTCTTTTTCAAAATTGTCAGAAGTCAAAACCCAAATTGAAAGTAAAACTAAGTTCATTGCACAGCAAGACTTATATAAACAATAAAAGGTCCAACACAGCTAGCCTCCATATGTTTGGAAAAAGTCATATTTGTGTCACATGAAGACATTACACCCCAGACTGTCTTCTAACCATTTTCCACAATTCAAAGTGACATTTCAGACAGAACAATAGTCTGGAGATTCTTATTATCTTGCGCTTACTTCTTCGCCTTTGACACGCCTACTTCTATGTTATTGGGGTGATCCCTACAAATCTGCTGAACAACCACTGCTGTCAGTTTTCTCTGCCTGCAGTAAAGTCAGTGTGGGGGGAGGCTGCATAACATTCACACACCCACCCGGCGATTGGCCATACCAGGTTAGATGACCTCTGCAGTTTTGTGTGGGAGAGCTAATTTGGGAGGTGATGTTATCCTGAAAACATATGCGCACAAACACACGTGTGCACACGCACCTTCATGTGCACAAGCACCTTCATGTGCACACACACAAATAAAATTACCACAATACCGCTTACACACAGCTTCTCTGTTGTTAGAGGAGATTCCTTTTTTCTCAGTATGTCTACACAAGAGGTTCATTTTGACTTGGACAGCAAACCACCACTCTTGGTTAGTAAACTAGCTACTTTTTCTAATACTTGTGGTGATAAATAGGTTCACGGACGCACGTCTGAAAGTTGACTTCTTTGATTTTCTTTAGTGGGCTGTGTGCAGACCGATATATTGCGTTTCCTTTACCTTTGCGTTTCCATCTCTGATGTTGATTTTAGATTTTTTTAATCACACGAGTCATGAAAAATTTTTTCCCTAAAATTTATAAAATAATGCTTTGTTGTATGGAAATGTACTTTTTACACTGGATCTTTTCAGTGTTATATGAAAATGAAAAAAACTGGATACTTGGCTGTGATAAAAAATACGTGTAAATACCTCTGTGGGAAACTCTTGACGCACTCACTAGTGCTTTTCCTTTTTGTTTTCACTTTTAAATGTTAACACGACTCCGCCTGAGTAATCACCATGTGCTGATAGTAGTCTGTCAGAAAACATACTGTGATATTGATGCCACTGCACTGAGTGCAAATGCATTGTAATATATTATAGTATCAATCAGACTGTAGCGCTCACAGCCACTATAGTGCTGCGAAAGTATACTTTTCTCAGTCTTCATATGCAGCATGTATCTGTGGTTTCTGTAACCGCTGATCATATTTCACAGCAATCAGTGATGCTTGGCTGTCTCAAACATATGCAAGATATTGCAGGTTTCACACAAAGCAATCATTAGTCAGCTGATTTGAACGAGTTAAGCTAAGGCATCTCTAAACATGACTGTAAAGTGATGCTGTTGCAGAATGACTCAAAATCTAGCACTGTACTACTTTAGCCTGTGCATACCAAGTAAAAACTAGTAGATACCACTAACAATACAGTATATCCATCTATATATATATATATATATATATATATATATATGCATTTAGGCAAGTGCAGAGGTGTAACATAGTTCAGCCAGAACTGTCAAAATACGCCAACTCAAGTCCCAATTCCCTCACATCTAATGCTATGGCACAGACTGAAAGGTTATGGTTTGAAGTGTGCGCAGATGTGACACAGAGTGCGGTTTAGTGGCTTTTGGGCAGCAGTATCGATGACTCATACTGAGAAGAGAAAGCAGTGCTTATTGATTAGACCCCTTTGCACAACCAAGCACCACAAGTCACAGTGGAAATAGTCATAGGCTGGAGGAACTGTATCTCCAGCCTACTGTGCGTGTGTGTGATGTTTGAGGTGTTATTTGGTTTTCATCATTTGGTTATGAAATGAAAAAGGGAGATATTGGCAACACTGAGTTATAGATATATCTCTAAATCATGGAAATAAACATAGCCCGTGTTTGTGCAGTTGTGCCTGTGATGTTGTCTGTTTGATAGAGACATTTGCACATTTCAGATCGTTCATAACAAACAGGAGGTAAAGCAGTGGCCTCAGTCATACACCCGTTCCAGAGCAATTAGTGTGTTGGTACCAAACCTGTGATTTATCTGCACAGAGGTGGTCCAGCTGTGTCATGGCGCCATTAGAGCAATCTGTTCAAGCAAACTGTAGCAATCTGACTGCTAATATTTGCTGTGCACTTTCACATTATGTTAGTACACAGTGTGGGTATAGAAAACTGACTGCTACTGTGCACTTTTTCATACAATCGCATAGCATTCAATAAAAAAAAGCCTCTTTGATAAGATATTGAAAAAATGTCAACGTAATCACAATCTATTATCTGAAACAATCTATACAAATAATTATGAATTAATTATGAATTAATGAACCACACAAATTATTAGAAAGTAACAGACTACTGTGTGATTTCAGCTGACACAGTTTTTGTTTCTAATTTTGTTTATATGAAATGACATATTGAAAGCTTTGTTTGAGCCCTTACAAAGACAGATGTGTGTCAAGTCATTGAATTTTCCACAGGTGGACAACAAGTTGTTGTAATATCTGACAGATGAACAAAGGAAACAGGAAGCGTCTGACCTCAGTTTTAAGTTTCATGGCAAAGGTTGCGAATACTTAAATACATGTCATATTTTCTAGTTTTTAAAAAACTAAATTTGCAAGGATTTCACTTTGTCATTATGGGGTATTGTGTAGAATTTTTTAATCCATTTTGGGATAAGGATGTAAAATGACAAAACCTGGAACAAGTGATGTGTGAGTTTTGGGATGCACTGTATGTGGCCTTATAGAAGCAGCAGCAGGCTAGATAACTTGGTTATAGTCTTTGCTCTGCAAAGATCTGTTTTAATCTCTATAACTATGAATTTCTGTTTCATTAAACAGGGCTTTGTAACAAGTTCAAGAAGAATCACAGGCTGCAAAAGCAGGCAGGTATATCGCTTGGGCAGCACTTGAGTTCACTACAACAGTGTACGCTCTGTCCACAGCACAGGGGCTGATGGCATATAGGTTGCACAATAAGTGTGATTGATTTTTCCATCATGGCTTGAAATTACTAATCCAATAATTTGTTGAAAGAACCACATCCAGAGGAAACTGCAGAGCTGTGTGTTTTCACACATTGATCATCTTCTGCTGTAATTTTATATATGATGCACTTTTGTTCTCCAGTATAACATAATGCACCCATACAGCCCCAATGACTCTGCAGCTTGTGAGGGTAAATAAGCCAGTGCTATGTCATTTGTTAGTGTTAGTTTTATAGCTGAGAGCAGCAAGGCTGACTGATGAATATCATGTCAAGCTTTGAGTTCACATCTCCACCTGTCAACACATCCCTATAAAAACAAACACAAAACTATATAATAAAAGAAATATCTCCTGATACGAGAAAACACTTACTTTTCTGGCTGTAAATATTCCTTTCACTTTGATATTAATATAATTAATGTATATATAATATTAATGCCATACTATATAGCATTTTGCATTGTTGGAATGGTGACTATAGTGTTTCTAAACTAATGACCAATGGCTCTAAAATAGGTAGCCAGCTAAAGTTAGCTTCAATTAACTTTAACAATCATTTCAATTTCAATTCAATTCAGTTTTATTTATACAGCGCCAAATCACAACAACAGTCACCTCGAAGTGCTTTATATTGTAAAGTAGACCCTACGATAATACATACAGAGGAAAAACCCAACAATTATATGACCCCCTATGAGCAAGCACTTTGGTGACAGTGGGAAGGAAAAACTCCCTCTTAATAGGAAGAAACCTCCGGCAGAACCAGGCTCAGGGAGGGGCGGGGCCATCTGCTGGGAGATTTGTCATCCTTATTAACTATTCTAGCTAAAAATACATAGAACTGCATTGCTTTGTATGCTTTCAACCAGTGTATGAGGTGCTATTTTCCAAAATATATAAGGTTTGTAAAACATCACCAAAGAGCTCTGGTAGGAATTCTGGTGTTTGTGGTGTTTAAAGTATTGCAGTGTGCGCTGCCACAAATGATAGTGAGGATGATTTCAAGTGTGTTCACATATTTTTGTTGTCTTCTTTTAAATGATAAGGGCTTAAACATATTCAGTTCAATGTAGTGTCCAGTACTGGAGGAGTTGTTTCCCCCTTTAGAATGTGCAGCTTTTAAGCTAACATCCTATAGTATTATGAAACCCACAAAGCTAGCTAGCTGGCATTTGTGGCTTCTGTGCAGATGTGCTGTGGCTGATTTGTGCAATATTGTGTTATATTGGTGCTTTTTCAGTCTGAGACAGTTCTGGGTTAAATGATTCATGATTTAAATTCACATTAAATGACACACATTACACATTAAGTCCACCAGCTTTACACTTAAATCTCTTAAGACTATTCTGTTTCTCAGTGGTCACTCACAAATACTGAAACGTACTGTCCTCCATCTTAAAGGTCACCTTCTGCTGCCACTCCCACTCAGCCTCAAGTCAAGTGCAGAGCAAACACTACACTGATTGATGGAGTAGGAAAGCTTTCCTCCCAGATCAGCCCCGTTGAACCTCTGGGGAAGAAAATGCAGACGCAAGCTGCTGCTATTTGTGGATGAGAGACAGCGCTGGCTAAAATGACATGTTGGACCACAGTCTGCGGGAGGAGGTTAGCTTTTCTAGTGGCACACAGTTCTTGGAAGGCATGATTGATGCACATCTCTGCTCGACCGTCTTAATCGTTTTAGCCTGTCTGTGGCTGTGTAGCCATAGTGTCCATGTAGCCACAGTGTCCATGGCCTGTGAGAAGGCCACTCTTAAGCTCCAAATGGGGCTAAATGGCCCTTCTTTATTCTGCTGCTGTTTCCTGACTGAGGTCAGCCTCTCTCCACACCGCAAATTACTCCCTAAAAAGCTGGCAGACAGGGCTGTGCAGAAATTGCCATTTATTTGTTTATAGGTTGAACTGTGCACTAAGACCCCTATAGTAAAGGCTATTTTTAGCTGCCTAATCCTTCAATAGATTTATAATCACTCAGGCTTGGCCAAACAGCAAAAATAAACACAAATATGTAGACTGGGTTTGTAACTGACCTGTCATCGTTTTTGCACTGCTGCTTTTATTCAAGAAAAAGACCCTTTGCATCATATAGACCTACTTATGAACTGCCAGATGTCAGCCTTATTGTGGAACCCGAGATAATTTCTGGGATATAAACCATGATTCTGAACAATAAGTAACTGGGAAGAGTAGCAGTGTTTGTAATGGAGAGTGCAGACTGTATAAGGTTTACAACTGTTTCATTTTCTCTCATTTTAAATGTATTTGTGATAGATGGAGGCAGTCGAAACCATCCAGTAAAAAACTTAAATACTACTGACTACTGATGCCTTGAGGCACAATGATTGAAATGTAAACTAGTGATGTCATCAGTCAACTCTTAAAGGGAACCCCGACTACTACTAAGTTACTCTAAATATGTTACAAATGATCTCCACTACATACTTGAGAATAACTACAATTTTTTTTTGTTATTCATTAAAGCTTTGTTGTTTAAAACTATTTTGGAGCCGTGGGAGTGGCCATGTTTTTTCGCACACAATGCATTCTGGGACGATGACGTGTTTTGGTTGTCGGCAGTATAGGTGCTTTCGTTCAGATAACCGGTTTTGTTTTTATAGTGTAGCAACCGTATTAATTAACTTGCCTATTAGTGACCTGGTTACGACTTGGTAGACCAGCACTATCCGGTCTTTGAGTTTGACGTTATTAGCCATGTCTGGGCCCAAACTCCGCTGCAAAAGTCAAATGATCACTGCAGCATTACTGAGAGTTGAAAAACTGTCTAAATGTGTTCATTTGTAATAAAATGATCAGTGTGCCTGCTCTGCCAGGTGTAACAATTAAGTTTAACATCCAGGCATCCATGAAAACTGAATTTTTGACATTTAACTGAGTTAGAAGTTAGCAGGGAGTTACCTCATTTGCTTCCATCTAAATATAATATACCATGTTCTGACTGAGAGATTTATTAAACAAATTAAAACGTACAGCTCTGCTATCACTTCCAACATAAATGACGACAGGAAAGTAAACAGCAGCGACGTTTGTAGGGTTACTGAAGTTGGGCTAGCTGGTATATAATGATGCGCTACGTGACCGCTAGTGCGACAAGCTATGCTAGCATAACATAAACAATAAAGCTGGAGGACGAATGCTAACGAACGGAGGACTTTTTCCACTCGATAAAAGTTAATGTGAGCGTCCCCACATTAGGGGCAAATGCAATCGCATGGCAGGATGCTGTAAACGGACCAAACGTCAGTCAGGAGAACCACCGAGATAATCCATCCACAATACAAGGTTAGTCATTAATATACTGCTGCATGGCTGTAGTTACATCATAAGGGTTTAAAAACTGAGCTTTAAAATGATTCGCGGTAATAAAAACCATGAGAAGCCAACAGTGATCACTGACTGTTTTTAGGGGCTTGTTGAGATTAAATCGAACAAGATACAAAGCATTAAAACATGTTAAAAACACAAAAGTCTTATTAAATGCAGAACACTTTGGGCCCAGAAGCAGGATTCATAATGTTATCACTTAAAGACTGGATACCGGTCATGGAGGCTAACAAGGGCTGCCCAAAGAACATCTGGATTAAGACATACGGCTTCAAAAAGTTTTGGTGCTTTACAACAAACCTTCTCAGTCGTCGTTGCCATTGGCAAGCAGTAGCCGCATAGATACCAGTAGTTTTCCCTGACTCTCGCATCCTCGTGTGACGGATTGTTTTCATCTTCATCTAAACTAAGTACTGATTGACTATTTTCATTCTCTCTCTCGGATTACTCTGGTTCAAACTGGAAAGGTTGAACAGAAGCCATTTCCAGTGCGCTGCTAACTGTGAACTGGATGCGGTGCAACCGTATGACGTCACTACCCAGAGTGCATTGAGAAGTAAATAACAATGGTGGCCTACTGGTAAATTGGTTTTATATAAAATGTGCTTAAAAGGAAAACATTTGGCGTATTTTAATACCACATATGTGTTATTGAAAGCACAGTACATATTTTAGCGCAAACATGTCTTAATAGCCGGTGTTCCCTTTAACCTTTTTCAGCCTAGGAGTCCCTACACCAGTCCAGACCAAAAAGTACTTTAATGCATCTGCAGGCCACTACCAAAACAGACATCTACACTAATGATCTACCCTTTTTTGGGTGGATGAGCAGGTCAGAAGAAAGAAGGCAGCTCAAGTTTCACTGGAACTCGAAAGAGGTCATTCATTGGTTTGTGCAGCACACTTTACGGCAAGGTGCCACTTGAAAATTACAAAACCAAACTGTTTGTTGAAGAGATTCTGCACTCAGTCGGTGATTCCAACTCTTCCAGTGTCTGATGGCGTCATTAATTTGCTTGTGCAACTTGTAGAAATGTCTCTCCTGCTTTGCACAAACTATATGAAGCACATTTTCTCCTTTGTAATTGTAACTATTTATCTATGATCAGATATAGACTGTACAAACTTTTATTAGCATCCAGTTTTATCCCTAATTAGTCAGTGTCATCATTCACTGTCAGGAACATTAATCTGCTGGGTATGGTCTGAAAGGACATAACCATTTAAAATTTCCTTACAATGAAACTCCAAAGATACGAGTGTTGTACTGTTGTTTTTCAAGGATGAATGTGTGAGCAAAGTTTACTGCTCACATAGTTTAGCAGTTCCTCACTTGCTTTTTGAGGAATTTTCCACACCCCTCCAGACTATACCTGTCAGAGTAACAGCCCTGAGTGACTCAGAGTCTATTCAACAGACCTCCACTGACTTCAGGTTATTTGAGGGAAGTGCTAATGTGACCTCAACAATAGCTGGAACATTCCATCTTAAATCATCAAATATTTAGAACATGCTTTGCTTGAAAATCTCAGATTTGTCAAAAAATGTTATATTACATAAGTTAAATTATTTATAAGTTTTGACACATGAAATTGTAGCTTCATATATAAAATACTTAAAAAAAATGCTACTTCCACCCACTTTGAGAGCAAGTCATGATGCTACAAAAATTCAACATGAACATGACTACTCCTGGATTAAATATGATAACTTGTGCCTGATTCCTGCTTACCTACCTATAGCAGTCACTGCATTATGTTTATACTTGGCTGAGGGAATTCCTTAGTGTGTGTGTATCTATCTATCTATCTATCTATCTATCTATCTATCTATCTATATATATATATATATATATATATATATATATATATATATGTATATGTATGTATATACAGAGGTGTGGACTCGAGTCACATGACTTGGACTCGAGTCAGACTCGAGTCATTAATTTTATGACTTTAGACTTGACTTGAAAAAATGTTCTAAGACTTGTGACTTGACTTGGACTTTTACACCAATGACTTGGGACTTGAATTGGACTTGAACCGGTTTACTTGAAAAGACTTGATATTTCACCCCAAATATAAAATTTAACATGCATATTATATAGAGATTGAAAATGTGACGTCATTCAGGGATAAACCGCAAAGGATTCTGGGAACTCGTGGCAAGCGGTACTAGCGCACGCAGGCTTTCAATTGAAATCAGTCACACAGCGATAAAAAGAAACACAAAAATGTCAAGAAGCTGTTGTATTATTAACTGCAATAGCCGGTCGCATGACAGCCACGGGAAGCCGACGGGTAAAGAGATCGGTTGTTATCGGATTACGTCGTTGAAGAGAAATTGTTCAAGCCATGTTTCCGAAGTGACAAACAGGCGACGGATGGCCTGGATTGCAGCCATTCAAAGATCAAATATAACGTCCCAGAACCCTCCAGCTCACAGGTTAGTCTGCTCCAAGCATTTACACGAAGGTCAGTGTTTTTTAGTAGTTAATACGTCATTTTCATAACATAATTGGTGATATAGGTTACAAGGAAGTCTGGCGCTGAACAGAAATTGTCGCGCTATGCTCCTTTATTTATTGTGCATAAATAGTGAATTGTCCTGACACAATATTGCGTTTCGCTTCTGTTATTATGGTACATTGACAAAAACATATACTTTTATTCACAGGATAAAACAGTTGTTTTGTATCATTAACTGCCCAGTACGATTACAGCATACAGTATTATTGTCACTGCTACATTTCTGTGATGCTACCAGAAATTATTTCCACTACTAATTAATTACCCTTGAGCTCAAAGGTCCTATTAATAAACGGTTAACGAATGTGTATTTATGAAGACAATTTGTGAGACTGGTAAACTTATGATAGGTACGATGGTCTTTCGTTCTACACGGTGCATTTCAAGGTCCTGTACCCATCCGGCGGTAAACTGTACCTGGGCTTGTTGCAGTGACCTGAAGTTACTAAACTTCATGAGTGTATGCACTCACTCCAAGAACCATATAATTATAAATATGCATATAAATATGCTACAATGAGATAGCTGACTTCATCTAACTAGCAAATGTTGTCCAGGCTACGTTGGTGATGCAGTTTTTTTTAATATGTATGATATTTTTGTCATGCGATTTTAAAGCCGGTCCTACAACCGCATCCAAGAATAACATGCAGCTTATCTCAGAACTGTCGGTGAAAATTATTCTTGGAGCTAGGTTTAATTGAGCTGCATTTTAAAGAGGTGCAATTTCACAATTTGTGTATATTTTCTAAGTTCACTATTTTGTCATGTGTTGAGAAAAACACAGATTTAAAAATTACATGGTCTAAGATTTACATTTAGCATATAACTGCAACATGCTTTTTTCGGGGTTTTTTTTTTTTTTTTTTAAAGACTCGAAAGGACTTGAAATTCAAAATTTCAGACTTGTGACTTTACTCGGACTTTTACACCAGTGACTTGAGACTCGACTCTGACTTGCCTGACATTACTTAAGACTTGACTTGAGACTTGAGGATAAAGACTTGAGACTTACTTGAGACTTGCAAAACAATGACTTAATGCTTTAAAGTATATTTTAACTGGAATGTTAACCTGGATTATCAGACACTCCAGGACCGTGTGTCTTGAAAAGGCTGATAGATTAGGTCTTGGAAAAAAAATATGAACATTTTTAACTCATATTTTCTCAATTATAGTTGGAGTGAAATCTGAAAACTCTAGAATTTTCTTCTATTTGATAGGGCAATCCACTGATAATGTATTTTTTGCTCAGTCTAGGATGACAGTTAAAACATGTTTTATTAACTGTTGTTAGCAAGAATTCCAAGTTAAAAGGTATTCTATATGCTGTATCCCATTAAAGAATTGTCATTGGTTGTAGAGTGACTTTTCTGACTGGTTGGTTGGTATGGGCTCAAAATGTGGTCATAAATATTTTGTACTTGTAAAAAAGATTTGTATGTGTAAAAAAGATTTGTGTGTGCGTAAAAAAGATTTGTATGTGTAAAAAAGATTTGTGTTAGAAAAAAGACCCCTGCAAGTTACAAGTACGGATTTTTGACCCTATTTTTCTTCCCTTCATCTGATTGGTCAATGTCATGTCAATCACAAATGTAACAATCCAATCAGAGAGCAGATGGGTTTGGCTGTCGGAGGGGCGCTTTTTTGAACTGCAGGTCCTTGAAGGGTGATACCGTTTGAAGCTGGAGGATCGCTATATAAATATCCGATAGTAGCTAGGTCCCCTAACTTTCAGTAGCTGTTGAAAGGAAAAAGTTGTGGTATATCAGTGGTTAGAAATAACATTATTACTTTAGAATTAGTTTAACACAAAGTCAGGGCTGACCCAGGACCATTGCTGTGAGTCACAGTGCGCAGCATAAAAATCCTTTCACATCGGACGCAGGATGTGCTGCTAATGCTAACTGCTAACTAAAAGCAAAGGATCCAGAATTTGTTATGCTGGCTGCTGGGCTCTGTGGGTTTTTGCAGCAGCTCTACCTGTACTAGATGCACCTGTTCCATGTCTTTTCTATCTCTGACTTTATGTCCTCTACAAGACTTTGTTTTTTTTGCTAGTTCTGCAAATGTTCAATAAAAACATGTATGCTAATTCATAACGAAGAAAGCTTTGTAATGAAGACTGTCATTTCCAAAACACTGCCCGCCCCCACCCCGCGGTCCGCAGCGCTGTTGAAAAGGCTGTGGAAGTCCCTGTATTAAACATGTAGACCTGTGACATAAAAATCACCAAACTCGGACGACCACAGACTGTTTTCCTTCGTGGTGATGAAGGAAAACGCTGGGTTGGCATGTAAAAGGGCATTTATTCCTTTCAAAGACCTGCAGTTCAAAAAAAGCACCCCTCGACAGCCAAACCCATCTGTTCTCTGATTGGATTGTTACATTTGTGATTGACATGACATTGACCTATCAGATGAAGGGAAGAAAAATAGGGTCAAAAATCCGTAATTGTAACTTGCAGGGGTCTTTTTTCTAAGTCCACACACAAATCTTTTTTACACATACAAATCTTTTTTACGCACACACAAATCTTTTTTACACATACAAATCTTTTTTACGCACACACAAATCTTTTTTACACATACAAATCTTTTTTACGCACACACAAATTCTTTTTACACATACAAATCTTTTTTACGCACACACAAATCTTTTTTACACATACAAATCTTTTTTTACCAGTACAAAATATTTATGACCACATTTTGAGCCCATAGGTTGGTTCAATGATTGATTGTAATCTGCAACCCACATGGGTACAGAGCCCATGTGGGTTGCAGGGGATCAAATGCTTATTTCAGTCAATGACGTGTGAATCAATTTATAACTTTTACGCAATATTTTTTCCCCTGTACTTTTGGTCAATATTTTGTCTTTGTATTTTAAAATAAAACTATCATAAAAATTACAAAATGTCCATTTCTGTTTCTGTTTCCTTGAGCAAACTCCCCTTCCCTCACTCTATAACTTTAATACATTTTACATCAGATTATTCTGAAGTCTTTCACGTCCTTTGTGTCAAGTCACAACAAACACTTTATTGCGAGGTGGTAGGGCTGGGAGGCAGGGGAGGGCCTTAAAGTTGACTCATAAAACTCACAAAGCACCAGGGTTGCCATATGACATATATCGCCTACCATTCTAACACACAGAGAAACACACATTCACACTGCTCTGAAGGAGGTGGAAGCTGTGGCAGTGGAAGATTAGTTCGTTTGGACTTTATTTCACTTCCCCATTCCCACACAAATAGCACAGTGCAGTTTGAAGACATTTCTACACCCATGCAAGACATCCCTACTGCACTGCAGGAGCAGCCAGTGCAATCAAATCTCTAGGTTTGCATGAAAGAGATAAAATTAACAAATCAATTAAACTTAGTCACTGGAAAAAAAAGCCTTCCAGGTCATTCTTGTACTGTACTTACACAAGTGTAGTCAAATTTTTGTCCATTTCCAATGCAAATCAGCTGGGTTCAACAACTTTGGGAAATAAATGTACATTTCCTAAAATAAAATTGGTTTATCGCAAATAAGGAACACACATGCAGTTCAAAAGAGAAGGTCATAACAAAAACAAATATGATAGAGCTGATTTTTATCATAATGTTGCAAATCACTTTTTGTTTCTTTTCATTTTACATGGCATTGAACAATTTACTATCATAAACGCCTAATTGGGTGTTTATGATAGTAAATTAACACTAGGTGCTAATGTTTAACGCCTAATTAGGTGTTAAACATTAAACATTAGCACTAACAAATATTTATTTGGATATGTCCAAATCGTGGTATTTACAGTATCAATACTACAGTACATAAATTGACATATTAACTCTTGAAGCCAATTTACTGTATTTGGAGACTATATCAAATATTTAATATTGTATAAATGACTTTATAAATGTACCTGAGGTGATTTCCAGCCATGTGAATGGCTTTACACCCGTTTTCTTTAGGTGACAGCTGACATGTTCCCTCAGTCATACATAGATTTAAATGCATTTGCTGTATTTAAATATAAAGTGAGCTCTATGGTTGTTCTTACAGCAAGGGGATTAGGTACATTCAGAAATATATCTTGGGGAGAATGAAGTTGCTGAAACTCTGCATTCCTCAGCCAGTTAGATTATTCTGTAAACTAACCAGATTTTATATCCTCTATTACATGTCTTGTGAAATTCCGAGGATCAGAATGCTGAAAAGAGTGCACACAAATAGCGGAACACACACACACACACACACACACGCACAAACACACGGACACACACACACACGCACAAAGAATGCTTTAGTGTCTGAAATGTTTTTTTCACCCTGTGCCTCTGAGTCACAATATGAAGGAGGAAGCCAGGAATGAGTCAGAAAATGTTCCACAATCTTAATAGTACATCTCAGAACTGCATGAATGATTGTTAGGGACTGTTTGTCTCTAGATACAATAAATAACTCCAGTGACGAGACAAAAACTTGCAATCTGTTGACTGGTCATTTTCATTCTTCACTAATGAATGTTGCATAATGCAACAAAAGACAAATACAAATTAGACATGTTGTACAGTGGGATAGAAAAATGGAGAGTTTACAACCATCTATAGTTTAATTGAGCAAATCTGCAGATACAAAGAAGATGCATTGTCTGATGCTAATCCTAAATCACTCTCTTGTGAAAAATCTGCAAAATATATATGGCCCTGTGCGCAACCGCTCTTTGAAATTCTACTCTATGCCATAAATTAATTGGCTTTGCAGATGAAAGAAATGTGCATTGTTAAGTGCTAAGTGCTGAATTGAGAGGCTTAGCAGAGCAGCCCCACTTCAAAGCTCCACCGAGTACATTCGGTATCCTCACTCCGCTGAGAGGGCGAGGCATGCTTTGAGGGGGGATGGAAGCAGGCTTTGACTCATGTCTGTCTGTCCTACTGACACGTCACTTGAGAATTCCTTTTGTGTTTGATTAGATTTCAAAATCACTTACACCTTTGCTATTTTAACTGAATTGCAGTGCAAAATTCAGAGCTAGGAGCTGTTGTTCGTCTCTATACTTAAAGATTAGCTTTACCAGATATAGATTTGTATATTCTCTAAATGTGGTAGAAACTTTGCTTTATAAACGAGTTTAAAATGTGTTTTGTTTGTTTTGTTAATTTTGTTAAAGAGCATTGTTGGGGGCAACACAAAGTAGCGCATAACTGTAGTGACATTACACTTTTAAGTATCACAGTAACGTGATTGGTAATTACATTATGGTTACAATTATGTCCTTACTTACGTCACAAAGGTAAAAGTTGTCTATAGCTAAGCTTGGCACTCGCTTTCAGTTCATGTACAAGAGGACGAAAATGGTGGTGTGGTACAGGAGCGGAGATAAGGACATGACTTTTTTGCACAAATGGACAAGAGCACAACGGTAAACTGGAAACTGCATCGATGACAGAAACAACCAGATTATACTAAACCCAAATAAACATAAAACCACTGAGGAATTTATAAACACAATGCACTGTATGAACCTATTCCCTAAAATTACTAGACCTACCAGGATTACATCACATTGTGCAACTCTCATAGACAACATTTTTACAAATGACATTGAAAATAAGACTGTAAGTGGACTCCTGATTAACAACATAAGTGACCATCTTCCAATTTTTACAATCTATGATAGGAATTACAAGATCAATAAAATGGACAGTAAAAAAGAGTACAGACGAGTAAGAACAGAAGAAAGAATGAATGCATTTAAAAAAGATTTATTGAAGGAAAACTGGGGTGAAGTATATCAGGAACAGGACGTTAATAGTGCTTATAATAAATTCCTTAGAATATTTACATTACTGTACAATACCAACTGTCCAATAAAGCAATATAGTAGGAAACAGAAATATATGGACTGTCCATGGATAACAAAAGGTCTGCAAAATGCATGTATAAAGAAAAATGCTCTATACAGAGAGTTCTTAAGAACGAGAACTAAAGATGCTGAAATCAGATACAAAAGATATAAAAATAGGTTAACTAATATACTTAGATTTAGTAAAAAGGAATACTATAAGAAGCAATTAGATATAAATAGAAATAATAATAAAAGATTATGGGAAATCCTGAACAGTGTTATAAAATGTGGGACTGGACAAAAGAACTATCCCAAGTATTTCATTTGTAATGACCATGAAGAATACAATATGGATGTTGTGGCAAATAGTCTCAATGAATTCTTTGTAACTGCTGGACCAAATTTAGCAAGAACAATCACTCATCCTGGGAAAGCACAGGAAAAACCCGATACACTGATTGACAGAAATCCATATTCTATGTTTCTCACAGCCGTTGATGAAAATGAAGTTCTTGAAATTGTCAAAAAATGTAAAAATCACAAATCTTTGGATTGTAATGATATTGATATGATAGTGGTTAAAAGAGTCATTGAGGCTATTATAAAACCATTTACATACATCTGTAATTTATCATTTCAAACTGGTCGATTTCCAGACAGAATGAAAATAGCAAAAGTTATATCTCTATACAAATCTGGAAACAAACACCATTTCACAAACTACAGGCCTGTCTCTTTACTACCTCAATTCTCAAAAGTTCTTGAAAAACTGTTTAAAAACAGACTGGAAAAATTTATAGATAAACATAAACTACTCACTGAGAGTCAGTACGGATTCAGATCAAGCAGATCAACATCATCGGCACTATTAGAGTCAATAGAATACATCACAAATTCCACAGACAAAAAGCAATATGTGGCTGGGTTATTCATAGACTTGACAAAGGCATTTGACACTATAGATCATGATATATTAATAAGAAAACTGGAACGTTATGGTGTCAGAGGGGTAGTTTTAGATTGGGTCCGGAGTTATTTAAGTGACAGAAAGCAGTTTGTGAAAATAAATGGTGGTTGCTCCTTATGTATGGACATTGCTTGTGGTGTACCCCAAGGGTCAGTTTTGGGTCCAAAATTCTTCAACTTGTACATTAACGACATCTGTAAAGTGTCCAAAGTATTAAAAATGGTTCTCTTTGCTGACGATACAAACATTTTTTGCTCTGGTGATGATCTGCAGAATTTATTGGAGGATATGACTAATGAAATAAGTAAAGTGAAGTTCTGGCTTGATAAAAACAAATTATCATTAAATTTGAATAAATCTAAACTGATGTTATTTGGAAATAGTAGTTTAAATACAAATGCAAAGATTCAAATAAATGGTGTTGATATTGAAAGAGTCAGTGAAAATAAATTTCTGGGGGTAATAATAGATGAAAAACTTAACTGGAGAGCTCACGTAAGATATATTCATTCCAAAGTATCACGAAGCATTGCAGTACTAAACAAGGCAAAACAGGTATTCGACAGAACATCACTTCATATTCTCTACTGTTCACTGGTTTCACCATACTTAAGCTATTGTGCAGAGGTCTGGGGCAATAACTATAAAACCACATTACATTCACTTTTTACTCTTCAAAAAAAAGCAATTCGAATCATCCACAATGCAGGTTATAGGGAACATACAAACTCACTATTTTTGCAGTCTGAAATATTGAAAATTGACGATATAGTGAAATTCCAAACAGCACAAATTCTATTCAAAGCAAAAAATAAAGAACTGCCAGGTAATATTCAGAGTATGTTTTTTTTGAAAGAAGGAAGTTATAATTTAAGGGGTTTTTGTAACTTCAAAACAATGAAGGTACGTACTACAAGAAAAGGCTTTTGTGTTTCTGTTCATGGAGTGAAACTATGGAACAAACTGAATATGGAATTAAAGCAATGTCCAAACATAAAACTGTTCAAAAAGAGTTATAAAAAATATGATCTTCTCGATCTATAAAGAAAAGGAAATTATTTAAATTAAGTGAATGTCTCTATTTAAAAACAAACAAACAAACAAAATATTCATGATGTGATATTATAGTATATAGTATATCAGAAATCTGTTCACTATTTTTATTACAAATTATATCAGTAAGGAAGCTGACTAAATATTCACTGATAATTTATGGCAAAGGGGTGGGATTAAATAAGTGTATACTTCTTCCCACTCCCTTTCAACATGTAAATTAATCAGAATGGTTTTTTGTATGTAATTTGTATAGTATTTTTTTTCTCTCTTATTTCTTTTCTAAATGTACTTGTATATTGTTCACATGTTGAAATAAATTACCAATCAATCAATACTGCTACCAGAATTTAGGCTCTTTGCAATCATCTGCATAGACAGCATGTTAACAGAAAGCTAGCCAAGAACCCAGAGTGATTTTAAAGCTGAGTTCATGCCAACCCCTGGCCCAGCAGCCAGAGCCTGATCTTCAACAGGTAACAAAAGCAGCGATGAGAAGTCAGACTTGTAGCCTCTGTTTCTACCGGTAGGATCACTATGGCAACTGCCTTGATGTTTAATCTTTTCTTATTGTTGTCAGTTTTGTGTTCATGCATAAAAACAAAAACAAAGCTTGTATGTGAGTCCTCATTAGGATAGGGATTTGTGTTGGCGTGTGGGACTGTAGCCTCAGGTTTATATTTTTACCTGGTAATTATGTGACAATGCGCTTCAGCTCATCTTATACTGCAAGGAGAACGTAATGTAATGTAATGCGTAATGAACTGCCAAGGAACTGTCTCTGGTGAGTAATTAAGTAATGCATTACTTTTAAGAAAGCAATGAGTATTATTTAATACGCTACTTCTTGAGTAATGATAACAACAATGTTAAAGAATATAAAACATTAAAAAGTTATAAGAATGAGAAGCAATGCTAGCAACTTGTGGCTGTAATTGAGTGAAATGCTAACGTTAACATGCTAACATGTTTGTTATTGGCAGTGTTAAAATACTAACAATAATATAAAGCTTGAAGTCTCAAGTTGTTACATGTATTTGCTTAAATGGGACCCTTGGCTTTGCATTTTAACAAGGTACACCTAGAGGAATTTTTTTCATAGTTGGTGTCTCATTTGCTGACTGGCATATTTTGCTATTATTATTCTAGCACCAATTAATTATGTTTTGTTTCCAAAGATGTAAGAACTTTGATCAAACTATTCTGTTTGCTGCCAAAACACTGGCCCCTTAGCAGAAGAGACAAATCCTAAATTATTATAATGCAGATAATTTGCAAAACAGTGTCAAACAGAGGTCTTTCACAGACACAGGGATCAACAAATTGAGCACTGATACTCAGAGTATTGGTTCAAAGTGAGTGAATTTATCTACAGTATCTATGTTGGGGACATGGCTGATGAAAACTTAGATGTCAAAGGGTTAACAGGGTATCGGCTCCACCCTTCATCTAATCCCATCCATCACCAATAACCACAATCCGTCAAATCTTCCTCTAGATATTTTACCAAAAATCCAAAGCCTGAACCTTATGATAGAGTTTCAGGGGAAAGAAGTAAATTACTCGTATGGGATGCTCAACAATGCACACTGGCAATGCAGCTGAAGGGACCTATCAATGAGTTTCTTTCTCCCCAGGGAGCTACTGTTTACTCAGCACAGGCTGGGCTGCAGAGCAGCACAATAGGTCTCTGAACCAAGTATTGATGTCATACTACTCATCTCAACATTATCCCTGCTATTGATTAGTCTGATCTCAGCCTGGAGTGCTGGGAAGCAACAAAACACACAGTTCTTTCTCTTCTTTTTTTCCATTGACATCCCACTGACTCCCACATAATCTGCAAAAAACAAAAAATGCTGTAACCCAGCCTCCCTTCTCACACCCCACATTGATCAGCACCACACTGATAGAGCTGAGATTCTAAAGTGTGCAATCACAAAGAGTAAGTAAAAGCTTTTCATCCCTCTTAGCTGAATTGGTTTTGCTGCAAAGCAATCATTAAGGAGACACAACTTGCAGCTCAGAAAGCAGTTGCTCTCAGTCTGCATCATGGATTTTAGAGTAAACCCCTTGATAACAATATTGACATGTTACTGCTTCTGTCAGATTTGATGTTGACTTGAGAAATATAAGTTTGTGCAAAACATTCTAACGGCTTGCAAATTACTCACAGAGAACAGTGAGTTGCCAGAAGATTTACAGTAAGTGGAAAATGTGATTCACCCACTGTGATGCTTCAACCCCTAAAAAAATCAGTGGAAATGTAGGCTGCGCCTACTACCAATCATTGTTTCCACACAGGAAAATGTACAGGGGTTTAACCTATTTAAAAAAAAATCAGTCTGTATCACATGCCTGACTGCAGGATATCTGTCTGTGCTGAGGAGGGATGTGGGCAGAATGATGCTTTCATCTAACTCTATGGTATTTGGTGAAAGGATGTATTGATAGACAACAAGGTTTTCTGCAAATTGTCCTTCTAGTGGCAATTTCTGGATTTTATTTTAACCAGAAAGTGGAGAACAAAATGTCATGTTTTAATAGAGGGAATGTTATTTTATGAGAGATGTTTTGTAGTGTAACATAAAGTCAAATCAAGAGCCATGTTCATTGGATTGTGGAGCTTAGATTCTAGAACCTGTGACATGGGGTAACTATTCCCCAGCTCCTCCACTCAGCTGGCTCTCTGCCTGGACTCTGTCACTCACTCAAAGACAATCTAGGGCGGTGGTGTCGAACTGCAGTCCTCGAGGGCCAGCATCCTGAAACTTTTACAACATGTGTCCCTGCTGCAACACACCTGACTGCATGCTGAGGTGGCAACCCTAACCCTACTCGAGTCAATTTAAAGAAATGCAAGTGTTTGGAAAAGTACTTGTTCATTCACTTTATAAATGTGCTGCTGTATCATGAATCAAATGGCTGAATTGCCACCTCAGCATGCGGATGATCTGATATCCTGGTGTCGGTGTTGTTCCCACATCAACATAATAAATGTTGTTCCAGGTTCAACATTGCAAGTGACCAATCACATTGTTGTGACGTCCCCCTTTTTTGCCTTTGAAAAATACCCCCTTAAAAAAATCAACTTCACTTGTGAGAAGAGAAACCGCTTCTGTGCCAATCCAGGAACTTAAATACTTTGCATTTCAGGATACTTTCCTTTAATAAACGGTAAGCATTATACATATTGTCCTTACAGAGGCGGTTTCTCTTCTCGCAAGTTAAGTAGGCGTTTGTTTTTTTTCAAGGTCGCGGATGACGTCAGGAGAAGGTGATTGGTCACTTGCAATGTTGAACCTGGAACAACATTATATATGATGACGAGGGAAAAACACAGACACGAGGATATCAGATCGTCCCTAGCATGCAGCCACGTTCTACGGAGTCTTGCTAATGACCTACTAATTGTATTCAGGTGTGTTGCAGCAGGAACTCATGGAAAAGGACTGCAGGTTTGAATACACTCATCATGGACCTTCAATGAGAATTCACAATGAGTTTCTTCATGATGTAAGAACTAACAGGAGCCATCTCTGAGCTCCAGCCCCAAACTTTGCTACTGTGACGTTGGCTTGTTTGGAGAATTCCTCAAGCAGTTTTCTCTTCCAGATCAAGTTTCCATTTAAACTGCACTTTTTGAGCAATTTTAATTTTGAAACGTCAGAATGTGTTGTCTCGTCTCCTCAAATACCATATACACCTGGCTCACTATTTACATCCCCGAAGGTGGTCTGCAGTCTAGTAGGGGTGCCTGCGTAAGAACCAATCTTTCATGATTTTATCGCTCAAGAATTCGTTTTTCTGGGCACAGAATCAACATCAGACACGTCATCACAATCCTTTTTGGTTTTAGAGGAAGGGAGGGTAGGAAAGGGCTCACAGAGCAGTTCAACTGACAAACCTACTTGGGAGAAGGGGCTAGGTAAAAGAGGCCTCTGAAAGAGGGGTTGGGGTTTAAATACTGGTCTACAAGGTTTGATGGAAACAGATGTCAAACAGGAACTTGTGTGTTTAACGTCTCCTCTGCAACAAGCTTCCTGATCTGCCTCGACAGGCGCCGGCCTGCAAACTGCTGCCTCATACTTCACCTCGGACCGTCTGTGACCTACTTTCTGCTGGGATGTGGAAAGTCAAAACAAAAAAGTAAGAGAAACAAAAGGCTCACTTGCTTGCAGGATGATTTGGACTGATCATTTTAGGGTAGCGTCTTTTCTAGCTCCTCTGTGCCACAGTGTAAAATCACAGCGTTTAATAATGATTTAGGGGAAACACGTAGTACTGAGTAGCCACAAAAATCAGCACGATATCATAAGCAGAAGAAAAACCTGGTGTACAGTAATACAACATCACATCTTGGAATAAGTTATAGAAGTAAAAAGTTTTTCTGCCGTACAATATTCAGCATACTTTGTTTGTAATCCAAGCTAGTGTTAGATAATGAACTAGCTTGCTAAATTTGATATAACGCAAAATCAACTGCTCTGCTAAAGTCTCAGCAAACAGCTTGATTGAAATCTAGATATTCCCTCAGCTCATGACATTTATCTGAGAATTAGGGAGAAGGTCCTATGGGTAAACTTTGATAGCATTTGTGTGGATAGTGTATTCCATGTGTGCATATCTTTCCCATCAGCTCAGCTCCACAAGCTTTTTCTGACTGATAACAGCTGGACAAGCTTAAAGCCCATTTCTCTGGGGTGGTAAACATCTGGGCTCAGACACACCTGGGCCCGGTGAGGCCAGAGGCCAATCTACCGATCTATCTGTCTATCAAATCTGAACACTTTTTGTTTTTCAGAATTCCTCGTACTCTTCTACTTCCAGACAGACAGAAAAAGCACACTATGGAAAAAAATGAAGATGATGTTGTGAAAAATGACACAGCAGAGTTCCTAGCATGGATTGCTTCAGAAATTAACCTCCTGACATAACTCCCAGAAATATTTCTGTTTTCATGTTAGAACAACAATGTTAGCATTAATATAAAGGCTAGTAATGTCACTTTTTCCCATGACCAGACACTCAGCTAATATATTATATTTTCAAGTTGAGACGTCCAAACCAACATAATCTTCTCAAGTGGACAACATTTGTGGGAGAACTTCTAAAGCCACTTACTGTTTTAATACTAACTTCAAAAAATCCTAAACATTTGTTTTATACAGCAGGTGGAAGATTTGCTGGTCAGTTACGAGTCTCTGAGATAGTATGGGTCCCTCATTTATTGCATATGCATTATGTATTCAATCAGCATTTTTCCTTTGTTCTACTATAACTCCTAATGTTTGAGTGCCCCCAAGTTTCACACCAGCAAAGTTCACTTTACATTGCTGTTAACTTTGATTATCTTTATAGACCATCTTTACTGTGCCTTTTACATCTTATGTAAACAGTTAAAAAGAGAAATTTGTTTTGTGCCCACTATCGTACTTGTTTTTTTGTTTTTTTTAATTTAATGAATTACTAAAGTTGTGTGGGCCTGTGTATCTCTCTGTGTGTGTGTGTGTGTTATAGTTATGTTTTTTTATTCTGTTTTTAAACATGCTTTTTTGTTCAGCAATTTGTGACTGTATGTCTGAAAAGCACCGAAAAGTGAAAAGCGCTATATAAATAAACTTACTTAAAAGGGGATTTTATCTGTCAGTAGGAATAATAAACAGGAATTCCTGCAGAAATTTACATTTTAAAAGAAGATCCTGTCTGTAATACTGTTAATTATTGTTCTCTCACTAGATCAGTGGTCAACAATAAATCATAACATCTCCTCCTATGATGTGATGCTTCTCTGTGTCTAAAGACAAGGATTACTTCATTTTATTTAAAAAAAAAAAATTCATATATACATATATGGACTTTTAGCCAAAAAGTCTATTGTGCACATGAACCTGTTTGAAAACACTTGGAGGAAGGGGTGAGGTCAGATTCCCTGAAAGCTAAATAATATTTTTCATGGAGCTCAAGTGCGAGTGGTACTTCCTGTACCCTGGCTGTAGTCCACGCACTACTGCTTGACTCACACTCCTGCTGACATTAGTTTTATTACTCATCATGGGATTGTGACCTGAACCTCTGCAGCCTGAGGGAGAGCAACAGGGTGACAGGGGTCAGGTGAGGGCATGATTAGGCTGCTTGAAGCACCTCCAAATAGGACTCCCAGTGAGGAGCCAAAAGCATTTGTCATTAAGGGGCGTGTTGTTGTTGGGGGGTGGGAAAATCAGGAGCATTAGGTTAACAAACAAAACAGAGAAGAAAGTAGGAGGGAGAGGTGGGACAGACTGGCCAGGGTGGAAGTGGCTGACTCAGGCAGGGTTCACCGAGTTCAGCTAGTAAATAAGTGACTGACTCTTCCAACTGCATTCCAAGGCTCCACCTCACCCTCCTTCCCAGCGTCTTCTCGGGGGGATTCCTGGGGTTTCTGGGGCTGCTCTGTATGTCAACATTTCCAGACCCTGCTGCCAGCAGGGAAAGGGGGTGGGGCAGCTGCTGCGTAGCTCATTCACTTTTTGTGTGTTTACAGATGAAGAAGCGAAGGTACACAACTCTTGTCCCCTAACAGAAGCATTTTAACAGCCCCAGTCATACGAGGTTGTTCTCTCAGAAAGCTCTTGTAGTGCTGCTGCTGACTGGCTTTTGAGCTTGTATTTGATTGTGTACCACAGCTCTGGTAGGTAGACGTGGCTGTCAGTTGTGATTAGAAGTTTACGTACACTCATCATGGACATGAATGTTATGGTGATTTGAGGCTTTTAATGATTTCTTTGAACTGTTAAAAAAATATAAAATGAAAAATATCAATTCAAATCTGTCCTCCCGATTCTTGCTCCCATTAAAGATGTACGCTCTATAATCATTCCATCCTGGAGAAAGAACAGTTCAAAGAAATGGGTAAAACCAATAAATACATGTCAGGGTGTACGTAAACCTCTGACTACAAGTGTACAGATTAATATGCCCCCGAAGCAATTCAGATTCTGACTATGGAAGCATCTGCCTCAGCTTTTACTCATCATCTCATCCAGATGAGTTAAAGTTGTTTTCCCATTCAAGTAAGACACAAATCTGCACTCCTTTAAAAAAACAACAACAAAAAACTATAAACAGAAAAAGCAGTATCATGGTCAGTGATCCCAAATGACAGAATACAATTATGCTAAACCATTTGGAGAAACCTATGCTACCATTAAAACACTAAATGGGAATGCGTTTGAAGAAAAAGAAGGAGATACTGCATTGTGAATGAGCCTCAGTTTCCTAATGAATGAGTGTCAGCATAACTGTTCCATGTGAACTCATTTGTTTGTTTTTCTGCCACATAACTAAAAGAACAGTATATGGTTCGGGTTGTTTACATACACTCATCATGGGCATGAATGTCAGGATCATTTGGGGGCTTTGACCCTGGTTGGATTTGAGAAAATCCAAAATAAATTCAAACTTGTGCACCCAATTCTTGCTGTTTAAAGTAATACGCGTTGTATGGTTATTCCGCCCTGAAAAACCCCCCAGTTAAAAGAAATCACAAAACAAAAAGCCCAGGATTACCATGACATTCATGTCCATGAGGACTGTATCTAAACTGTAGCTCCATGGTGCAAATGGTTTGTCTGAACACAGCTAAGGTTTGAACGAGTCAACAAAATGACTCATTGTAATTAAGTTTTTCCCATATTAAAATAGAAAATTCAGGGGCACTGGAACCTTACCATTATCACGTCTGTTTATCTGAGATTTCCAGCCTGAGCATCTTAGTTATTGTTTTGGTATCTCTGTGTGGAGAAGGTCTAAAGGTTGAATATTCTTGAGTTCAAGGGCTGAAATCCTGAGAAAACTGCCTGAAGTAAACTAGCTCAGAGACAATAACAACAGGCTGAAGGTGAGAAGAGTTGGGCCTTTGCATCTAGTAATATATTCCAAGGAGATCTGTAAAGTGCTCTGCTGCCAGTTGTCCCACATAATGGTTTCCATGGTGATAGGTCCTCAGAGCTAGGCCTGCAGTACAGAAATGAACTGACAGAACAATGACCCCAACTTTCACCACGTTACAGACTATTTTTCAGAGGGCTCGTTTTCCATTCTGTGTCAGAAGGTAAGTAAACTTTACTTTACAGAAAATAAATTCTGCTTTTTTTCCATCTCTGTTGTTCCCATTATTTCCATGGTCAAAGCACAAACACATGCTAAAGCTTCCAGAGCCATCCTCTCAGCCTATAGTCTTGACAACACAGTTGGAATTTGGGATTTGTATGCATCAATAGTTTAGAAGAAAACAACATTCTTTCCCCAACTCTGAAGAACCATTTCCCTTCAGAGAGTCAATTTCCATTTTAGATAACTGGGAATTTTACAATGTTGATTTGAAGCAGTGCCTTATCTTCCCTATAGTGCAATATAAACTTATTATGAACAAATTTCATCAGTGAACTTTGATAAAGATATTTGTTCACATAGCTGAGCAATCTACAGCAGAAAGAGGAAAAAGCAAATGAAATAATCACACTGAAGAGAAAAGCTCCATAGCTGGTGGCCTATCAGCATGAACATGCGCTGATGTTGGGGTTAGTGTCATGCCTTCTTTGTTTATATTTTCTATGAACAGAATTGACAGTGTGGGTTGACATCACAGACACAGGGGTGCACTATAAAATACGAAAAACCTTTTTCGTATTTTCGTAAATTTTTAAAGTTCTCTACTGTTCTCTGCTGCACTTGTTACTGTGACGTACCATAAATTTTGGGACTAAACCATTCTAGAGACATGAGTGGGTACATACCTAACTATGTAATCATCTACCACATACCATTATAATATTCAAATCTAAATAAGTGTTTATGCAGTTTATTAGGTATAAATGTATTACACCTTCTTAAATGTTAGGTTTTGCTATTAAAAAACAACAACTAATTATTCAGCTATGAAATTAATCATTAATTGCAGCTTATGCCTCAGAGTCATATTAATGATTCAACAATTATTGACAGCCCACCAAGTTTCTAAATGCTCCACTTGTAACTTGCTCGGGTTTTCAAAGGCAAAAAAACCCCAACAAAAAAAACACACAAAAAACACCATATGACAACTTAAGGATACGACAGTCAGCAATTGAATTTAAATAAAAATCTTGCTCAGGACTCCTTAAAGTTGCACTGTGAGTTTGCTCATTAACTCTCCTCTTGAGTGACCTTTGTTGCTCAAGGTGGGCTGGAATGAATTGCAGCCGTGTTTCTGACATCCTTCCAAAGACAGACTGTGCTGATTTATATCCAGTGAGAGCAATGCAGATTTTTATTAACCCACCGAATGTCCTCTAAACACTTTAAATCGATCCACATCAGATAATACCTACTAAGTAAAAAGCCACGGCCTCTTCCTGTTAAGGTAATAGTGCACAGGAAGGAAGTTAATCTATAAATGTACTGTCCCAGCTACCAAACATTAAGTCAACCTGATAGAAGCATCCAGTGACAATTCAACTTCAAAATTACCTTAGATGCAATATTGCTGCATAATAGGTACGCCTGTTCTTTTGACTTGTTTAAAACACCGAAGCAACAGTAGCACCTCTGCAAGCTCTGAGACACAGTGGTGCTTTAAATTCTTATCCCCGATACCCCTTTTTTAAAGCTGAGGCTGTTAGGAAATGGGAATCCCATTTGTGTTGTAGGTTTCTGATCAAAAACCAAAGAACTTTAGGAACTAGCTGCTAATGCTTTGCTAGAACACTATTACTCAGATCACATGCTCTGAGGTACAGAGCACCCAAGAACGTGGTGCTTCAGTTTTGGTGACTGTTCCTTTGCACGAATTGTAGAAAAGGAAATAATTTTTTTTGATCTCCTGCTGAACAAAGAAATTAACACAGCGAAACAGAAGATCTCGGCTCGACCTCTAAACTGAGGATGATTGATAGTCATGTTATAATTCGTACCAAGCTTCTTGCTTCTTGTAGCCGATTGCAGTCTATAATATTGTGCATGATGTCCTTTGAGAGCTGTGCTTGATTGATTGATTGTAATCTGTGCGTCCATGGCTAAATTGTGGGAATGGAATTCTAGCTGGGTTGTAGAGATCAAATATTATTTCACTTCATGATATGCAAATTAATGTATACCTTTTATGTAATGTGCTTTTTTTCTGGATTTCTGTTTTCATATTCTGTCTCTCCTCTTTAACATAAAAATTAAAGAGTGCTTATTTCTGTGTAAGTGAGCAAAAAAAGGGGATCAATGATTATTTCCCCCACTGTATATGTGCACATTGCAGTACAGTTTTTTAATCCAGCTCACTACCCTGTCAAAATATGGTAACTTCTAGCTCCAACAGACCAACATGGTGTTTCCAAAAACATAACACTATGGTTTCACTATGCAGGTTCCAGAAACAAATGGGTGACATGGATGTGTTTATCTTTTATATAAACCCTACATACTTTTTTTCATGCAAAAAATGATCAGGAAAATTGACAAAGGGAAATGATAAGCAATTTGAACTATACGCATAATCAGTAATGACATTAGCACCAAATCCAGACCTTCCTGTAGTGCAGTGAACACAATGACATCTGATACAGGGGCTATTCTAGCTGTGCGAAGACAGCATGAGAAGAACAAGTGCAAAGAGCATTCGGCACATGGTAAAAGCAATCCAGTCTGATCATGCAGATTAAAAGGTCAAACTCTGCCTCAAACTTGCCTCTTTTCACTGTGTTTTTGTTGCCAGTAGTGGGTTTGCCTACTAAAATGTCCTGTCTTGTCCAAAGTGTGACAGTGGTCCTGGGATAAGCTGGCAGACTCAACACCCCTCCCCCCGCTGGCAGGGCCAGCTGTGTATTAAAATAAATCTGTGCACTTGTCCCACCCCAACACACTCGCTAGACATTACCTTATACAAAGCTAGCTCCAGCATATTCTGCTGTCTGGTGGCCTGTGATCAGATTTTAGCTTCTCCTGCTGCCCCTGGCTTCAACTCTCCAAAGCCCCCCTCCATGTTCAGCCCCACCTCTTGTGTGTTTCTGTGTACACGATCTCACATGACTCAACAAAAGCCCAACCTTGGAGCAGGGCTGTCCAGAGCATTTTTCCTAAGAGGGGAGGAGAAGACTTAGTTTGTGGAAGAGACCTGGAGTGCTGCCCTCAACTTGTCAGGCCTGATGGATTTTGGCTAAAAATAAAAGAAAGAAAGGGGCCCTCGAGATGAATGAACTCAGTAGTGCAGCACTGTTAACCAAGAAGCCACATCATGCAACATCTCCAGGTCCGTGGTGCTTAAAAAACAAGGAACGTTTGCATGGTGGCGAGAGCGCTGGATTTCACAAACAAAACAAACACAACAGCCCAAGAAGCATAGCTAATACAAGATGAACCAAGTCAGTGGGAATTCCTGAGCTCCCCTCTGTTACCCCATCCCACGCACATTCCCCTGCCACATTCTTAACAGCAGAAAAATCAGAGCAAAAAGGAGAAGATAGAAGGATCATAACTGAAACCAAAGCAGGCAAGCCTGCAGGCTTTTAACTCAGGGAGAAGCCCTGATCACTTACTACTACTACTTTTTTTTTTTTATCAACCCTTTAACAACATTTTTCAGTTTTTATTTGTCTCAGTGCTTTGCCTGTACAGCAATGCAATGTCACCATTTACAGAACAGCTATTCACAAATGCTGCCAGTGTGCTGTAGACTGTTTTTATCAAGAGAAAACATTAAAAAATAGAGTATTAAGAGTTGGATACAACAAGGAGTTCCTGTTTGCTCTGTAGTGGGTTTACAATTAACAACCATCATTATATTAGATCTGACAAGCCTTAATTAGAGGACAAACAAGCAGATAATCTCAGTTCTGACTGGATTTCTTAGCTAATTATATGCCAATCTTTAACCTTCCTTCCTCCTCCTTCTTGAAAGAGTAGTTATAAAACAGCTAAATGATCTGCAAATGGTTTATTTCAAGAGTTTTAGTCAGGATTCAGAATTTATCACCATTCAGAAACAGCACTAGAGAAGGTTACGGATGATATTCTTAGGGTCTCTGACAGTGAACCCTATGAGAGATGATATTTCTCCCATATTAGCTTCTCTTCATTGGCTCTCTTTTAAATTCAGAGCTGAATTTAAAGTTACCAATACAATAGGCCTAGACTGCCACCAATAATGCACTCAGCATTACACATGAGTGAGTTGGTAACTTTTGAAGCATTTATAAATGAATTAAACTGACACATTATATGGGTTGCTCTTCAGTATTTCTTCTATTTGCTATATGTATGGCCGTGTGTAAAGCTTGTACAAGGACTGTATTGTGTTCCAGACAGACATCTGGATCCTATCAAAGACCACAAATGCAGATGCAGTGAAAGCAGTAAGTACCAACATAGGCAGATTGGGCTAATGAGTTAGTGACAGAACATTTTCAACCCGTGCAACAGATCACATCTCTCCCTCACACACACACTAACAGAGGTTCTACCTTACCTAGCCTGCCATGCTATCCCTCCCAACTCAACAAAGGAACAAAATGGCAAGAAGGGATACATGATACAGCAGGGTTAAAAATAGCCTGCTGACGGAAATAGAGCTGTATTTCATGACCCCTGCATAGTGCTCTTGGTTTACACTTTGGCTACGTTCACACTGCAGGTCTTAATGCTCAATTCCGATTTTTTGATCAAATCCGATTTTTTTTGTCTGCTCGTTCACACTACAAATAAAATGTGACAGCAAACGTGCTCTAGTGTGAACCCTCAAAGCGGCCCGCATGCGCAAAAGAAGACGTCACATACAACGCGCTCTGTTTAGACCCAGACCAAACAGTATTGTTTGACTGACGGCCCTTAATATAAAGACTTGTTTCAGACTTTACGTTTCCCAATTTTGCTTTAAGTTATAAAATTATTTTGTTATTTACATATGGCCTAATAATGATCCTTATTGCTGTTTTAGAGAGGAGCGGTGCTTCAAAGGATAGTTGCAGATTTCTGTCAGAATCTGCAGATTATACAGTACAAATAAAATGTTCATGTTTCTCCAACGTTGTCTTCCCAACAGTTACGCTGGGTGGCCAGGAAGCGTTCACGATGTCTTCTCGGGCGCTTCTCCGGCACTGATAATTGGGGTCTGTCTTGTGTCAGTGACGTAAAAGACGGATTTAATGCGACATGACCATTCAAACAGCAGTCGCTTTCTAAAGCGTCAGATATGTATCGGATTCAGTACCACACACGAAAGTGACCTGGGTCGGATTTGAAAATATCGGATCGGGTCAAAAAAGTTGGATTTGATCCGCTTTCGCCTGCAGTGTGAACGTAGCCTTTGAGTAACTGTCCTAAGATTTTTTTGAAACGGTTTTGCTGTTCTTATTGTTTTTTGCACCACTAGCAGAATCAAACGTTTTCACGCAGGTCAAAGCCAAGAATGCTCTGTTTTGAGGACTCAGAGCCTTATGGTATGTGAAGAATAAATGATCTGCCTGAGAAAACTGAGAACTCTACTTTCTGTTTTGAATTCCACTGCACAGCCATACTACTAAAAAAAAGAAACAATTACATCTTCACAGAAATATCCATGAGCGGAGCAGCAAATTTTCCCAGCTGTGCTTTGATACACATCACTAAAGCTCAGTAAGAAAAGGAGGGAACTCAGGAGAAAGAATGCCCAAATATCAATTGTTTTCTTGTACAATGTTACCAGTCATCTTAATTCAAAATATCTGAATGTGGTCTCTGCTCCAGGTCAGGGTATGGATGAAAAATGGTCCATGAAGAGGGAGATTAAACGGCGTTTTGCTTTTGATTCAAAAGTTGCACTACTGTTTTCTTTATAATAGTTTTTGCACAGAAAAAGTTGCCTTTTGTTAATTTCACCATTTAATAGGCACCATTTCTTTGTAACTGCTAAAGAGCAGCATGTATTCATACAAACTTGATTGATTCAAAGACATTCCAGGGGTATAATGGGAACAATTTCTCCCACTTGGTGTCATAAGTGCATGCTACATGCCTCAGAGTGTTAGGAACAATAGCCTCTTTCACTCGTAGTGCCAGGCTGGGGATGGGGAGGTGCATCACTGGAAGCAGACAGGGCTGTACAGTTGAGTGCAGATACTTCAGGGGGGCCTCACACAAACCCAGGCAGCAAGTTGTGGCACTTAAAGCCCAGACATGGGTCGTGTGTGAATTACATGCTGGGATTAGTCCTGCTTTCTAAAACACATGCATGACAAAACTTTGTATCTGGATTAGAACTGGCTATGGCAGCTAAAATATCAATTGTTATGACATGCTTTCCCGTATTAAGGATGAACTGCATTTTAGCTTTAGTGCATGGATTTTCCAAATAGTGTTGGAAGGGTCACTGGTTGGGGTAACACGGTCAGGTTTAGAGTTAGGGTTGGAACCGTGTTGCTGCAGTTGAGGAAAAAAGCACCATCCCAATTTTACATTAGGTTAAAACCCTGTGAAATAGCACTGATGTATCCTTGAAGCTGTTTCAGCTGTAGCTCATTTTATGACACTTGACCTTTGCAAAGATTGTGCAGTTCAGTTTGTATTAGTCTTCCTCCTTTTTGCGTGCTAGACATTTGGACCTACAGGGAAAATGGTGTCACACATTTAGGACTTTGGAACAAATCCAGCTGAAAGGAGCGCCTTTAGTTTTAATGTAGCGTAGTAGTAAATGCACAACTGCGCCTTGAACTGCTGTGACAAGTCAAAATGCCTGCTGTGAAACATCTGCTGAGTCAGAAGTGCATTGTAGAGGGGTAAGCTAATCTAATTGTGTTAGATCCAGATGTGACCTCGGCACTGTTTGTTACAGAGTAGCGTAAGGTTCAAAAGTATATATGATACTTTTACAGTTGAGAATTGCTTTATAGTGCACGTCTCATTCAGCTAGTTACATAAAGTGCATTTATCCATGCCTAAGTGTTTTCTAATATTCACATAGAAACTCAAACTCTTATGGATGGATCTCGCAAGAGACTCGGGGTTCAGTATCTGACCCAAGAATATGATCGATCCACCGACCTTCCAATTGGTATATATCAGGCTACCGTGGGGAAAACACACTAACAAAACCACAATATACAGCCATCTTTTAAAAATCACTAACGATAACTTAAGCTGTCTGAAATAAAGTCACACACACACACAACAAAAGAAAAGAAAAAATCCTAAGAAAATATGTTTTTCACGTCTGTCAGTTATCTTTACTTTCTCTTTTCTGAATGCTAAGACTTCAGCCATTAGAGTACAGAATGACATTAGTAGAGGGTTAGGGTATAGTACTTTTCTATTCTTTTGAGCCACTCAGTTTTTACTAGTACTTTGCGTACCTCACATCCATGGCCAGTTTAGAATTACTGAATGACATGCATATCTTTGAACTGCAACCCAAGCTGGAGTTTGAACAAGGTTCAAACCTGGCGTGGCTTGTGTTTTTCTGCAAAGGACAGCACATATCTTGCAGGTAATAATGCCTCAGTGGCTGGAATTTGTAAAAAAAAAAAAGATTTATCCAGCATTGCCTCATTCACCCAGTCATACAGAGTGATGGCTGTGAACTACCACCCAATTTGGCGGTATGTCGATATAGGACGTAGTTTGGGGTTAGGTATGTTGCGCTATAGAAACATAAGGAAGCAGTACTAAGGATACAGAGTACACTTATTTTAGCTAGATTTTCATCGTCAAATGATTTACAGCAGGAGGTCCAGGCCAGGGAAGCATGTCACTGCTGCCAAAAGTAAAAGTATTCTCAGGGTGTGAAACAGATGCCAGAGCTCCACGTGGTCTGGGCTGAGCCCTCTGACAGTCTGTACTATTACTATAGCAGCTTTAATGCCACCATTTACACTAACCAATGACACTCAAAGAACACATTTGCATTTGCTTGAAGATTGTGAAGACAAACTGGCATAATTGTTCCGTCTTTATGTTCATACGCAAAGCACGTGAGAGCTGCAACATGTCACTTCAGAGTTACCGTTTCCCTTCTAACAAGCATGTATTGAGAGGGAAATTGGACATAAATCAAATTTGCGAGAACAAGGTTAAAGTAGAGGTTTCTTTGACTTATTTTATAACCGGAGTGATCATAACGATCGTTGAAAGACCGACTCCAGCACAGGAGAAAAAGTTGGATTAATTATCACTGAATATTAAATCTTCTACAGCTGCTACTCTACCACCTGCAAAGGAAGTCAGAGAAGGAAGCTGCATTTCCTTTGCAATAGTTTGTTATAAATGGAAATATGAACATTGTAAAGAATTTATTAGTTTTGAACCGTGTGGTTTTCTTGTTTGAGAACGTCAAGGCAGTTCGTAAGCCTTTCTGAATGGTCTGATTTAAAGCAAGGTTTTCGGTTTTTGAGTCCAAAAACTCTGTGTTCAAGGGCTAGACGTATGTTTTTGTTGTGTTTCTTTTTGCTTTTGAGACTCTAAATGATCTATTGAATATAAAAAAGGTAGGAAGTAAACATAAACAACTACAAAACAGCTCCGCCTGAAGTTTTGTTTTTGTGTGTATCACTATGACAAATGTTTGCCTCGGCTTCAGCAGCTTAACCACAACAGGAAAAAACAGCCTTCCTGCCAGCAGAAAATCATGTTTTGACATATAAAACCAAAAGGTGAGCGTGTATGGTAACAGTTCTACTTACAAAATTGTCCTTCATCTTCTTTGGCTGATTAGTGATCATTTATCCACGAGCAGCAGACGGACACATCTACATCACTATCAGTTAGAAAGGTGCGAGGTCAGAGAGATGATTGGCAGGTTGGTGGAGCGTGGGGAGGGCGTCCCTGCAGCATGAAGACAGACCCTCCTATCATCCACAATTACTCATTTTTTCTTTCTACGCAAACATGCGCACCATTGTCACGTCACACACACTTCGGATACAAAGATTACAGAAACAGAGACTATTCACAAAATGTTGGACACAATGGCACATTTACAAGAAAGCTTTTTTTAGAATGTTGCAAAAAAAAAACTGTTTTAATACGAGAAAATTCAAGAGAAGTCAAGAAATCTGTTAATTAAGCACAAGTTTAGTTTTTCAGGATTTATAATAATAAACAAAATTTATTGCAAAAATCAAAGTAAAAGAAAGCGTACTCTTACAAATTAAACCACAAACAGGAAAACTTTAGATGATGAACAAATGAACTTTTGATTTTTCCTTTCATTACTATTTGGGCAAAGCGCTTAACCCTATAATCCCCTTTGTATCATATTTGATACATGAATTTCTGAGACCTCTATCTCATCAGCGTGATAAATACTTGCCATAATTCCAAAAATGTTATGGACAAAACTTTTTTTTTTTGTCTAAAATTAACATTGTTGTTAACAAAAAGTTGCTAAAACATCCAATGTATCAAAAGCGATACAAAAAACATATAATAAATATATAACAAAAATATATCATACACAACATGATATAGCAAAAATTTTGTGGATTTTGTTATAAGGGTTAACAAAATCTAAGTTCCCCAAAATCTGAATTTTCTGGCTATTTTTTGATGGGTTGGGTCTCACAGGGCAAAGTACACAAACAAATCATATATTACTTTTTTTTTTTGCCTGACTGATGTAAAACCTCGGTTATGTAAACTACATGAAATCCCTATTTTACTAATGCTGAGAAAATAATAGCAGCTCACAGATTTTTTTTTTTTTAAAGTAAGCAGTTTCCTCAAATATTTAATAATTAATTAAAGTATATGGATTTTCAGCCTTTGGTTTGGCTATTTAATAATCACTCCAGGTTTTATGTTTGTTCTGCTCTTGCCGTGCTTTCATTTGTGCCAGGAAAAAAAACATCTTTAAGAAGAGTCTTTCAGCTCTTCATCATGCTGCGCAAATTCAGTAAAATTGCAAAATTTCACCCCTTTTGCCAACAGGTAGATAATAATCTGCATGACAAATACTGCAAAAATTGGTTCACCCCCATTTCCACAATACATGTTTTACAATGTTTAAAATTTAAAAAAAATCTTGATTCAGAATTTTCTGTTTTGCTTCACATCATTAAAACAGTACGTTTGTTTTTATACTGCAGTGGTTTTATGTCACCAGCACAGCAATTTTATATTGCATCCTTCATTATTTCATTATTTTATCTGGTTTTACTATTAAACACTTCATATTATATAATTTCATTTAATAAACACTAATTCCTATTGCTTTTTAATTTTAATAAAATAATACAACTGTACTGATAGTAAAACTACTCATTAGCTGCAATCACATATAATAGTTCTGAGATCTTCGAATAACGTGCCAAATCGAGCAAACCCTGGCCAACTGATGGGAAGAAGAGGATTTCTGACTCTTTGATAATGTCACATTACAAACTAACCAGAGTCACATTGCTGCCATCACACAGCTGCTAAAACCCACTGGCTGTGTTAAATGGTAATGTCCTGGCTGTAAGAGTTAAAGGCACCGTGCCTGTAAAATTTTTCACTTTCACGTTCACATCAATTGAGAAAACTTTTTTTCTTAGCATGGCCAAGTGTGTTTGTCACATAAATATGATAATGATTGTGCACAGAGCAGAGAACGAGAGATTAGCCAATTTGTTACTATAATCCATCTAAATTGCTAACTGCTTTACAGCCTTTCATTCAGCTGCTCTCACTATCCCACAGTTACTCTGTCCTCTACTTTTGTTTCTCAGACATCTTCTCTGCTTTTCATGGGAAAATCTATGTAACTTTAAAAACGTGCAGCACCGTCTCCATTAGGGCTCCCCTGAGTTTTGCCTCTCACTTAACCTCTGAAAAGCTGGAAAGAAACATCTGCAGAACTGAAAAGCCGCCAGGATGTCGTTTAATTTATATTATTATTCTCTAGTCATTGCGTAAAATAATGATATTCAATAAAGACAAAAGGACTGAACATCTGACCAGGATTAGTCAGGAGAAGACACAGGAGCACCAAAGAAAATATGTCAATATTAAATTAGACTAAAAATTTAAGTAACACACGAACACGCAGCATTTCACATAAATGTGTGCAGCTAGAAGATGGCACAAAGTGTTGACCAACTCAATTAAAAAAGTTTTTAAAAATCATCATTTACAGTAATTTAATAAAAATAGAAAGAGAACAGCATATACTGTTGATATGCTCAACAAATTAATGTTAAAAAATATATAAATTAAAAACTAAAAAATTTAAAAATCCTTATTAACAAACTCATACTGAACTCATATTTTCACCTGTCAGGAGTAAAAAGGAACCTTTGCGCTGCGCAGAAACAGTCATTTGATTCATATTGCTATATACATCGATATTACCTGTAAAAGGAATTACAGTGAATTTTTTTTTACACCAAAAAGCCCTAGGCATGTAGACACTCACACGTATATCGCACACAATCAAGCTGGTATGGTTGCTTCAAAACTGCATGACTGCAAGAAACCAGTCAAGACAAATTTATGTGACGTCTGACCATCGAAATGAACTCTTTCCAGTAACAGAGGAACATATTCTTATTAAGAATAATATCCATTTTTTTAATCTGTGGGGAAGCATTTAATGTGTGTTGTGTTGTGTTGACATGCTGATGAACTGTGTTGATGATGATGATGATGATGACAAGATGATGTTGTGTTGTGACTCAACCGTGGAGCAGCTCTGCCTGGCTGACCTTTTGCCATCTGTCCTTAATGACAGAGTCTGGCTGGTGGACTGCAGGCAGGAGCATGTGACTGCTGCAGGTATACAGCTGGTGCCTGCTTACTCACTGTAGACCATGGGGAGACACAAGTGGACAACCACTGACACCTGGACCGTGAACTCAAATCATACCCACTTCTGGTTTCCCTTGCTGGTTTACAATTAATTTGGGTCATTGATGCTGAGGCTTGGAGAACAGACTAACCAGAGCTTATACTCGTGTGGAAAAAAATTTTTTTGCCATTATTTAACTTTTCTGGATGTCGCATAGACTATTTTTTAGACTTTTTTTTTTTTTTAAACTTTTCAACAACGAGGAACGACAGACTATCAGATGTCGACATCCGCTTACGTTGAGGTCATTTCCTCTAGTTACCCTGGATTATATTGTGTCACAAGTAGGGAGTGATAATGATTTTTGCATTGTTTTTTTTTTTATTACAAAATCAGAACAGTTAGTAAACAAAAGAAATTTTAGCATGTTTTCTTATTTTCTCAGACTCCACCAGGTTTGCTTTGCATGATTCATAGTTGTAAATCATCCTTTATCTTACACTGGGCTTTGGTGCAGCCCTGCAGTTCATCCCCAGTCTAAAACAAATTATTTTACCACCTCTGATATTAATGTAATTAACCTTTCAAGCCAAAGAAATTTGGGTTGAAACGTTCTTCAGACTAGCTTGTAGAGACTCATAAAGAGAAAGTCAGAACAGCAGGTGGGTGGGGCTGCTGTGCCTGAGATGATTCATTTTTGGGATGTCGGTGCTCTATGACATCACACGTGTTAAAAACTTGGTAAAGAATATTGAAAACTGAGTTTTTGACTTATTTACCATATTTTTAAACGTTGGCCCTTTTAAGATGAACAATCAGTATTATAACAGAATGTATATGACAATACACTAGGAAAGGAACAAGAAGAAGAACTATCCAGTTTAACCTAAATCAAACCTAACCTTACTAACATCATAAGTTTGTATGTGTTGTAGCCTGGCTGCCCTGTGAAATGAGCACATCTCTAAAATGAACCCATAACAAAAACATTTAATCTTTCTGGTTATCGGAAAAAGGTAAAAATCAACACATTTCGACTTGTAAAGCTACGAGTAACTCAAAGCTGTCAGACAAATACTATATTGTAAAAAAAAAAGGGAGAGAAATATTAGTCTGCATAATACATAAAAATGAAAAACTACCTACATCTTCTACTTGTTGTTGTTATTACTGTAATTTCTAGCTCTCTTCCATGGTGTGTCTTTTGTCCTGTCTTCCTTCCCTTGACCCCAAACGGCTGCGGCAGATGGCTACCCTTTCCTGAACCTGGTTCTGTTCTGAGGGAATTTCCTGTTAAATGGGAATTCTTCCTTCTCACTCTCGCCAAGCACTTGCTCGTAGGGGGTCATCTGATTGTTGGTGCGTCTCTGGTGCTATAAATATAAATAAATAAACTGGAGTAAAAGAACTCAATTACTTTATTATTAGTGGAAGCAGCGTCCATAGGGTGAACATCACGTTTTCAGTTTCATCGTGTCAATTCTCAGGTTTCTCTCGCTGTATAATTTCATCTTTCTCTTTTTTCGCCTCCCTTTTATGATTAGAAAAAAAGTCAGCCATGACTGCCTGCTGTTAACTGGAAAAAAAAAGGCCAAGAGCAGCAAATTGTGCTGATCTTGTTGTAACCTCATGGTTTTTACAGTGCTGCGCAGGGGTTTGATGCAGGAAGTGGGCACATTACTGCACTTCCACGCCCACAGCAGCCCTATTCCCTCCCTCCATTACACCAACCCCCCTCCTAACCACCTGTGCTGGTCTCACAGGATGAACCCCCCTCACCCCTAAAGCCTTCTTTCCTCCGCAACACAAACTCCTTTACAGCTGCACGTCTTTGCCAAACCACATACTGAATGTGCTCTGTTGTTTTACACTCCACTGCTTCAACAACATCAGTGAAGATTTGGTTTACTGTAAACTGTCTCCAAGTGCAAGCGAGCACTCGTTAAAAGATTGGGCTCCTCCCAAACTCATCTTCTTCTAGAATTTTCTATACAGACGTCTGCTTCAAAGATACCCATGTTCATCAACAATATTTTTTGTACAAAAGAAATTCAGTGTACGGGGATTACCCATCATATTGGGATCATAATTTCGGGAAAGATATTTTTTGCTATATTTCTTTTGATATGTCAGTATTCTATTCTGTGAGTAGCTGAATAAAATAATTTTGGCAATATAGATTATCCAATTAACCTATCCCCACAAGCTGCATGTCTTTGGACGGTGGGAGGAAGCCAGAGTACCCGGAGAGAACCCACGCAAACACGGGGAGAACATGCAAACTCCACACAGAAAGACCCCGGCCTGATGGTGGAATTGAACTCAGGACCCTCTTGCTGTGCGGCAACAGTGCTAACCACCGTGCTGCCACCTCTTAAATTTACATTTTGATATAATTCAGTTCACTTTTATTCATACAGGACCAAATCACAAAAACAGTTGCGTTGAGTCGCTTTATATTGTAAGGTCAAGACCACTATAATAAAGTATTAGACTAATACACACAGAATCCTTAAACTATACATAATCATTTAACCATATATCCATTATATTGGCAGAAATCTTCAACGATATTTTCTGTGTTGTTACATCGTTGCATTTAGGTGAAATGACAGTTATTTTATATTGTGCTTTGTGCCAAATTAATATTATTCGTGAAGATATATATTAATTATTGAACTGAATTGAACTATATTGCCAACACGGGAATCATTTACATGCTTGAATACAGCCTAAGGTCCTATTGGTTGGTTTATCATCTAACAAATGGCTGTTAGATATGTTTTAATAACATATTAATGTTGCAGTCCTGAGTATTTATCAGGAACTAGTTTAATGTTACACCAATAACTGGGCAGAAGGAGGAAGGCAGTGTTGCAGCAGCACTGGCGAGCTTTTCAATGTGTAACCTGTGATGTCAGCGTGTGGAATAAAAGGGTGCTACACAGAACTAAATGACCTCAGGCTTCAGAGAAAAAAGCACACAGCAGCGTTCTTCTTCTAACGCGGGAGCACGAATAACCAGCCAAAACCAACACGTCTCATTGAGACATCCTTATATTTCTAACCACAAATGTTTGTGGTCAACAGCCAATATCAAATTCAGGAGTGTAGAAGAACCTTTATAGCTGGAAAAAGAATGAGTTAACTCTCATTGTGCAGACTGATTCTTTTCTACTATACATAAAAGCAAAGCAAGGTCATTGTACTGGATTGATAAAATAAGTATAATTAATTATAATTAACTAGTTTTTTTTCTGTTAGCCGCTATGTTAACTATTTAGCAGTTCAGCTCAATATCTTAATTTGGTGGAATATTTACTGATGATAAATTTCATAGTTTCAGGCTTAATTAAGTGAGCCTTTGTAAGATTTAAAGCTTTCCTTTCCCTGATATATTTATAACGAAGCTCCCATTTGACGTGTTTTCATTGTGTGAATCATTAATATCTGTTGAAAAAGTATATTTTTATGAATTTACAAGATATAATAATTAGTAAGAAATGTTAAGAAAAGTTTATTTGGTTGATTCTGTACTTATAGAGCCATTCTGGATCTTTACTCCACATTGTAAATAAATTATGGACCTTTTGTGGTTTAAAAAGGTAATTTTAAAGCTTATTGCCAAATCGAAAAACAAAATCCGTATGCTAATAAACATCAGGGGAACAAAACAGAAATTAGGTAAAATAGTTTTGTCAACCAGAAATATAGGCTGGGACAGCGAAAGTGTAATCATCAGATCTGCCATGAAGAACATCCTGATGAGTCAACAGAAAACAGCAAAGACAACGTATATATATACTGAATATATACACTTCACATGTGACTCAGCAGCTCCAGAGAGCAACCAGAAGACTACTTCTGTGCTTCAGTGTTCCCCGGGAGGACTACGAGGGGGCCTAACCCCAGAGAAATTCTCTGTCTACGTTGCCTCATTTTCACCACAAAGTGCTCTAATGTGATATGGTATGCATAGCATTTCTATGGTGGCAGCAGGGGGATGGGCTCTGGGGACCACACAGACAACAGTCCTTACTAAGAATAACCCAAGCAATGCTGAGAAAATCCAGCATTCTTATATGGAGGAGCTGTTTAAGCTGGACGCATCCATATAGGCTCTGTTATCGTCACCGTGGTGAATATCCAGACGCTGCAAAAGCACTGGATGAGGCTCTCTAGCCGCCATTTTGCCAGTTGGCCCAGGGGAAGAAACACTGTAGCGCACATGTCATTCACATTTAGTGATGCTTGGAAAAAATAAAACAAAGACCACACACAAGTCAGTGGAATTGAAAAACAGCGTGCAAAAGCTTCATCAAAGAGCTTGTTTAAATGTGGAGGCGTGTGTTTCACATGTGCATAAATGAGAATGCGTCAACTGTAACACATAGCTATTTTTATCAAACTATAGGCGCACTCGTAAGTGAAGTCTCTACATGAGAGCAACAAAATGAGACTTCTTTTCCACAAGAAAAGGAAAAAAGGAATATTATTTAATAAAATCTACAAAGAAAATTTGAGAATTGCCATTAAATAGAAAAGGAAAAAGCTGAAAGAAACCTGCAACTAAAATGTCTGTTTCCCTCCCCCCAGAATTTGCTACACATCCTTGTGGTTTTGAATGGTTTTATGAAACTATTTGATATTTGAAACAACTGCTAGGTTATTTTAGGAATCAAGATGTGAATGAAGCTAAGTTTATGTAAGTGTTACGTCCCTCTGCAACCCGTATTCTCTTAAGGTTGCCTGGGCTTCACTGCTAATTAACCATATTTGGTAAGGTGTGGATAAAGGCAAGACTGAGGGTCACTCTACAGAGACACACACCAGTTTTGTCTTTTTGGGGTACCAGTTGTTTTAGCTAAGTTATGATGTCATTTAGAATAAAACTACACTTCTTAAAACTCTAATGTCAGTTTCTTGTTGCTTCTGAGCTGAGTCGTAATGTAAATGGGCGTCTGGGGCGTAACTGTAAATTTTGTCTCATATTCTCAATTTATGTTTAAACTTGTGACAGATAATGGAACACATGTACGTGAGAGAGCTGAAAAAGTCAAACTGTGACAAGAAAATAAGATTGAACAATTTCCAATTTACAGTTTTACAAAACTCTTTAACTGATCAATGGTGAAATCAGACTTTTAAGGAAAGGTTAATGGGTTTAAATCTAGGTTTTTTATTTATTTATTTTCTCAGATTGGTTTCTGAGATTTAAGATTTCCAGAATTAGGTTAACGTGAAAATTAAACTTTAAATATGATTATAATTTGAACTCATGCCACTTTAATCAGTTCTTACAAATGCAGATAACACATACAGTACTAGTTAAATGTCTGAAGACTCATTCATTGATATGAGTGCATGACTGTGTCCAAACTTCTGACTGGTACTGTTTAACGGATGAATTATAAATATACTTGGACTTCTCTGTTGGGAAATGTCTTTTAACAGAAATCAGAAAACTTTACTATATTACAACCATTTTACTACACTGAGGCTAAGTTTCCTCCCTTGTTCAGAGCACTTCAAGGTTTTCTCTAAAGCAGCTTTCAGCCTCGTTCTGATGAGTCAACTGTGCCAACAGTAACAGTGCTGCAATAATCTAATATAAACAGGTTACGCTAAATGATTTCTTTTTGTTTACTGAATGCTACTTTACATTCTTCTAAACACCAAACCTCCCTCCTTTCCCTTCACTGAATTGAGTTTTCATTCACAGCTCAGAAGGTGAAGTCCTCCACTCAGGGAAGAGGTCATCAAATAGGTGGGTCATTTACTCCATTGTTTCTAACAGGCACACAAAGGCACAAACACAAACCAAAACAATCAGAAAATTGACTGTGGTGGTTTAGTTTTGCTAGCTTCTTGGCAAGAGTCAAACACACACAGACAGGCCCTGACTCTGCAGCCGCAGACTGATGGCAGCTGGGGCTGGGTGTATAATGCAATCTGATTTCACACAAGTGATGAGAACACCAGTGCACATCACTACTGAGAAAAGTGGGAAAAGAGAAGAAGAATGAGCAGCCATGACATGACACGGGGAAAGAAGGGATCACAACAGGGAGAAAAGGAGAAGGAAACAATAGCTTTTGCTGTAATGTACAGAATCTGAGATTTCTCCAAGCAGTGCTTCTCCAGCTATGCCATCACTGGCAGATGCCCAATCACCTGCCTTTGAGAGTGCAATAGCAACATCTTTTTTTTTCCCTAGCCAAGGCAGTGACTTGGGATATTCAACTGAGCCGGTCAGGGGTACTCAGATACCCTTAGTGATGCAAAGAAGACTTTAAAGATGCAAAGAGAGGAGAGATGGGACCTGCTGCATACACTATCTGCTTTTTTCTTCACATAAATCAGAAATAATAGACCTTAAAAGGCTGCTGATATTGTGAATTTGATCACTTCATGTTGTCCTACTCCAGCTGAAATTTCATGAATCAATAACCCACCAGTACTTGGTTCATTTGGAACACAAGCACCTTCTCCAGTCATTTATTTCCAGTCATTTTTTAATTAGCTGAATAGCAGGATGATTACATGTGGCTCAGCAGAAACAATGAGGAGCTAGCCCTGGATGTTTTAGACTGTTTTAGTCTTCAGGATCCCTTCATGGTCACATGACAGGAACTTGTTGTTATTCGGAATTTTAGCTGTCGAAGACAATCCTGAGGGACTCGAGCAGATCCCCAGAACAGCACTGTTCACAGTGAGATGTTCTGATATAATACCAGTGAGATGGTCCTATGTATTTTTAAACAGATTTCAGAAGGGCCTTCTTCATTTTTCATTTGGATGCACATAGAGATAAAAAAAAAAATAGAAAGTATTTAAAAGTCCAAAATAAATCTGGAAGCTTTAAGCAAAGCACAAAAATTCAAAAATCTAGCCATTTGGGGGTTATGGCAAACTAATTCAACTATTCAATTAAACATTTACAATGGTTTAACATCATGATACCAATGTCCTTCTGTTTGCTTTGTTTTTGTTATTATTTATTTCCTATTTCCTATTTAGTGCCATGGAAAGGAAGGGATCTTAATATAAAAATAAACTATTTACCCTTTGACATCTGAATATTCCTAATCCTAACCCCAAAGCACCTGCCATTGTAGTGAGCTGACTGTCCATAGGTAATATGCAGAGCTTTTACTAACCCACATCTATACACTGTGCTGTAGTTGTGCACTGTCAGTAGTGGGAAATACCTGAAACACAACTTTTCAGTCAGTCAGAAATCTACCTACATGTCATGTAGCATTATCAACATGAGGCTGCATGCTGTTGACTTTTTAAAGAGGCTGTACACAAGTGTGTCTCCTTTTTTGGGCTCAAACACAGAATTAGGTTTAGGTTTAGGTATCATCAGTGATGTCATTGTCCTCACAATGTTCTTTCAGCTCTTAATCACACTCTGAACAATTAAGAAGTACTGCATTGTGATGACATTAGCCCCATCTAACCACTATTTATTCTACAGACTCTTTTCAGTCCTTTTGGATTGAATACAAAATTTGATGGAAACAAGGATTACAATAAAACAAGTAACAACTGATCATAAATTACATCTCATCGCATTACAGAAAACATATTACTGAACATATGACTAGTTTGTACTTTTTGTTCCTATTACAGATGTATTATATCTATAATAGCAACCCTGAATAAACAGAAGAAGATGGGTGGATTTTATATATTACTTGCACATTAAAATAGGTAGAAACAAGGCTTGCGGTTACAAGCTACAGCCTGTGCACTGGTTTGACTTTCAAGCTGCAGGTTTTTGGGGTAATTAAGGAGGCAGAAGGGAGAGAGAAATTCAAAACGTGATGCAATAACTGTGCAACAATTCAATATTCCTGTTTTACTGTTGTCTGTGGGAATTACAGTGTGACAAGACAATTCTAATTTTGTGTAGTGATGCTACCAAAATTAGAAGAGAGTTTAATAAAGAAACAAACAAGATATGGTAGTTTTTCATCGCAGTCATTATTGCTGGGTTTTGTAAGGCTGCAGATAATTGATAAGCATTATTGTAATCTTCCAGGTCTATTGTGACTGTACTACTGCTCTGATCTGTTACGGACACCTAGTGTAAGTATATTTGTATATATTACAAATAAATTGATGCTTATGCAGTGCAACTTATTAGCTGTGGTAAAACTCGTCTGGGCAGTTACTATGAATCATTACTTAAATGTAAGTTGTTTTTGGGACATAAAAACTACAAATATAGAATCACAAGCTGAATATAATAATAATAATAATAATAATAATAATAATAATAATAATAATAATGGCTTTAAAACTTTGCAAACACTGCCCCATCATAAGGTTTTAAAAAGCTATTTCACCAGCTCTGCTGTTGTGAAATTTTCCTCTAGATTTCATTCAAGGATCTTGAATTCTTTGGTTCTTATAAAGTCTGTAGTTTTTTCTGAATGCACAGTCACTGGTTTACACATATCATTCCACATGGTAAGAACACGAGACTAAACGCTGGTCAGAGAACAGACCAGCTGGAACTGAAAATCTTCTTGCTGTTAATGATTGTTGAGTGATGTAATAAAGAGATTTCTCAGTGGTGATCTATTAAACTGATCGTGCTTACAATAAAATGTGACACGCAATTATGAAAGTATTATTTTTATGCGATTCGCGTGTCTTGTTTATACTAATGAGCAAAGAAACCAAAGCTTGACGTAAGCTGACAAAGTCACTATGAGGTTTACAGTATGGACTCCACCCCCTCTCCTCCTCACAGTACACAGAGGACTTCCATGCCTGGGAAAAGAAAGGCAGGGGGCTACTGTAGAGAACAAAGGGTTCCGTGCGTAAAACTGCGCATGAGTGCCACTGCCGTGCACGCGTCGCCAAAGCAGCGCGTTGTCTGTGAAAATGTGAGTTCACGTCAGCTGCCTTTACACCACCAGTGAGATCCTATTAGCTCCTATTACCTATGCACCTGCTCTCGGCACAGCTTAAACCCATCCCTGTGGCGGCTGCGTGGAGTCAAGGCGTTTCGGGCGTTTCAAAAGAATGCGCGACGCATCATGACAAAGGTTCTTGATCATGATGATGGAGGATCCATCCATGATGCTGCGATCGTTCCGCCGTTTGCTTTGCATCAGCACTATCAGACAAAGAGGATGGTATGCTTCCTCGAAATGCTGCATCACCGCATTTATAGCAGCATCACTCCGCTCCCTTATGATTCCAGGCTCCTCCGCTGCCGAGGCAAACACATGGCCATCAAACAATAGTCATGACGAAACAAACACTATTAAGAAAAAGCCCTGCCTGCCTGCACACACGCGTCTCTTTAACGACAGAGGGAAACAATGCAAACGCGAGTGCCTGCAGCCACCGATATGAAGCCAACTAATCTTACTGTAAACACAAACGAAGCACATTCTCATAAATCTTTTAAAGGTCGTAATGCATGGCAGCACGTGAGACTACACTGTTTATATATATATTATCCACGATCACAATTTTTTTTAAGAGTCACCTTAAAAATGCCCCTTTTTATCGACTGAGGTGCATCTCAGCACATTACTGACTCAAGATTGAATAAGACGCGATTGCAGCATCTCCTCACATGACAATGCAGCTCCGCGCACAAGGGTGCAGTTTGATTTAAAAATGCCTATTTTATATTCTCGAATATGATGGCAGACTAAGAAATATATATGTGTAATAATGAAATATGGGTTTAACGTCAAACGAGGGATTGACTGTTATAATGTGGATTAATGATAAGGTGTGCTTATTTCAGTTCAGTTTATTTTATTTATATAGCGCCAAATCACAACGCCCAATGGGCTTTATATTTTAAGGTAAAGACCCTACAGTCTACAGTAATACAATGATTTCACACAGAGTGAAATAAACTGGAATAGCGGTAGTAACAGTTCTAATGAGCTCCACATGAACTAGATGCACACGTATTGAACGAGGAAGGTGTTTAATGACTCTGCATGTGGCAGCTCATCCTGACGGATCACCACCGACTACTTTACCATATTGGATAAAAAAACAAAAACAAAAAAACAACAGTACAGAGGAGCACACAGAGAGCGGTGACTCAAAGCATAACAGGATGCGGTACAGAGTTGTGTTTCACTCCTGAACCCGCGTTCACACCCCATCACATTACAGGCTTCAATATTCGTACCACGCGCCAGGCTTTCAAGATTCATGCGTGCGGTTCTGCTTTTTTCCCCTATAAAGTCGATTTTTTTATGCATCTCAGCAGGGGGCTCTGTTGGTAGTAGCCCACTACCACTGCGTCACTTATGCAAGTTTGCGTCTCGGTTATGAGAGCATCAACAATAGACCGAGATTGAAAGCTAACAAAAAGAACAGCTAGAGAGCGAGAAAAGGATAGAGAGAGAGCGAGCGAGAGAGAGAGAGAGAGTGGTCAGAGAGGAAAAAGACGTGCACGCCAGCTCACCTTTTCCGTCCTATTCTGCTCGTACTCCAGCCCTTTTGTCCGTTTCCCACAAGTTCTTTCACATGATGACTCGGTTTGCCGTTTCCTCAAACCCTCCTGATTGCAGATGGATGACTTCTCTCGCTGCTGCAACTCGGTTCTTTGTCACTTACAAGAATGTTTATTTAAAACACACACACAGACAGACACACACGCTACAGTGTCTGTGATTTTACGATTTGTTGTGTACGTGTGCGCGCGCGCGTGTGTGCGTGTTGATCCTGCACGGCGTGCCGCTCCTTCTCTGCTGTTTGTTACACTCGACTGGAACGCCTACTCTCAGTCGCTACATTGTTGACATTCGCCCGCTGACGTCACTCATCCTCTCATTCACAACATCGTTAGTGCGACGCGGCGTTGCGTTGAAGCCGGCGGGAAGCGGGTGCGTAGTCCTTCGAAAGTGCGCAACGGAGCTTGGAGAATCGCACAATTCTGACTTTCTAGCTCAAATCCCTCCCCCTCGGCTTTCTGGACTCCCTCCCTCCCTCCCTTGCACACCATGCTTTCTCCTGGTCCTCCCTCCCCCCTCTCGTGAATGCAGCGGGAAAATTACGATTAATGATGACACAAGGCATTTTTTTCGCATGTGAGAACAATTAAAGGGGATGTTTAGCTGACTTATTTTCCGATCGCATTAAAAGCCTGATAAGGGAACACTGAAACCTATCTATTTTCTTTTCAAGTGTGGGAACTATTTTCTTTAATGTTTTTATTATTCACACGCTCCTCTACCATTTCTATTTATTAATGTGTTTTACTGAACTCATTACCTGACACACATTTGCAAAAAGAATAATTAATAGTTTCAGCTCCCAACTTCCACGTAATTAACAACACAAACGCCAGTGTATCAGAAAATATACTTAAAAGTACCCAAAGTAAAAATAATCATTAGGCAGATTCAGCCTTTTCAGAATCACATATTATTTATTTATAAATTATTTATTTATTTATTTACTTATAGCTATAATGTTATTAAATTACTTGTACATGGGATAACTTTTAATTCATTTAGAATTTATCTGTACAGTGCCCAACAACAACAACAGTTGGCAAAGACATTTATCTCTTATAACTTATATTAAGAAGACTGATATTTTTAAATGTGGATAATAATAAGTAAGAATAATCTTAGAAAATAAATGTTGTGTAACACAAAGCTCACTGGCCACTTCATTAGATACTTGTTCTACTGTTTGTTAAAGTAAATATCTAATCAGCCAATTACATGGCAGCCACTGAATGCATTTAGATGTGTAGATATGATCAAGATGACCTGTTGAGGTTAAAATTGACCATTAGAATGGACCGGAATGGTGATTTAAGTGACGCTAAAGCTGATATGGTTGAAGGAGCCTACTCTTAGTATTTCAGAAAGTGCTGATCTGCTGTGAATTTCCTGCGCAACTATTGAACAGTGTGAAGAAATAGCAGATATTCAATGAGAAAGCAGTTCTTTGAGCAAAAATGCCACTTTTAATGTCAGACATCAGAGGAGAATTGTCAGACAACTCAAATAACCACTTGTTATGCAGAAGAGTATCTCTGAACACACACAACAGTAAACCTTGAAGCAGATGGGCTACGGCAGCAGAAGAATACACCAGGTGCCACACATGCCAGCTGAGAACAAAAAGTGAGGCAACAGTTCATAAGGACTCGCTAAAATTGGTTAACAGAAGATTGGAAAAAAATGCTGCCTGCCATGACGAGTCTTAAATTGTACTGCAATATTCAGTGCTGGTGATGGTCTTTTGTCATGGCATGGTTGATATTTTTTGGCTATTTCCATTGCCTTTAGTACCCAGTAAGCATTGTTTAGTTGCCACAGCATATCCGAGTGTTCTTTCCGACTATAGCCATCCATTTATGACCACAGTCAGAACAAACAGACATTTGGGATGTAATGGAACAGGACATTCACATCTTAAAAGTGTCGCCAACAAATTTGCAACAACTGTGCAATGTTATCATATCACAGAAATACAGTAAAATAGCACTACACTAAAACTTTACTTCAATAAAGTGTTTAAACTTTATTAAAAGTTATATTCCATGTCCTGTCATGACAACAGTTTGACAGTACTGTAGCACTCTGGCTAGTGTAAGTTCTTAAAAAACAAAAATGAAATCATGAAAAACTAATGAAAAATTTGTCACCTAAGAAATTCAGTGTTTTTATTCTGTGATCATTTTAATTAATGTTTATAACGCACATGTTTTGTGTGCAGTGTAAAGTGGGTCTCTACTAAATAACTTAGCTACTAAATAAATAAATAAACAAATAGATGTAAGCATCTAAGGGATATTGTGCAAATGAAGTTCAACTATGCCAAGCTTTCTTTGCATTAGCTGGCTTGAAAAAACCTAAAACTCCAGTTGGAGATAACAGGTATCACAGCAATTAAGAGAAAGTTATTAACTTTCCATCCTACTCAAAGGAGGTTTGGCTCAGCATGTGAAGCAGGACATCTAGTAGTTGTAAAGTTATTGGTTTGATCCCTGACTAACCCAAAGTGTCCTTAGGCAAGATAATGAACCCCGAGTTGCTCCTGATGCTCCTGGAGTTTGAATCTGCGAGAGAAAACACTTTGACATAGAAAAAATTGGGTGAATGAAAAACACTTTGAATGCTAGAGTAGAAAAGCAGTATATGCGGACCAGTCTATTAACCATTTTCAAATTCAAATTTTATTTGTCACGTACACAGTCATACACAGTACGATATGCAGTGAAATGTTTAGACAATTGCTCGTGACCTAAAGAAAAAAAAGGGAAAGGCTATGAATAAGATAGGAAATAAATATGAAAAATTAAAAAGGGTAAATTTAACTAGGAAGGAATAAAATATAAAAAATTAAGGTTAAAAATGAAATAACTGTACAACAAAAAACACAATACACAGTATAGAACTATATAAGAATGTATGAAGATATATATATATATATATATATATATATATATATATATATATATATATATATATATATATATATATATATATATATATATATATATATATAAACACCCAGCACGCCCCTGCGGGCGGTTTATCCTTCAAGCTTGGGTCCTCTACCAGAGGCCTGGGAGCTTGAGGGTCCTGCGCAGTATCTTAGCTGTTCCCAGGACTGCGCTCTTCTGGACAGAGATCTCCGATGTTGTTCCCGGGATCTGCTGGAGCCACTCGCCTAGCTTGGGAGTCACCGCACCTAGTGCTCCGATTACCACGGGGACCACCGTTACCTTCACCCTCCACATCCTCTCGAGCTCTTCTCTGAGCCCTTGGTATTTCTCCAGCTTCTCGTGTTCCTTCTTCCTGATATTGCTGTCATCCGGAACCGCTACATCGATCACTGCGGCCGTCTTCTTCTGTTTGTCTACCACCACTATGTCCGGTTGGTTAGCCACCACCATTTTGTCCGTCTGTATCTGGAAGTCCCACAGGATCTTAGCTCGGTCATTCTCCACCACCCTTGGGGGCATCTCCCATTTTGACCTCGGGACTTCCAGATTATACTCGGCACAGATGTTCCTGTACACTATGCCGGCCACTTGGTTATGGCGTTCCATGTATGCCTTGCCTGCTAGCATCTTGCACCCTGCTGTTATGTGCTGGATTGTCTCTGGGGCATCTTTACACAGCCTGCACCTGGGGTCTTGCCTGGTGTGATAGACCCCAGCCTCTATGGATCTTGTACTCAGAGCTTGTTCTTGTGCTGCCATGATTAGTGCCTCTGTGCTGTCTTTCAGTCCAGCTTTGTCCAGCCACTGGTAGGATTTCTGGATATCAGCCACCTCCTCTATCTGCCGGTGGTACATACCGTGCAGGGGCCTGTCCTTCCATGATGGTTCCTCGTCTCCCTCCTCTTTCTTGGGTTTCTGCTGCCTGAGGTATTCACTGAGCACTCGGTCAGTTGGGGCCATCTTCCCAATGTATTCTTGGATGTTCGTTGTCTCATCCTGGACTGTGGTGCTGACACTCACCAGTCCCCGGCCCCCTTCCTTCCGCTTAGCGTACAGCCTCAGGGTGCTGGACTTGGGGTGAAACCCTCCATGCATGGTAAGGAGCTTTCTTGTCTTTATGTCAGTGGCTTCTATCTCCTCCTTTGGCCAGCCTATTACCCCAGCAGGGTACCTGATCACGGGCAGGGCGTACGTGTTGATGGCCCGGATCTTGTTCTTACCATTCAGCTGACTCCTCAGGACTTGCCTGACCCTCTGCAGGTACTTGGTGGTTGCAGCCTTTCTAGCAGCCTCTTCATGGTTCCCATTCGCCTGCAGGATCCCCAAGTACTTGTAACTGTCCTCTATGTCTGCAATGTTGCCTTCTGGTAGTTCAATCCCCTCAGTTCTGACTACCTTCCCTCTCTTTGTTACCATCCGACTACACTTCTCCAGTCCGAACGACATTCCAATGTCATTGCTGTATAGCCTGGTAGTGTGGATCAGTGAATCGATGTCTCGTTCACTCTTGGCATACAGCTTGATGTCATCCATGTACAGGAGGTGGCTGACAACTGCTCCGTTCCGTAGTTGGTATCCGTAGCCAGTCTTGTTAATGATCTCACTAAGGGGGTTCAGGCCTATGCAGAACAGCAGTGGGGACAGAGCATCTCCTTGGTAGATCCCGCACTTGATGGTGACTTGTGCTATGGGCTTGGAGTTGGCCTCTAGTGTTGTACGCCACATCCCCATTGAGTTCCTGATGAAGGCTCTTAGGGTCCCATTGATCTTGTACAATTCTAGGCATTCCAGTATCCAGCTGTGGGGCATTGAGTCATAGGCCTTCTTGTAATCAATCCAGGCAGTGCACAGGTTGGTCAGTCTGGTCTTGCAGTCTCGGCTGACTGTTCTGTCTACCAGTAGCTGGTGTTTTGCGCCTCTGGTATTCTTGCCAATCCCTTTCTGTGTCCCGCTCATGTATTGACCCATGTGCCTGTTCATCTTAGCCGATATGATGCCTGACAGGAGCTTCCATGTAGTACTGAGGCAGGTTATTGGTCGGTAGTTGGAGGGGACCGGTCCCTTCTTGGGGTCCTTGGGGATCAGGACCGTCCGACCTTCGGTTAGCCATTCCGGGTGTCTCTCGTTAACTAGCAGCTGGTTCATTTGTGCTGCCAGACACTCGTGGAGTGCAGTCAGCTTCTTTAGCCAGTAGGCGTGAACCATGTCGGGCCCTGGTGCTGTCCAACTCTTCATACTGGAGACCCTTTCTTGGATATCTGCCACTGTGATGGTTATATATATATATATATATATATATATATATATATATATATATATATATATATATATATATATATATATATATATACACACACACACACAATAACAGCAGCTGTACAAGTATTAACTGGAAATGAAGAATATAGTGACCAGTGTTGTGCAATCCACATTATGTCTCGTGCAGTGCAAATATGCTTAAAGTGATTTAAGTGATGAAGTGAAAACAATGTCCAGAAAGTCCAGTGTGTGTGTAAAAACTATATGTGTGGGTCAGTACTGTGTGGTGGTGTGATTGAGAGACCGTATCGCCTGCGGGAAGAAGCTCCTCCTCAGTCTCTCTGTGTTGGTCTTCAGGGAGCGGAATCGCTTTCCTGACCTCAACAGAGAGAACAGTCTGTTGTTGGGATGGCTGAGGTCCTTCACGATCTTCCTGGCTTTGGTCCAGCACCGCCTGCTGTAGATTGAGTGCAGGTCAGGGAGCTCGGAGCGGATGGTGCGCTCAGCTGACCGCACAACCCTCTGTAGAGCTCGTCTGTCCTGCATGGTGCTGTTCCTGAACCAGGTTAAGATGTTTCCCGTCAGGATGCTCTCTATGGTGCACGAGTAAAAGTTCCTGAGCACCTTGGAGGAGCCATTTATTCTTCTTCACACAAAATGACCCTTATCAGTGCAGCCTTCTCAAATCAGAGACATTATCAGATAGCGATGAGAAAATGGTGATTGGAAATCTCTAAAGAACATACAACAGTAAAAAGCAGTGATGTTACAAATAAGACAAAAGATTAATGCTGCAGAAAATTGTTGCTTTTAGAATTGATCAAACATAGTGGTAAAAAGACATCTTAATTCCAGTTAATTATTTTATAGTTGAGTTTACTCTCAGTGCTACTGTTTGTTTCGAACATGTGGCTCTGAAACTTCATTGCGTGTCTCATATTTTAAATATAGTTAGTTTCCTGGTAACACATTGGCATTAAAAAAAAGATTGTACAATAGGACGGACAGAAGACAAAAGAATGTCTCTATTTTCTCCTCAAACAGCTGACAGTATTATTTCATATGTTCTTTAAAAACAATTCAGATGTATTCAAGTTGCTCTTTTGTTGAACTGCAGTCAACTGTCAGTTGGGCCACAACTTATTACAAAAATTCGATCAACTCCTCACATCTGACACAGAGGAGGTCTTAGGAACCAAAAAGCGTCAGGCTGTGGGGCTGTTGCCAGTTTGCCTTGATGGTGGTGAATATGAGTGCTCATATTTCTCTTTAAGGAATATATTCTAATATTGTAATGTGCACACTCAAACCTGGAGACTGTAATTAGTGCAAAAACCACTTCGTTTTTTCTCGCGAACGGAAATGCAAATGAATGGTGCTTTATGAGCTGAGCGAAGTTGTGAAAGGGGAGTAAGCTGAAGAACTCTGCTCAGCTTAAATACCTGGAAGGCACTCGCACCCTTTTTGGACAAGTAAACACTCACTGGAGATGTTTTAATTTCTAACGGGAGAAATGTCCCCTGGGGAGTTTGCATATAATTATGAATTATCATTGTAAAACATACAGCCCCTTCTTTGTGGGGCTGTATGTATCCAATATCCAATTTACTTGGATATTGGATACTGGATATTCCACTGAGTGGCATTCAGAGAATAGCATTGAACCAACAATCTGAAATTGTACTGTTCCTGACATCAAAATAAAAAAGCCAGCAGTTTTTAAGGTGTTCAGATAAAAGGCAGGGAGATATTATACTTTTGTACAGTATGAATAGGGAGGTGGTGATAATAATTCATGACTGTGAGTTCATTTTATAAATTTTCTTCTAGTATAACTCATAAACAAGAATTTGTAAATAAGTAAGCCCTGATCATGAACACTGAACATGCAATTAACATGTAGAGAATAATGAAACAGTCAGAGATGAAACATGGACTGTCTTAATTAAAGGATATGTCAAGAAATCATCCTTCTGATGATCAAAGCTGCAATGCCTAGATAAGAAATACATATTTTTGCGGGCTTTCGAACTAAATAAAGAAAAAAATCATAAAATTAACATAAAATGTCAAATAAATAATCAAATAAACAAAAACCCCACATACTAAAAGCCACTCCATCTACCTTGTTAGGTTTGGAGGAAAATCACGTTTTAGCATGCATTACTCATAATTTAAACGTCAAATGTGGAAGAGGAAAATGAGGGCACCCATAAATAAGGAGCTAAATGACAACTGAAAAGCAAAGAAGTCTGTCAAAGGGTGATTTTGGGAGTCTAAAGACATTGTTTGACAATGCAGCAGCTAATCCCCCAGATTAGTAAAGATATTCATATTCATATGAATCTTTGCAAAAACCTTTAGGACATATGAGGATTTTTAGCTCCTATATGCAAAGCCGTGGGCCTTCAAAGCCGGGCCGGGGGCCTTCAGGAGGTGGGAGCAGCCCTGTGTCTAAAGGGTGTTGGGAGATGAGCGTCACGTCTTTGTGTCTCAGTGTGCATTTTTGACAGTCATCCATATGCTCATTCTCCCAATGCATACAGAGAATTTAATTATAGAGTATTAATTATAGAGTACACACACACACACACACACACACACACACACACACACACACACACACACACACACACACACACACACACATTGCCATTCCTGCACCCAATGACCCGATCTGTTCAGGACAGGCAGATGACTGAAATGGGCTGAGTGGGGGAATTGGAGGAAACCGTGGCAGATTAACGCAGGAGTGGTAGTGGAAATGTTTACAATGTACTAGCCTTACCACACAGAGCCTACACAGGAATAATCTAGGAAGTCTAAGTGTTAGACCTAATAAAAACAGCATGCCGTTTTTTCATGACAGAAAAAAGAAGGTCCATGCAGTGATGTGTAGTGAGGGGATGCTAGTGGAACCTTTGGAACCCTCAGGCCTGATCCGTAATCCTAAAACACAAGAATACCGTTCAGGCCTGAAGGTAACACGAGCCTGACGGGTCGGTCTGTGGAAGCCCCTGTTATGAATGGTGGTTAGCTGGGTCTTTGGGTCCCTCTCAGACTTGCAGCTATTGATGTAATCAAAGGCATTTGGCTTCAAGGCATGCTTGCTGGCTGACAACAGCACTGCATTTACGTGATTGTGCCTCTGTCTGGACTTGCCCCACTCCTTATCCAGCAAATTCATGGAAGTTCTTTTTGGCTGGCGGTCGTATTTGGGTGACCGCAAAAGTCTGATGAATCACTTAGAAATGAGTCACCCCAGCTCTCGAAGTAATGACTCTTTGACCGACATGTCTTTCGTTCTGAGCAGAGGCTTTTTTATGTGCTTTTGGATTTGCTTTGAACACTTTTCTTATGAGTCATTGCTTTGAGTGCATGCAGGACTGTACATGTACCTGTTTTGCTCATAGTGTAAATTTACTGAACTGCACTAGATAAAAACCCTCGACTATATAGCTGGTATTGGACGAAACACTTTGTTGAACAAAAATACAGAGATTTTCCAAACTGTCCTGTGTTCTCATTTAACAGTTTGGCCATCATGGGTGTTTTCTGCAAACAGGCCCTTGAAGAACCTGACTACTGATATCATTTATGTGTGATTATATATGCATAACTAGAACACTTCTGTTATACAGCTTGTACCTCCTTCAAATCCAAATCTTTCTGAAACAGCAGATTTTTTTCTGGCCTTGCCACGTTAAATGTGCATATAGACTTAGCACAAGCGTGCGAGTTCTGCAAAAATTATGTTTTAAGGGTAATTTTTCTTTTCTTTTCATTGTAACATGAATTCAAATTCCTTTCCCAAAATGCATCTTAAATGTGTAAATCATAACTGACCTCAGTGGTGTGAATACATTATTTACAGCTGCTTTATTGGTCAGTTAAAGCGTAGCGATAAGGACAGTTTTGCAAACAGCCATCATCAAAGAAATGATGTTTTATGCAGATCAAGTATGTATTACCTGCCTCTAAGACTTTATATATTTAAATGGAATTATTGTTTATATCACTAAACCTCTTTGCAGACTTTATGATGCTGACTTAAATGATGCTGACTTAAATACTCCTGAAGGAAATCTGTTGGCAAATTCTGTAGCACAAGAGATGAAGCATATGCCTAAGTTCAGTAAGGAAGACCTGTAATCACCAATCCGCCTGCTTTACTGGATGTTTAGTCTATTCTTTACATCCATGCTTCTTGACTACCTTCCCTATCATTTTGTCTTTCAGTCTCTTATATCTGCAACCTGCTTCTTCCCCAACTCCACTGAGGCAAAATAAATTAATTGAATTTTGTTTCTTAGAAAATTATGTCCAGTTCTTCCAAATGACCTCTCCTCATTAAAAGGCAGTTATCTGATATATGCCCTACCAACAAGTCATGTTGTTGCAAGTTAGCATCTTAACTTTTAGTTGTAGGTGGTACTGGTGTCAATAGACTTTCTAGACTCTGTTTCAAAAGAGCATGAAAGAAGAGGACATCAGAGGTCAACAAGGCCTTGACTTAAATTTACTTGCCTCTGTCAATACACTATATCTACACTTTAGGGATCATTTTAGACATATGTAGACACTGAACCTTTTAAAAAACACATTTAGATCTTCAATAACACACAAAAGGCACAATATAGCACATAATGCAGCTGACGCACTGAGATACAGTTTGCAGGTCTCTCAGTTTCTCCCAAATTAAAAGGTAAAAATCTGAGCCACCACCAATGACAGGCTGTCAGTGTGTGTTTGTCCACTGTCTATGAGTGTGCATTGCATGCATGCATGCATGTGGGCGGAGAGCTGGAGAGTTCACATGGGTGGGAAGCCAGTTTCTTGCCACATAAACACAACAATTATAGTTTCCCACCATCAAAAATGGGCTTACAAACTAGAAGTACAACAGTCTGTAGCACAGCTTTGTTTGCTGGCTGCTTTTCTAATGGTTTGGCAAAATAAGAACTTATAATATAAATCACAAGAAATAATTCAAACAATAATAATTGCACAAGATCATGTCACAAATTCAAGTTACAAGTTTTCAGAACTTTTTCATGTGAAGTGCGTTGGCAGCCTGCACCCTTGTTCACAGCACGCCTGTTAAATATGTCTTCTACATCCTGCAAAAACCACAGAGTTTTGTATCACAACCAGCAAAAAGTAACAATATATTATCTTAAAATCATATTGCCAATTTCTATTTCTGTCACATATTTGCAGTATTAATCAACATTGCGTGCTAATCAGTATCATTAATCGTGTATTAGCAAGGTGGAAATCACATCCTTCAGGTAAAAATATAGTGGGATTTAAGTTCCGTCGGGCTTTTGATAATGCTCCCTAAATTTGATCTCATATACATTAATTTCTCATCTGCTGCGTCAACAAACACTGTACTGTAGCCACAACATTAAAAACAAAACTCAGTGGAATGGAGTCAACAGTATTCAAAGGAACATATAAATGTCTTCTGGACTTGTCTAGAAATCTAGGAGTAAAGCAATACATACACTCAACAAAAATATAAACGCAACACCTTTGTTACTGCTCCCATTCCCCATGGGATGGACGTAGAGACCTAAAATTCATTCCAGATACACAATATAACCATCCCTCCCAAACAGTGGTCACAAATCAGTCCAAATGTGTGGTAGTGGGCACATCTGCTATATTGAGATAATCCATCCCACCTCACAGGTGTGCCACATCAGGATGCTGATCTGACATCATGAGTAGTGCACAGGTGTACCTCAGACTGCCCACAACAAAAGGCCACCCTGGAATGTGCATTTTTTTGCGCTATTGGGGGTCTGGGGACCCAGAACCGGTCAGTATCTGGTGTGACCACTATTTGCCTCATGCAGTGCAACACATCGTCGCATGGAGTCTATCAGATTGTCAATTGTGGCCTGTGGAATGTTGGTCCACTCCACTTCAATGGCTGTGCGAGGTTGTTGGATATTCGTGGGAACTGGTACACGCTGTCGTATACGCCGGTCAAGCACATCCCGAACATGCTCAATGGGTGACATGTCCGGTGAGTATGCTGGCCATGCAAGAACTGGGACATTCTCAGCTGCCATCTGCCCTGAACAATGTGAACCATGATTCATCCGTGAAGCGCACACCTCTCCAACGTGCCAGACGCCATCGAATGTGAGCATTTGCCCACACAAGTCTGTTATGGCGACAAGCTGGAGTCAGGTCAAGACCCCGATGAGGACGACGGGCATGCAGTTGAGCGTCCCTGAGACGGTTTCTGACAGTTTGTGCAGAAATTGTTTGGTTGTGCAAACCAATTGTTCCAGCAGCTGTCTGGGTGGCTGGTCTCAGACGATCTTGGATGTGGAGGTCCTGGGCTGGTGTGGTTACACGAGGTCTGCGGTTGTGAGGCCGGTTGGATGTGCTGCCATATTCTCTGAAACGCCTGTGGAGACGGCTTATGGTTGAGAAATGAACATTCAATGCACGGGCGACAGATCTGGTTGACATTCCTGCTGTCAGCATGCCAATTGCACGCTCCCTCATTGCTTGTGGCATCTGTGGCATTTTGCTGTGAGACAAAACTGCACATTCCAGGGTGGCCTTTTGTTGTGGGCAGTCTGAGGTACACCTGTGCACTACTCATGATGTCAGATCAGCATCCTGATGTGGCACACCTGTGAGGTGGGATGGATTATCTCAATATAGCAGATGTGCCCACTACCACACATTTGGACTGATTTGTGACCACTGTTTGGGAGGGATGGTTATATTGTGTATCTGGAATGAATTCTAGGTCTCTACGTCCATCCCATGGGGAATGGGAGCAGTAACAAAGGTGTTGCGTTTATATTTTTGTTGAGTGTATATTCTAACTGGCCACATTATTAGACACACCCAGGTTGTTGAGTGGTTCTAAATTTAATCTAATCAAAAAACAACTTGGGCGCAAACCAGTGCAGGTATGTAGACATGGACAATTTGAACGCTACTTGGTTGTGCCAGATTGGCTGGTCTGCATGTTTCAGAAACTGCTCATCGGCTGGATTTTCCTACACAACCATCTCTAGGGTTTACAGACAAAGGTATGAAAAAGAGAAAAGCTCAGCGAACCTGAAAGGAGATGGGCTACAGCAATAAAAGACCACCCTGGGAACCATTCTGGGTACTACTAGAACTGGACAATAGAAGACTGGTGCAACCTAGTACTAGCAAGGTATACCTACTAAAGTGGCTAGTGAGTGCAGCTGCCAGGCTTTTATGAACACAAACACCTTAGAATATCCATCAAGATTAAAAGTAAAAACCTTAACAATAATTTGTGTGTTAGTTGTGGAGTAAATAAAAAATCCAGGGGTGAATAAATATGATATGACCTTGTCAGAGTTGTGTGCATGTCTGTGTGTTTTAAATAAAAGTCTTCTGGCATGTTTTTGTTTTTACTATAGGAAATATGCTTGTAAGTCTTGTGGGGAATTTGTCTTCGTATTTCACTAACACCAAATGGCAAAAATAGCCCCCAAAACATACATAGCGTCACTTGAGCTGGATTTTAGTGACCTTGGCTATTCTGCAATAGGCTTAGGCTGCTGGGGGCTTCACATAATGCACTGGGCACTTCTCCTTCTCTTATAAACTCGAGGGTTTATACACCTCTGTGCATTTAGTAATGTGTTATTATTAATCTCTGGCTCTCTTCCACAGTGTGTTTTTTGTCCCATCTTCCTTCCCTCACCCCAACCAGTGAGATGGCTGCCCCTCCCTAAGCCTGGTTCTGCCAAAGGTTACTTCCTGTTAAAAGGGAGTTTTTCCTTCCCACTGTCGCCAAGTGCTTGGTCTTAGGGGGTCGTCTGATTGTTGGAATTTTCTCTGTACAATATAATGAGCCTTGAGGCAACTGTTGTTATAATTTCGAATTTGAATTCAACTTGAATTTAATCTTTCAAATAGACAATCAGACTTTATAATCTGGAGAGTAGTCAGTCGCTGGGGTCCCATGACCTTAAGTTTCATGTTTGTTTTATTTTTGTGTTATAAGCACTGCTTATGATTCTGGATGACGATTTGCTCCTCTGGGTCATAAACAGAGGTGGTTGATATCCTATGTGAGCCTCTACAGGGGACACGGTGGCTAAAGAGATCATTCAGTTGTGTGTATACTCAGCTAAAGCCAGGTTTATGTGGACTAGTTTAGCTGGACCACACACTGTAGTGCAGACTCCAGGTCATGGTAAGTCTCTCAGTTTGGCTGTTTGATAGTGGAAACCAGAAGACAGACTTACCTTGTCTCAATGGAGCAAAACTCCTTCCAAACTTGAGAGGTGAACTGCTCAGAGACAAAGTCAGAAACAAAGAAAAATAGTACGCTGTACAGCTGAAAGACATGGTTAATGAGGAGCTGGGAAGCTTGGGAAGTGCATTTAAATGCACAGCTTTGGAGAAACAATCAACTACAGTCAGATTGGTTGTGTTGCAGACAGTTAATTTCCTGTGACAATACTTAATAGTTGGGTCTCATCTGCATAGCAGTAAAAATGTATGCTATGCCTTTTAATGATGCCTAAAGCCTAAACGAAGAATGCATAATGTAAATAGAACAACATCTTTAATACGGACAGCATGCTCTCATCACTGTAATAAAATACTATAGTCAGTGGTATTGAACGTTGCAATGTGGTGTAGCAGCATAAGCACAGAGATCATTCACAGCATTCACTAAAGCTGTTTGTGTACTGTGATTAGCTTTAAAACCTGACTGAAACTCTTCAAATAAATCATTCCTTCGCACATGATCAATTACCTGTTTTTTTTCTCCACAGGTGATGCTTAGGAGAAAAGAGAGTGGACTTTTTGACCAGACTCTATAACACAATTCCAGAGACTGAGAACTGGTATCTATTTTAAAGAATTCTACTCATTTTTACTGATATAGAGCTGTTGATACCAACAGTTTCCTTAAGGTGCTTTATATTGTAATATGAAGAACCTTCAACCATACAAAGAAAACTCCAACAATCAGACAACCCTCTATGACCAAGCACTTGGTGACAATGAGAAGAAAAAACTCACTTTTAACATGAGGTTTTTTCACGAAAAACCAAGCTCAGGGAGGGTCAGATGGGCAGGAAGGTAAGTAACTACAGGAGGACAAAGTTGATGAACCATATTATGAAGCTATACTTCAGCTGCTGAAGTTAAACTGAGAAAAGAGTGATGATCATTGAGCGTCAGTAGAGCAGGTCATCTACTGATCGGAAGGTTCGTAGTTCAATCACTGGCTCCCCCTAGGCTGCATGCCAAATATCTTTGGGCAAGATGTTAACCTAATCTGACTGGAGTATGAATGTGTGTGAATGTTACTCAGTAAGCACTTAAATCATAGAAGAAAGTGCTTGTGTCAGTGGGTGAATGTGGTATGATGTATTAAGTGCTTTGAGTACTCGGGGAGAGTAGAAAAGATCTGTATATTAGAATCAGAGAAAGCCAGAAGGGGTTGCACTGGGGTGGGATTATATAGGGATCGGCTCTGACTCCCTTTTTTTGTGACGGTGTTAGATGACAAAAGTATTGGAGATTATGTATCGGAATTTCAGGAGCAGGACCACGCCTCCAACCACACTCCTTCTGGTTGTCCCAGTTCTGCAAGCTGTTCATTCTCGTTTACGTGCCCCACCCTCCCTCCGTCACCCTACTATACTGCTGAGTGACTGTCTTCTGCTCTTCAAATACATTTCATTGCAATGTTGACCCTGTGTTAACTTGCATATGACAAATAAAAATGATAAAACTGAAACTGAACTGGGGAGCAGGTGGAAGAGTCTGGAGAGGTGGAGGTATGTCCTGGAGAGTAGGAAGGAAAGTCACTAGAACCAAGACAGAATATCTGTGTGTGCATGAGAGGGAGACAGGTGGAAATATGAACATACAAACAGCAGAGAGTTTAAATACATGGTGTCAACCATCCAAAGCAACGGACACATACAAGACAAGTAAAGAAGTGAGGGGAGGCAGGGTGGAGTAGCAGGAGATAAGTGCCAGAAGTGATTTGTGACAGAAGGATAGTATAATGCAAAAACACAAACAAACAAACAAACAAAAAACAGGATGCTGACCTGGAGAGAGACAACTTAGGTTGAGTGGTTTGAAGACAAAGCTAGAGGGACAAGGTTAAGATTGACATGTGACATGTAACACTGTGACATGTCACTGTATCTTTTCTGCACATATCAGTGACATGTGGATAGTGGATATCAATGAGAAAACATGCTGAAGATGGAGCTGCCGAGAGGAAAACGGGAAGACCTCAGAGGAGGTCATGGATGCAGTGAAGAAAGACATAGACGGTTGGTGTGAAAGAAGAGGCAGATAATCTACTGTGAAACCTAAAGGAAGGAGCTACAAGATGATGATGATAATGATAATTATTATTGCTCTTATTATGAACAGTGTCTTTATTGAGGATAGATTAAAAATGAGGGGACACTTCTTAGGGGTGTCCATCGTAGTGCCAGTTCATTAATTGAAAGCAATGCATATACTTTTAACAGTATAGTATCCACAATGAATAAAAAGCTTAGCATCTGGCAGTTTATTTTAGGAGCCCGGTTAGTAGATGCAGACACGACTGACTCTCTTTCTCAGTGCAGTAAATAGAAGCTTAGAGTCTGCCAATTCTGGAGGCTGTTTACACGGGAAGCGGACCTGGATCTAAATAAGCCGCTTGTCCTGAAGTCTAAACAGGTGAAATCCTTTAAGACGGCCCAGTCACTGGGTGACAGTCCCTTGTCTGTCAGCACTCTTACTCAGGCTGCAGAAGAGCAGAGTAAACAAACAAGAGGGAATGGTTTGTGAGAGATGAGTCATCAGTTCTGGGCTGCCTGCACCTTCTCTGTGCGTTCTGTGTGCCTCAGTCTGCTCAACATCCGCTCCCCTGAAGGCCCTCGTCACCACAGGCATACTCCAGCAATTACCTTCTCGCCCACACACTGTCAGTCACATGGACTGTAATAACAGGCTGTTGCCAGCACTCTGCAGCTCAGCCCAACACGCCCCCCCCGAACACACACAAACACGCACATATGTGTGCACCACTGAGAGTGCTCACACTGTACGCATCCTAAAAGTAGTCATTCTACATTTGAAATCAGTCTTACTGAAAATCTGACTACATGTTGGAAATATGAACCAATACACAGTTTTAAATTAACTCACTACCTAATTTTAACCTCGCTATATATTTTAAAAACTACAGTAATCAACCTTTTTAGACAACCAGTGGATACATGATATGTTGCTTAAAACAATGAATTCACGGAGCGGTCCAGCAGTTTTATTTGATCTTTTTTTTTTTCATTATTTTAAAATGTCAGATGACTTTCTCAAGAATTGGTGGAAACAAACAGTTAAAAGTAGAGTGAATTTTGTTGCACTACTATACCAACTTTACACCCAGACAGAAATAAAACATCTACCTTACTGCAGCTTTAAATGTTTCTGTGCATTTTTTTCTGGAAAATAAATTGTAGTAAGTAACACTACCATTTCTAATGAACTGATCCCTACTATCAGAAATGCAAACATTCCCAGAAGACAGAAATTTACATTTTTGGACTACAGCTTCATGGGACAGTGTAATAGTCCTGGACAAGTTCTTTGGTATTATGTTGATATCTCAGTGAGATATCAACATATATTGTATCTTAGCATGCATCACTGACATGCTTTAGTAAGAACTTGTATAAAACTTGTATAAAACATCATGTCTTTTATCCTGTCTTCCTTCTCTCACCCCAACTGGTCGTGGCAGATGGCCGCCCCTCCCTGAGCCTGGTTCTGCTGGAGGTTTCTTCCTGTTAAAAGGGAGCTTTTCCTTCCCGCTGTTGCCAAAGTGCTTGCTAATAGGGGTCATATATCAGGCACAATAGCGGCTAAGATGAGAGAATAAGAGACAGAACATCATCCACTCTGGTCCTGAATACAGTACTCTTTTCACACTATTCACTAACGACTGCACAGCTATCTGCTCATCAAAAACCGTTCTGAAGTTTCCAGACAACACCACTATAGTCAGTCTTATAAAAAACAATGATGAAATCCTCCACAGGGAGGAGATCCAGCACCTGCCCCAGTGGTGTTTACTGAACAATCTGCTGCTTAACACCAGCAAGGCCAGTAGACTACAGAAGGTTCAGGAGGACAGAGCAGCCACCTCACCTCATCCAAGGGGAGGTGGTGGAGTGTGTGGATAACATCAAATTCCAGATCTGACTTGGCCACTGAACACCTCCTTTCTGGTGAGGAAGCTTCCACAAAGACTCTTCTTCTTCAGGAAACTGAAGAGGGCTGGACTCTCCCCCCAGTTGCTCAGAACTTTTACAGAGCTGCAATCGAGAACATCCTCTGCCACAGTACGACTGTGGTACAGCAGCTGCATCTTTTTTTTTTTTTTGTATTTTCTTTATCACAGAGGGCACCACTGTAATTTTTGTTATGTTCTAGCAACATCCATCCATCCATCCATTCGCATCCCCTTATCCTTTTCAGGGTTGCTGGAGCCTATCCCAGCTGTCATAGGGCGAGAGGTGGGGTACACCCTGGACAGGTCGTCAGTCTGTCGCAGGACCAACACACAGGGACAGACAACCATTTGCACTCACATTCACTCCCACATTCACACCTGTGGGCAATTTAGATTTTTCAATTGACCTATCCCCACAAAGCAACTATTGACAATAAATAAATAAATCTGAAATCTAAATATGCAACATGAAATCTGTACTGGGGGTTAATTGTCTTTGCTTGCCTTTCTGTACATATATTTACATATCAACATGTCACATTGCATACATGTGCATATCATGCGTCACAGCAAACCTACTGGTGAATAAAGCCCTCTTCACATTTGACTGCTTGTTTCTATTTTTCCTAGACCTCTGCTTTTGGAAAACTGTGAGGTTTTGTGTTTACATGGCAAAAGTTCACTTTGAACTCCATGGCCTGTCTCCTACATTTAGTTTCACCTGCCACCAAACAGATGCTCTGTACTGAAATGTTATAGTCACAATGTCAGTGGAGAAGGAAGGTAAAATGTGAGCATATTACTGCATCCCAGCTTTATGTTGAGCAAGCTTAAATTATGAATAAGCTTGTGCACTGTGTCAATCAAATGTGTGCAACGGGCAAAAAGATGTTGTAGTGATCATGTATTCAGGAATATTTGCTGTTGTTATTTCATTTTCCTTTATAGCCCTACTCTTGTCTGTTCCTGCTTCGTGAACCAGAGGGCATGAGGGAACAAGATGCTCTTCTTACAGTAACACACAAATCCCTCACCACTAACTCGTGCATCTCTTTCCAGCATGACGCAGCAGTAGCCTGTCAGCTGTATTATTACAGCATCATTGGGATCCTACTGAGTCTCAGCAGAGGTGATCTGAAACAAAGCAGGGCCATCATGTGAAGGCTTTCACCATATTGAATTTTATCTAGACTTATTGTGGCCAAAACAAATTAATATTAAAGGTTGTATGTGTATATATATATATATATAAAAAACACCCAGCACGCCCCTGCGGGCGGTTTATCCATCAAGCTCGGGTCCTCTACCAGAGGCCTGGGAGCTTGAGGGTCCTGCGCAGTATCTTAGCTGTTCCCAGGACTGCGCTCTTCTGGACAGAGATCTCCGATGTTATTCCCGGGATCTGCTGGAGCCACTCGCCTAGCTTGGGAGTCACCGCACCTAGTGCACCGATTACCACGGGGACCACCGTTACCTTCACCCTCCACATCCTCTCGAGCTCTTCTCTGAGCCCTTGGTATTTCTCCAGCTTCTCTCATTCCTTCTTCCTGATATTGCTGTCATCCGGAACCGCTACATCGATCACTACGGCCGTCTTCTTCTGTTTGTCTACCACCACTATGTCCGGTTGGTTAGCCACCACCATTTTGTCCGTCTGTATCTGGAAGTCCCACAGGATCTTAGCTCGGTCATTCTCCACCACCCTTGGGGGCATCTCCCATTTTGACCTCGGGACTTCCAGGTTATACTCGGCACAGATGTTCCTGTACACTATGCCGGCCACTTGGTTATGGCGTTCCATGTATGCCTTGCCTGCTAGCATCTTGCACCCTGCTGTTATGTGCTGGATTGTCTCTGGGGCATCTTTACACAGCCTGCACCTGGGGTCTTGCCTGGTGTGATAGACCCCAGCCTCTATGGATCTTGTGCTCAGAGCTTGTTCTTGTGCTGCCATGATTAGTGCCTCTGTGCTGTCTTTCAGTCCAGCTTTGTCCAGCCACTGGTAGGATTTCTGGATATCAGCCACCTCCTCTATCTGTCGGTGGTACATACCGTGCAGGGGTCTGTCCTTCCATGATGGTTCCTCGTCTCCCTCCTCTTTCTTGGGTTTCTGCTGCCTGAGGTATTCACTGAGCACTCGGTCAGTTGGGGCCATCTTCCCAATGTATTCTTGGATGTTCGTTGTCTCATCCTGGACTGTGGTGCTGACACTCACCAGTCCCCGGCCCCCTTCCTTGCGCTTAGCGTACAGCCTCAGGGTGCTGGACTTGGGGTGAAGCCGTCCATGCATGGTAAGGAGCTTTCTTACCATGCATATATATAAAGCTCCTTACCATATAAATGTATGTATATATATATATATATATATATATATATATATATATATATATATATATATATATATATATACACACACACACACACACACACACACACACAGAGACACACACGATATGTGTGTGTTCCTTATGCTCGGGTCCACTTCCAAAGGCAGTTTGAGGGTTCTGCACAGTATCTTAGGGCGTTTTCCCACCTATACGTAGTTTACCCTTGTCCGAATTGGTTGACGAGTTTGTGAGCTTGCAGCTTTCCCCCTTGGTTTGGTTTGTTTTCACATAGAGAAAAAGCCAGGTGAGCTCCCAGCGAACCAAAATGTGTCACTACAAACCATGTGAGAATGTTCAGTCACCTCTAAGGCCAGATGTGTCTTTGTGGGGAGCAAGAAAAGAGGATACAAGAAGAAAGCGCTCTGTTCTGGGCAGAGACCTCTGGTGCCGTGGCTTGAATCTATTGAATCTATACACTATTCCAGTTTCAAGGTTACAGCTCCTAATTCTCCTATTATCATTGGGACCATTTTGAACTTTATCTTTTGCTTTTTCTTTATCTTATCTTTATTTGCTCCAGCTCTTCCTTCTGGTACTTCTCTATTTTCTCATCTTTAAAATCATGATTACCACATCTACCACAACTGCACCACTATGTCTGGCTTGTTTGGGACTTGAAGTCCCACAGGACCTTTGCCCTCTTGTTCCCCACCCCCTTTGGTGGAGTCTCTTTGGGGACTTCTAGTCCATATGGAGCACAGATGTTCCTGTACACTATCCCGGCCACCTGGATTTTCTTCTAAGTGTACGCTCTCTTAGCTTGCATTTCACACACAGCTACTATGTGCTGTATAGTCTCTATACAAAAACAAAACTGAGGTAATAGTCTTTGGCGCCAAAGAAAAACGATTACAGGTCACCAGAGAACTTCAATCTATACATCTAAAAACCACAAACCAGGCGAGAAATTTGGGTGTAGTGATGGATGCAGACCTAAACTTAGAAAAACACATTAAGACATTAACAAAGTCAGCTTACTATCACCTCAAGAATATATCAAGGATAAAAGATCTGATGTCTCAACAGGACCTGGAAAAACTAGTCCATGCATTCATCTTTAGTAGGCTTGATTACTGTAACAGCATCTTTACAGGTCTACCTAAAAAATCAGTCAGACAACTACAGCTCATTCAGAACTCTGCTGCTCGAGTCCTCACTAAGACCAAAAAAGTGGACCACATCAGTCCAGCTCTGAGGTCTTTACACTGGCTGCCTGTCCGTCAGAGGATAGACTTTAAAGTTCTGATGCTGGCCTATAAAGCTCTGAATGGTTTAGGACCAAAATACATCAGTGACCTCCTGACCCAGTATGAACCTTCCAGATCCCTCAGGTCATCTGGATCCGGTCTTTTATCAGTTCCCAGAGTCAGAACCAGACACGGAGAAGCTGCATTCAGCTTTTATGCTCCTTATATCTGGAACAAACTCCCAGAAAGCCTCAGATCAGCTGAAACACTCAGTTTATTTAAATCCAGGTTGAAGACTCACCTGTTCTCAGCTGCATTTGAATAAAGCACCAAATCCACACTTTAAGCTTAAATTTCAAAACTTACATTTAACTACTGATCTTATCTACTGTTCTGATTTGATCTGTTTTGATTTTATATACTGTTGTTTGTTTGTTTGTTTGTTTGTTAATTAGTTAGTTAGTTTATTTGCTTGTTTTAATCAATTTTAAATCATGCTTTTTATTTGTTCTTGTTTCTAATGTCTCTGTAAAGCACTTTGAATCGCCTTGTTGTTGAATTGTGCTATACAAATAAACTTGCCTTGCCTTGCCTAGGGCACCAATCTGCAACTTGGGTCCTGTTGCCTGTGGTAGACTGCTGCCTCTCTGGATCTGATGCTTAGGGCCTCCACCTGTGCCATGTGTGGGGCAATTTTCAGGCCTTGCTCAGATCTGCCTGCCAGGTCTTAGCCCTGGTATACTGCTCTATTGACCAGGAACTGGTGTTTTGGCTCTCTGGTGTTATTTCCAATTCCTTTCTGAGCTGTGCTCATGTATTCACTCATGTGCCTACTCAGTTTGGTTGCTATGATGTCTGATAGGAGCTTCTATGCCATGGAAAGAAAGGCAATAGGCTGATGTTATGAGATCCTTCATTACCAGGATTGTTCTGCTCTGTGTTAGTTGGAGGAGTACCTTCTGTTAGCAGACCCCTTATTTGTGCTGCCAGGTGATCCCAGATTAGAATAGCTTCTTCAGCCAGTAGGCACGGATCATGTCACGTCCTGGTGCTGCACAGCTCTTCATTCTGGAGACTTGTTGTTGGATGTCTGTCTTGGTGGTGTATATAGCTCTGGGAGGTTGCTATGGTCTGATTGTGGCTTTACCAGCCACTTGGCACTGGTGTTATTTAAAGCTTCTTGTTTCCTGATATTCTTCCAGTTTCAGCTCTGGGTAAGTCTACCCTATTCCCCCGGTACATGCTGGATGGATCTTTGGAGAACAGGCTATTTATTGTCTTGGCCTCTGTTTCTCTGGTATATGTTTTCAATGTAGTGGCCAGAGCCTTTGTTACAGTTATTAGAGCCTGAATTAGTTCTTTCTAAGATGAGCTCTATAGGCTGCTCATATTCATGCGTTTTTTTTTTTGTTTTTGTTTTTTTTAGAATTTGGAGCCGAAATGTAAACCAGCAGCCTGGGAGGAGCAGTCTTACTCTCAGTGGCCAGATGCGTCTTATGTCAGATGCATTTAGGCTTCAGTTATTACATTATATATGTAGTATGACCATGTCTAAGCTGACAGGCAGGAGGAAGAAAAAAAGAATGAAGGGGGTAAAAAATATGAGAAAATATAATAAAGGGATAGAGCACAAATAGAAAAGCACAATGTATCACAAACTGCTGCAGCTGTAAGAAGTGAGCAAGTGTCTCTGTATGTGCCTTTGCCATAAATTGTACTTGATAAAAAGGGTGGGAAAGCACAATAATGTCCCCAGGAGCCAGAGGCAGACACAGATAGATCCAGGAGATCCGGGCCAACTGCAGCCCCCCCGAGGCCTCACATCCTGATGACAACCGCACGTCCATCCCACCATGAGGAGGAGGAAACCCCCAGACGGGAGCCATGTAGGTGTTCTCTTCAATGTGAAGTCCATTAGCTTTTCTCTGATTTATTCACCTTCAGAAGTGAATTTTTTAAAAACAAAACAAAACATTAGTGCTCTGTTCTCAACCACTGCAGAATCAGAGTATTTTTGTAGTTGGAATGAGTTGTACTGAAAGTCTAGGGGCATACAAGTTGAACAGGAAGACAGCCATAAGGAGCTCCTGACATGTTCATCTCCAAATCAGACAGAGCACTGCCCAGTCTCACATATTGTGGCCTGTTAGGCAGAAATTAGTCAGTTTGATGGTAGCGTTTACTGACACACACATATATATATGTATATATATTCCTTCCGATTAGTAGATGAGCTACTCAACCTCATTTTTCAGAAGTGATGAAAAAGAGCAAGAAACACAACAGTTGCTGCAACAGACTGCCAGTTACCACAGAGCTCCTTTTTTATGTATTTATTACTAGGATTATCATGCTGCTGCAGTCTTTTTCCCCTCCTAGCAACACCAGAAAAAGTAACAGTTTAGCAGGTGATAGCAAAAGGGAACCTAAATAAAGAAACACCAGTTGCGTTCAGCACTTGCCTTTGACTACACTGGTGTTTTCACTGACACAATAACCTCTTTTAGAAAGTTAACTCATTTTGGGACTTTTCAATGAACACTTCAGATCATTTACGCATTTAACTTTCAGCACTGGCTTCATATGAGACTTCAACTACTTCCAGCCCTTACTTGAATTCAGTACTTGTGTGTTTACTAACACTAACTTCAGCTCATATCAGTACTTTCTCCTGTGTTAATGAAACTTTCTTTCAGTATTTTCTTCTATTGATTCTTAAATACCAATTTAATTAAAATCATTTGATTAGTTGTTTAGGTTATCACCCATCTCTTTGCTGTGATTTTGAAATGTATTCCATGGTCTGTACCTTAACATCAGTGTTGGCTGAGCTTGCACAAGACACATAATAGATGCTTTTAAGTCTGCTTTGCTTGCTGGCTTGTTAGCAGCGTCTTGTCATTAAGGAACCATAGTTTGTATATTCCAGCATGCTGCACAGACTTTGACCTTTTTCTGCCACTATAAAATCCCATAGACGTTTCTCAGATGCTCTTCCATGAAAATTAATTAAACAGAAACAAACCACTGATATGCTAATAATCACAGAAAATTTGTCAGAGCTTTTCCTTGCAATTCTGCATCAGAAACTAGAGCAGCTACTGTTCTTTCCCTCCCTCACTCTTATTAGTGCCCCTCTAAATAAACCTGCAGTGAAATTATGAATGGGAAATAATTGTGTTGAGTGCTATTCCAAATAGCAAAGTGATTCATGATCTCAATTACCATGCTTAAGCTGTTAATGTCGCTGAATTGCAGTATGTAATTACATAAGACATGAAGTAAACAAAGAAAAAAAATTGGTGTAAGAACATGTGGCTTTTTCCTCCTCTAACATTGCTTTAATGATTGCAAGGAGACATCACTCAGTTCTTAAATGACTGCCTGCAGCTGATTTGAAGACCAAGCAGGGATTCATGCAAATTAATGAAATTTTAAGTGGCACATGATGCAATTTATGGATCTAACAAGATCAGATCAAGCAAGATATCATGACCCAAATTCTGTCCATTATTAAAAACTGCAACATCCCTCTCTCTGCCACTGCTAGCCTATTTATGTCATCCAGTTTCCATGGCTACCATGCCATAGATAAAACATAAAGCACACACAGTTTTCCAATGCAACCTCAACTTTCCCTTCCAGTGAGGAGAGGGATGACATTACTCCGCTGCATTCAGTACTGCGCTTCAACAAAGACAATTCAGGATTGCGTATTACATTGCGTATTACATCATCATATACATATACATCAGGACAAACAGATTCAGGGATAGCTTCTTTCCCAGAGCTATCACCGTAGTAAATAAGCACAAAAACAATTGAACCTATTCCATACCGTCACTGTCATTATATTATGCTGCTATTCATACTGTCATTATATTAATGCTGCTATCCTGTATATATTGTACATACTATTGTTTGAGTACTTACGATTGTTTTTTTTGTACTTTTTATATTTTACATTTATATTTATTATTGAAACTTGCACCAAGGGAGTGGCACTCCAATTTCGTTGTACTCTGTACAATGACAATAAAGGCTATTCTATTCTATATATGAATAAGAGAACATAATTTGCATTCTGATTTGGTTTAGGTTTGAGAAGGCAGAACAAAAACATACACTACACTTGAATTGCAACAATAAAACTAAAATATTATACAAGTATTACTGAACCTCAACCTGCGTGCAAGCATTTAACAAATCAAAATGTGACCTAGAGCACTTTTGCAGATATCTTACATTAACATGTTTTCTCTATAGTTGTGTTTGTACAACTATGGAATCTTCTGTGCAAAAACTTGGGAATTGTGCTAGGATATTGGAAAATGTGAGAGCTTAAACAAGCCTATTCTGAAAGAACACATTTTATAATTGTGTGGTCACAGTTAAACAGATGTAGAAACTACTGAGCTAAGGTTGGGTGTCAAACCTTACAAAGGACCTAGAACAGCTTTTTGGTAACAAAATGTTGATGTCAGCTGAAGCAAAGTCCTTTCAAGTGCAATGAAATTAAATGTACCGGCACTAGAATCAAAATCAATCACGTGCCAGGTGCCCTATTACTTTAATATTGTTTTTTTTTAGTTTGATGACATATATTGCTATGTTTTTGCTCTTAACTTTACCAAAATTGGTTTGTGACCAGAGTTCAGGTTTGGTATCAGTTGTGTTACTAAAGAATATACAAACTATTTTCCAGCTACATGCTGTTTTATTTTTTAAATTTAAGTCCTAACCAGTTGCAGACATGAAGGTTTCCTTGTGAAAATAAAACATCATAATTACAAAATACAATTCAGCCAACGACACACAAGCCCTGTGGACAGAAGCCTTCCTTCCTTGTTTGCACACACAAATAAACCATCAAACTGGATTTCCTACAGCTGGCCAAACCTTACATGGCCTTCTGAGACAAAAGAGAGCTGGACAAAGCTGGCAACAACCTTCTGTCTTCCTTGTGTTTACCAGTTCAGTGAGGAGTAGCTTACACACACACACACACACACACACACACACACACACACACACACACACACACACACACACACACACAGAATACCTGGCAAGAGAAGGAAGATGACATCACTTCTCTACAATAAAGTGAGTCATTGTTCCCTATTTAGCTTTCAACTTCAAACACAAGCAGCACCCTCACAAATGCCCCTCCACCAAAAAAAACCCCTTTGTCAGAATTTGGAGCTGAAATCTAGACCAGCAGCCAGGGGGGTGGCTGTAGGGGTGGGGGGTGGGGGGGGGGGGGGGGGGGGGTTGCTCCTTACTGTCAATGGCCAGATGCGTCTTATGTGAGACAGATTTGGTGGCCAAATTTGCTCCACTCAAAAGAGCGCACATTGCACAAAATTGATATAGTGTAGCGTGTGAAAATAGGCATTCACACTCATTGTGGCAATCAGTAGGCAGAGCATGTATGGTTCTTTATCTGAGGAAGAATAGATCCACAGCTATGTGGCTCCATTACAAAGACTGTGTGTTTAGTACCACCTGCTGTCTGCCTGGAGGCACTGCAGCAGAGATTCAGATTTGGGCTCAAAATTCTGCTGTTTAAAATGTCTGTAATGTCTTGTTTTTCCTCATGTTATGAACTACAATGACAGAATATTTGAATTGTTTTACTGGATACATGAATAAATGATAGATCTATTAGTTTGAGTGTGCAGAAATATTCCCCACTCTGCACCAACAAGACATATTATTCCCTAAGTAAACATAAATTTTCTTTGATAAAAGCTTTAGTTTGTTGATTATTCTATTAACTGGAGTGTCTGTCTTAACATGCAGACACTTTCTCCCTACTGACTAAAGAAATACATCTAAAATTGTAAGTGAAGATAAAAACAAACAAACGAAAAAAGGCACAGTCTGAGCTCCTTGTGTTTTAATGATGAGACAATGACACTGTCTGCTGGCTGACAGGTTGCCTCAAGAGCACTTATGGGACTTTATTTACGCAGCATTCCTCCAATTTTAGTGATTCAGTGGCTGCAGCATCGTTGTAGCTTTTGGTTTGCATTATAGCCTCTTTGGATTATTATGTTTAGATATCATATATTATTTATCATATATTATAGTTTTAGACAGCAGCCAACTGACCTGTCTGTGTTTAAGATTGACTATTTGCTGCCAGTACTGCCTTTTATGTCACCCTGAGTCGACTTATTGGGTTGAAATCTCTCTTACTGTAGCAGGACTGTTGTTACTAAAGTAAGAGAAGCCAGGAATGAAAAAGGAATCTTGGGTATGTTGGACATGATTGTACAGGTTGGTTGTGTTTTTTGAATCTGTATGTGGGTTTGTTACATTTTTAAATTTGTTAGATTTGTCATAAAAAAAATAATAATCTGAATAAAATGTCCACCTTGAAAGATGACCCCCCCCATGTTAAAATGTCTAACTGTATAGCCTTAAAAAGTATATTCTATTGGTTTTAGTCTCTGTAGTTTCATCCTCCATAATAACACACACATCACATCGTTTCACCATTTTGTTTATTTCATAATGCCTTCCTTGATGTCATATGCTGCACCCCCTTCCCAATAACTTATGAAACATTTTGAAAAAGAGGTGTGTGTGTGTGTGTTATAATTCAATCTCAACAGGAGGACTTAAAAAGAAAGATGTTGTTAAGTCTTGGATGTTTAAAACCAGAACCAGTATAATGAGAAATACAATTTGAATATAACCTGATTAAATAGCAACTGTGCAAAAATACTTACGAGATGTGAGACACCAAGAAAAAAAACGTACATTTCATAGTCCTGGGAATAAAGCTGCTGGCAGACATTTACATTATCAGTTCAATGATACACATCTATCTCTCTTCTTTCCGTTATTATTTCATTCATGTTCAGTAGATCAAAAATATCTTTAAAAAAAAAAATTTTTTTTATCCCCACTAAATATCACATAACACAAGCACTTAAAATGCAGGCAACTTCTAAGGCAACATGTGAACTAAAAACAACTTCTACTGTATAGGGAGGTGACCCTCCTCTATTTTGTCCGTTAGGCCATTCACAGACCAGATAAAATATGTCCTATTGCAAACAAATGACACAAAGTGAACTACTGAATAGAAAAGACAAAACGCAAAACAACACTGAGGTCAAATAAGAAGGGATACCACAGCTCCTTGTATTTACTCTGGAAGCTAGCCCACTTTTTAATGTGTATTTTAATGTGAAGCTCTTCCTTCTGCTGACACATCTGACTGGAGGTCTATGGAGAGGCTCATGCTCACAATTAAAAAGGTAGAGATAATGGGTGAATTTAAAAAGGGGCTATGATTTGGATAACAGGGATTCCTAGCACGCACTGCAGAAAGATTTTTTTGCACATTCTGCTTCAAAGCCTTTGTTTTGAGTTTCACATTCTGAGGAGGATGGTGTGGCCATTAACCACTGAGGAGCGCAAACAGACACTGACTGGTTAGCCCACAGGCCCTGAGAGCAAACACAGAGAAAACACAACCTGCGTCTCATCAGCAAGTTGTCTCGGTCATAGACGTCAGCCACCTCGCTCCGTCCTGAAGCGCAGTGGCGGCAGCGGCAGTGTCTGGGCTCATCTGAATGGAGGACCAGTGATTGTTTGGTCTGCGCTCACAGAAGACACTGTGAGGATGTGCAAATGTATGTACAGGAGACAAAGGTCTTCCTGTTGGGTCTACAATGCAACATGCAGCAGACAGTAGAATAGAGGTCTCTTTCCAAAGCTGGACTGGGAGCAGTGTATGTGCAGAGCAGATGACGGGTAGTGTTGGTGTGCAATGTGGAGGAGCGCAGGAGGGTGGAGGTGACGAGGGGGGGGGGGGGGGGGGGGGGGGTGAGGAGGGGGAGTGGCAGAGTTTGTGTCTCATCATGACGTGCCCTGTCTCTTCTGTTGCTGAACCCGGATCAGCTCCAGCTGTTTTTTACACTTCTGGTAGTATGTGGACAGACTCTTATTCTCCTCCAGCAGCTTTTTGTGCTCCTGCACCAGACGGGACGTGTTCTGCTGGTCCTTTTCGTCTTGGTCCAGTTCAGCAATGAGCTCCTTCCTGTGCAGATAGTCAGGGGGGGCTGCGTTTTTAGGCATGTCATTTTCAACATTATGTTACGAGATTATGCATGCAGCTTTGGTAGCTTTTATGCAATTAAAATTTTAAACATTCACACATTACAGCTGTGAGATTTGGCAGTTAAGACACAATGAATAAGCATCTTCCACTGGGGTTTATGTGAGGTCTTTGAATGAAAGTGAATTTAAGAAAAATAATTAAGCAACACTTGACTTTAGTCACTACACTTACTTCCTTTGGATTAGCAAGGCAATCTCAGTTTGCACTTTCAGGTATTCTTGGGCCATCTTGCAGTGTTGCTCAAAAACAGCCATGGACTCTTTGGAGTTGGGACAGGGAGCAAGGGGCTGGAAATGAAAATGGACGCTGTTTAAAAATATTCTGCTCAGGCATTAGTATCAGCTAGTGCGTATTTAAATTTACATTACTCTGTTTACAGAGCATCATGTCCTCAGGGATAATAATAATAGTAATCTAATCTAATCAAAATTTATTTATATAGCACATATTAAAAACAACAAAGTTGACAATAGTGTTTCACAGTCAGTAAAAGCATGAGGCAATTAAAACAAAACGGTAAGAAAACAGGGCAGGAAACAATAGGTGACAATACAACAAGCCAGATAACAGCCAACTAGTTAGAATCAAAAGCCAAAGTAAAAAGATGGGTTTTAAGACATGATTTAAAAGACTGGATAGACTCGGCGGTCCGAATATGAACACGGAGGTTATTCCAGAGTCTCGGTGCCACGGTTGCAAAGGCCCGGTCACCTCTGGACTTCAGTCGACACCTAGGTTGTGCTAGGAGCATCTGATTGGAAGATCGTAGTGCTCTACTGGGATTCTACAAATAATAATAATAATGAGATGGCTGATGTCCCATGGCCTCAGTCGCCTCATAGCTAAGTGCCTCGAGGCAACTGTTGTTGTGATTTGGCACTCTAAAAATAAAACTCAATGAACTTGAATTGATACCAGTGCAGCTGAGCCGCATCAGATTCAATACAGCATTTACATTACAAAGCATAATTCAATTCAATTCAATTTTATTTACACAGCGCCAAATCACAACAACAGTCGCCTCAAGGCGCTTTATATTGTAAGGAATACCCTACAATAATACATACAGAGAAAAACCCAACATTCATATGACCCACTATGAGCAAGCACTTTTGGTGACAGTGGGAAGGAAGGGTTATTAACTAGGGGTGCAGCAATACTCGTATCGATATTGAACCGTTCGATACAGTGCTTTCGGTTCGGTACGCATATGTATCGAACAATACAAAATTTTTAATTTATTTTATCAACTTTTCTTCTGATGATGCTGTCTGTGTTGAGAGCTCAGTGTATCTGCGTTCAACTACTCCGTCTAGGCTGCACTGTCGAGCGTAGATCCACTGAGCTCAGCGCAAGCTAGCGAGACAGATGTTAAGCTCGTTGCAACATGGCAACTTCCTCAACGCTAGCCAAAATTGAACCTCCCCCACCCTCATTCAGATCTGGCGTTTGGAACTATTTTGGTCTTCATGTGAAGTATGACCCTGAAGGTAAGCGCGTCATGGACAAAAGTAAAACAGTATGTTAGATGTACCACGCAATGCTCAATTACATTGTTGGGAATTAGTGCGTTAGCGCAGTTAGCTCGTTAACGTGTTGACGCCGTCCAGCCCCACACACGGGGCGATCCGCAGTAACTCGTTAACGGAGATTTGCCGCGTTATGGCGTTAATGTCAATTTTAACGAGATTAACGCTGACAGCACTAGTGGGAACACAACGAATATGACTGCACATTTACGCCGACATCATCCTAGTGCAAAGACAAGTGGAAGCAGACAAAAACAACAAGTACGTATGCTACAAACTAGACAGCCGTTAGCACATGATTCTCCTTATGGGGACCTGATATGTTTAATATGCTGCTGAGAATATAGCCCAGAAGAAGCGTATAGTATAGCTTTTATTTTGAAAAGAGCCATTCCTCTGAAATAAACTCTTTTCCAAAGATGAGTGATTTCTCGACCAGATAAGATTTTTTTTTTTAAATTATTTTGTTGTTTCAGCAACATTACATTTAAAAACTGTACTTTTGAGTTAAAATATATATTTATAATTTTAATAAATGACAAATTAAAAAGGAATGAACATTTTTTTGTATCGAAAAAATATCGAACCGTGACACCAAAGTATCGAACCGAATCGTGGATTTTGTGTATCGTTGCACCCCTATTATTTACACATCAGTGCATTGTGTACAAGTGCCTGATAGGATGGTGTACCTGCAGCTGATGGTCTAGGGTGAGATAAGCCATGGGAATGGAGTTGTCTGAGCCATTTGTATCTGAGGGGAGAAAGATATATAACAGGCTGTTTTGAGACTTCATAGAAACAGAAATGTCAGAAATTAGCAACACACGTCCTAAACACATCTTTGGCCAAAAAACAGAAAAATCATTAACATTTATAAAGGTAGCCTGAATGAGTTATAAAGTTGGGCCACAGTGATATTGATGGTGGTATAGTCATTGTGTTTAATAGATGTGTAATAAATCACTGAGGGGTACAATTTTTCACTCTGACATTTGACATGGATACCTCAGGGGGAACAGCTGACAAGAAGTTCTTCGCAACTAAACTTTTTGATATGGTCCAGAAAGGATTTGTTTCAATTCACTTAGACTGTCATGGATTTGGAAGAGGAGAGCTTTTTGAGGATTACCAATTAGCAGTTTTCATCAGAAACTGAGATGCCAGGAGTTCCCAGCTGTTACTGCACATGATATGACTCATATGTTCAGTCCTAATAATACTTTCCCAATGTGGCAGTTTGAGACTTAATACTTACAATAATTATATAATAATTTCTGTACTGTTGCTCATAATTTCAAACAAATAGCTTACAAAAACTTTTCAACAGTGATTCCCTTCTCAATTGTGGCTGTACATTGGGTGGCACTACCCAATGTAGTAAACAGTAGTTAACTGTAGTGGAATTTGTGCAGTTGTCATTACCTGTGGGGTCATCGGGGGAGAAATAGCCCCTGCCACTTGTCTTGTCAGGCGGCATCATTCTCACACTTGGACTGGAAGATCGACTGCTGTTCCTACTCCCCTGCAAAGGTTACAAAAGAAGCCAAAAAGTCAATAATACCCTCCAAGTCTCAGAGTGAGAAAATGACATCTGGACCAAAATATGAGCAAAATAGTGCACTCATTGTAGACAACATGGAGACATTTTTAGTAATGTCATGTCTTTGAAGATGCTCCACAGTGTTTTGTTAGCAGCAATAGTGAAGAATAATGAGCGCACCATTTAACAGCCACTTTAAGCAGTTCTGTCACATTTGTGTCCCACAATGTGGCTGTTATGCTTTAAGCTTGACACGAAAGTACTGTGCACTCTGATTGTGCAGGTTTTAAGTTTACTAATGAATCTAATGCATTGATACTTTAATGGTATAGTAGACAATCGCATTATGCTGTGACGTGATCTGTGAATATGGTTTTGTTGAACTGCTAAGGACTGAACAGTGAAGCTATAATTCTGGGCACACCATAAAGAGCATGAAACTAGAAAAGCTAACTGTTATCTTTCAAACTAAAAAATGTGATTTAAGTTAGATCTCTTTAAACGCTCAATCCCTAAAGTCACTAATCATCAAAAAGCTAAAACCTCACAGGTCCTCTGCACATGTCTTACCTGGCTGGATTCTGTGCAGATGCCTGGCAGATCCTGTACAGACCGACGTCTCTGAGACTCACATGTGGCTGTGAAAAGCGTAAAGGACAGACAAGAGAAAGAGTGAGACCTCAAGTACTATGGATAGTGGTACTGGGGGACTAATCCCTGTGTTTGCTTGTGGCTTGACGGGGATCCAGACCCACAGAGCCATACTGTAACAGTTGCACTTACTTAACCATCATAAGTTGTGGTGTGGCGGGAACATAACCAATCCATTCAATTCTATTTATGTTGTGCCACTTGTTCAAGGTTCACAATATTGAAATGTAAAGACCCAACAATATTAGAAAGAAACCCAAACAATCCCCCTAGCAAGCACTTGGCAACAGTGCGAAGGAAAAACTCTGTTTTAACATAAAGACACCTGCAGCAGAATCAGACTCAGGGATGGGTAGAAGAGAACAAAAACAGTGGGGCTATAAGTAACCGCCATTGACAGAGAACACAGCATACACACAAACCACCACTCCAGACAAAAATACAAAAGAGGTTGTTGGGGGCGGCTCAGACAAAAACACAAAATGTCACAGTACTCATTCTAGTAATCAGCAATTCATCTGCTGGTCAGGTTAACACTATGCCAGGATGACATTAGGTGCAATCAGAACATCAGCTCGATCACCTTGCAGGAACTACAAGACTCTTCAGTTGCATGCAATTTCAAGTTCTGACAGAATTCCAGTTTTTTCTCCACACATGTTACTAGGGATGGGTACCGGTATTATGTCAGAACTGGTGCCATAGACTGAAAAGCAGCGCACATTTCGGTGCTTTATTTCGGTGCTTTTTTTTTTCCTGAGATGTCATACACTTTGGATTCTAGCCAATCATTTTACCTTTGCAAGCGTAGTAGGCGGGCCCAGGTACGTACGTTCTTTTAGAGCAGTGCTACAGATTAAAAATGCCCAAGGTGAAGCAGTCAAAAGTCTGGCTGTACTTCACAGCAAAAGATGCAAACTCAGCAGCCTGCAACAAGTGCTTTAAGGTGATACTGTGCAAAGGAGGCAACACCTTGAATCTGATGAAACACCTGGCAACGTACAGCATTTTGTTAAAAGCCGAAAAATGTGGCGTATTTGATAGCTTACTGCGAGACCTCACACCGAGCACATCTACTGTGGGTGTGGTGCCTGTTATCAGACCCGGAGTTAGCAACATCCCACAAAAACCCAAAGAGGAGAGTCCTGGCCCCTAGCCCTGCCAGTGTAGCAGAAATGATGACGGATGATGGCAGCAGCAGCCGTTCTTCTCTGTGTGAGTAGCTTAATGTTGTTCGTGTGTAATTTACGTTGAGTAGGCTAACCACGTTATTAAATTAATGCCTGTAAGGTGAACTAGCAAACACCATCGTAGCTACATGCGGCTGTCTTCTTGTTTGATGGCAGATACTCCCTTCACCCTGGCCAAAAAGGCTAAAATGACCAAAGAAAAAGTGGAAAACAGCTAAACATGAGAGGTTTTTGGACAAAGTTTGTGTTTTGTTTTTTTCATTGTTTAAGCACTGCTTCCAGCCAAGAGTGATACCATAAATCCCCCATAGCTGCATAAAAGGCTAACATTGTTATCTTTTTACATAAAAACAGCTAAACATGAGAGGTTTTTGGACCAATTTTGTGTTCTCCATTCTTTAATCACCGATTCGAGCACCGTTTAAGCACCGGCACCGTTTCAAAAGTACCGGTTTAGTACTGGTATCGGATAAAACCTAAACGATATCCATCCCTATATGTTACACAGAGTCACAAACTAGCACCAAAACACAAGTGCAACCAATAGTACATGGAGTAATACTACTACCACTCCTCATAATAGCACTAATAATTTACATATCTGTCTTTAGGAATAACAGTCACTCTGAAGCTAAGAGTTGACAGTTGGAGCAACAACATGACAATTAGCCACAGGTACTAACCTAAAATGATATTTTATTAGCAGGCAGGTCCCTCTGGGCTTCACACCAAAATCAACTAAGCTTTGAATGGAATTAAACTTTTTAGGACTCCCAAAAATGCTAAATATTATTCAAGACATCAGACTTTTGACATTTTACCAACATACCATTAATCTGTATTATATATGGTCACAATCTCTGAAATGGCAATATTAAATGGGAACTGGGACAGTCTAAGATAAAATGTCCTCCTGTTAAAATTGCGGTTGCTGGTGTTTGTTATCTAATCTCTAGGACAGTGTGACAGGGCCTCTAAATAATAATACATTCATAATGGACTGAAAAAAGCAATACTTGTAATCAAAGTTATGGCAAACAATGCAATTAACGATTAAAAATGTGACATTTTGCATAAACTTTTCACCAACCAGCAATGACATGTTGCAACCAACACATTTTAAAAACGCACAACTGCTTGGCAAGTAGTTTGCAGACTGGTCAGCATCTTCTATGCAAACTGTTGGCGACCTGCTAGTTACCAAAGAAATCCCCAGGAAGCTTTTGGTGTAGCACTGTATACATCTTTGCAACTAATATCACATGAAAGACTGGCCGCAACATCCAGCAATCGCCTGCCAAACAGGTCACGGGGGTCAGTGGTCAATGAAGTCTTTAGGTCTCCGTGGATGGCTCTATAGCAATGAGTCTCACAGCAACCATTTGCAACTGGTCGCAAGTCACGACCAGTGCAGACTTATTTTGGTGGATTTGACTGATCTCTAGGCCTGTGTGATTCACAATTAACTGACGCCTAAAACAAACAAACAAACAAATAAATAAAATAAGCGATATCAACTTTAACACCACCCACTTGGAAAAGGGATTCTTCTATAGTCAGGACATTCCCCAAATTTCTAATTTACATCCATGAAAAGTGATCCTATTAAGACAAATTTTTAGTTTTAGAGTTATTGGTTCTATTACTAGTTAGATAACATACACTAATATAAACCTATTGACTGCAAACAACCAACCTGATGATGTCATGTTCTGTACTGACAAGATGACACTAAACATTTTTCAAATATTTTAAGCACTTCTTAAATGTAGTCACATAGACAGTGTTACACATGTAACGTTTCACAGATCAAAGCACACCCCACGGTCGGGTCGCTCACTCACCACCAACGTGATTGGTTTGGTGGTGAGTCAGCGGTGATCTGGAGGGATCATGGAAAAGTGACTCGATGAAGATCAGACCACATTTTACTGACACTCATTACATAAATTGGTTATTTTTTTTCCTTGTACATGTTTGCAGATCCAAAGGTGCGTGCCTTACCATCTATAACAATTCCATGCAGACTCCCTGCACCACTTGATTAAATGAAACACTTACTCAATGTCTCTCATATATCTTCAAAATAGAAGTATTTCTGACAGGCAGAGTTGTCCCCATTCCCTTTGATCCATATCTCAACTTATAATAATAGCTCTGACCCTCACTGTGAGGGAAATTAATCAAAATGACTTTTTTCAAAGTGGATGTGGATGGATGGAAAGTGAGTGAGAAATGGGGAAAAAAAAAATAGCCATGCTTTCTCAATGTCCTCTAAGCATGAAAGTCAAGGACAAGCTCAAATGCACTAATTTACTACTGCTACCCGTGATTTGCTGCAGCCAAGCCAGGGATATAAGAGACAGGAGAGGGCCAGGACTTAGGAAAGTTATCTCATCTATGTCAAAATACTGACTATAACGTACTGATTAACAACCACTTGCTTTTAGTGGACAAATATGCACACAGCTCCAACAAATGTGTTGATAACAGATGAGAAAACTTCAATATTTTACGAAAAACAAACAAAGAAAAAACAGAAAACAGGACATGACACAGCTATGATGTATGTAACTCCAAAATCAGCTTCAAGGACTTCTGTGTTGTTGTTTTTTTAAATTTTAAATTTTTGGTTTGTGTTTTTAAATCAGAGGGCAAATTCGAAAAAAATTTAAATGTTATGAACATTATCTGCATTCTTGAGGGGATCATATGGAGTGACACACAACAGAAAGCCATGTCTGATGACAGTAACCCACAGGCTCATTCAAGCCAGTTCCACCGTGTCACCGGAAAGACCAGTAGTCCAGTGATACCTGTAACGACGATCTTGGGGACATCCAGTATGGTTCCGAATGATGCAGTTTTACGGTGGCCTCGCTTATACGGGGGGTTTGCTGCAAAAACACATATACACATATAGCTGCATACAGGACAAGCATGCCCACAGCTGGACTGCAAATGTGGGTCATACACATGCAGAACATAGCTGTGCATGCAGAGGAAACATGCACCATTCATTCCAGGAGCTGTGAATCAGTACTGCATAGACAGTCAGCAGAGAATGCACTACCTTCCTCAGCACAGACAAGAGCAGGCATTTTGCTTTTTGGAAAAGTTCAACAAGGTGATCTGAGAACAGAGTTTTCAATAATTAAATGTTAGAAACCCCAACCACTGAAGCTATATTTAATTGTGAACAACATTTAAAACAAACAAACAAACAAGAAAGAAAACTGACAGACATTCACATTGAAATCGAAACTACACCAGAGGAGTTCTTGATTTAGTTTCTCTATGACAGCACGAGTACATCTGCTGAAAGGAGATTAGCGACAGCTGGTTTCGAGAGGCCCTATCTTCAGAGACATATTGACACTTTTAATGAGGAATCAATCTTCAATTCAAAGTGATGAAATCACATAAAAGGGCGACCTAGGTGCCAAAAAGAAGCTTCCAGACTGGACCAGCAAAGACTGCCTCAATATTAATACTGCATGCACTCCCCCCCTTTTTTTTTTTTTTTTTTTAAATTTGAAGTAATGGCATGATCAGGCCAATATGCTTTGTTAAGCTGGTCTTTTTTTTCTTTTCTTAAATGTATTTGATGTATTGATTTGTGCCAAGTTTTGTCTGGCATTACCTGCAGGTGCAAACTGCATCTTGGGCTCCAACTCTGACAGGTCAGCACTCATTCTTTTGCTGTCAGAAGAAGACAGGCACTGTGTTCGTGCTGACAGACTCTCAACGCTGCCCCCTCTGGAAAGAGACACATTCCTTAATGTGTCTCCCTGAAAGACAAACACGAAACTTTTACTGAACCACAGAAGACTGTATTACAAATGAGGATTAAGTGCTTATCAGTGCAACTTCATGGCTGACTCTGGGTTTTCAGTGTTCTGCAAACCTGGGATATACATTTTTTTACCAGTCAATATAACAGCTAATAGAAAAAATTGTCCTTTAAGGACCTTTATGTTTGTTTCATTGTTCATTGACATATGCATTATGATGAATCCAAACTATGTAAAAACTATGTTAAAAAAAACACCACAACACAGAAACCAGCAGAGTTGTCAACAGAAGACAAAAAAAAAAGATAAATCATTACATGTACAGTAAAAACGTCCCTTTTTAATATGGTCTTACCTTTGGCTTGAAATGAGGTGCAAACTGAGGCGTAATCTTAATAGTGTCATTGCTCCCTTGAGAATCACTGTGCTCCATGTTCGCATCACTTCTGTAGCTTGTGCTGTTACCAGTGTAGTCTACATATGAACCTGTCATTTCAATAGACACAGGACAGAAGTTAAATTTATTTATCAGTTTTAATATCAGGACAGCAAAGCAGGCAGGCAGGAAAGGAGCGATCGAGAACAAGACTGCAGTAAATTTTTGGCACAAGGGCTATCTGCTCAAATTTATACTGGCACAGAGACAGTTTCAATATTTTTTTAAATATACACTTTCACCGGTATTGCATCTTTACATTAACTTTGTGGATTTTTGTTGTCTTTGAGTTTTCAAAACACTGAAAAAAAATCAAATAATGAAAATAAAGAACTAACAGACAAATATAGAAATCTGAAATAGACTGAAAATATTACTACAATGCATTTTCCTCTGCTTAGTTATATGCTTAAACTTAGGTGGTTGTCTCATTTGAGTTGAGGCTGTATTTGAATCGTCTTGCCACGGCCATCTCTATGGAGGAGTTGGGTGGGGGCAGAGCATCTGTGGCTCCTGGGAGAGGTGGGAGGCTCACGTGTACTTACAGTCAGGTCCATAAATATTGGGACATCGACACAATTCTAACATTTTTGGCTCTATACACCACCACAATGGTTTCCAAATGAAATGAACAAGATGTGCTTTAACTGCAGACTGTCAGAGGGTATTTACATCCAAATCAGGTGAATGGTGTAGGAATAACAACAGTTTGCATATGTGCCTCCCACTTGTTAAGGGACCAAAAGTAATGGGACAGAATAAGAACCACAAATCAAACTTTCACTTTTTAATTCTTGGTTGCAAATCCTTTGCAGTTAATCACAGCCGGAAGTCTGGAACACAGACATTACCAGACGCTGGGTTTCATCCCTGGTGATGCTCTGCCAGGCCTCTACTGCAACCGTCTTCAGTTACTGCTTGTTCTTGGGGCATTTTCCCCTCAGTGTTGTCTCCAGCAAGTGAAATGCATGCTCAATCTGATTCAGTTCAGGTGATTGACTTGGCCATTGCAAAACAGTCCACTTCTTTCCATTCAAAAACTCTTTGGTTGCTTTTGCAGTATGCTTTGGGTCAATGTCCATCTGCACTGTGAAGCGCCGTCCAATGAGTTCTGAAGCATTTGGCTGAATATGAGCAGATATTATTGCCCGAAACACTTCAGAATTCATCGTGCTGCTTTTCTCAGCAGTCACATCATCAATGAATACAAGAGAACCAGTTCCACTGGCAGCCATACATGCCCACGCCATGACAGTTCCACCAACATGCTTTACTGATGAGGTGGTATGCTTAGGATCATGAGCAGTTCCTTTCCTTCTCCATACTCTTCTCTTCCCATCACTCTGGTACAAGTTGATCTTGGTCTCACCTGTCCATAGGATGTTGTTCCAGAACTGTGAAGGTTTTTTTTAGATGTCGTTTGGCAAACTCTAATCTGGCCTTCCTGTTTTTGGGGCTCACCAATGGTTTACATCTTGTGGTGAACCCTCTGTATTCACACTGGTGGAGTCTTCTCTTGATTGCTGACTTTGACATACATACACCTACCTCCTGGAGTGTGTTTTTTATCTGGCCAACTGTTGAGAAGGGTGTTTTCTTCACCAGGGTAAGGATTCTTCGGTCATCCACCACAGTTGTTTTCTGTGGTCTTCTGGGTCTTTCGGTGTTGCTGAGCTCACCGGTGCATTCCTTCTTCATGAGAATGTTTCAAACAGTTGTTTTGACCACGCCTAATGTTTTTGCCATCTTTCTGATGGGTTTGTTTTGTTTTTTCAGCCTAATGATGGCTTGCTTCACTGATAGTGAGTTGACAGCAACAGATTCCAAATGCAAATAGCACACTTGAAATGAACTCTGGACCTTTTATCTGCTCATTGCAATTGGGATGAGGGGATATCACACACCTGGCCATGGAACAGCCAAGAAGCCAATTGTCCCATTGCTTTTGGTCCCTTAACAAGTGGGAGGCACATATGCAAACTGTTTTAATTCCTACACCCGATTTTGATGTAATAACCCTCTAATAAAAGCTGACAGTCTGCAGTTAAAGCACATCTTGTTTGTTTCATTTGTTGGAATTGTGTCGATGTCCCAATATTTATGGACCTGACTGTATGCCACACTGATTCAGTGCTGGTCCTATAAATTCACAAAAATGCCACACTTCTGTGTACTCTGTTCAGTGTTACTGTCACTGCACCCTCAACTGCACTGAAGCATTTGTGATGACTGGCAATGAGTCTTTTACAGCGCTGTGGAGAAATCTTGGCCCACTCATCTTTGTAGAATTGTTGTAATTCAGCCTCACTGGAGAGTTTGAGCATGAACCGGCTTTTTAGGTCATACCACAGAATGGCAATCAAATTCAGTTCAAAGCTTTGACTAGGCCACTCCAAAGTCTTCATTTGGTTTTTCTTATATCATTCAGAGGTGGACTTGCTGGTGTGTTTCGGATCATTGTCCTGCTGCAGAACCCAAGTGAACTTCGGCTTGATGGCTGGACATTCTCCTTCAAGGATGATTTGGTAGACAACAGAATTCATGGTTCCATTTACTATAGCAAGTCAACAAAACAGCTCCACACCATCATACTACTACCACCATATTTTACTGTTGGTATGATGTTCCTTTTCTGAAATGCTGTGTTATAGTAATGCAAGATGCCAGGGGACACACACTTTTGTCCAAAAGTCTTGGGGATCATCAAGATGTTCTCCAGCAAAACTGAGAAGAGCCTTTATGTTCCTTTTGTCGTCTCTTTCTTCTGGTGGAGTCATGAATACCGGCCTTAACTGAGGCATACAGTTCTTCTGATGTCCTTCTGGGGTCTTTTGGGACCTCTTGGATGAGTCGTCACTGCACTTTTGGGGTCATTTTGGTCATGTGGCCACTCCTGGGAGGGTTCACCACTCTTACATGTTTTCCCCATTTGTGGATAATGGCTTTCACTGTGGCTTTCTGGAGTCCCAGAGCTTTTCTATTACTATTATTGTAATTTTATATTATTGTTGCGTTTACTTTTATCCTGTTGCTAAACTAATTTCCCTTTTGGGACAACAAAGAATTTGAGTTGAATTGAATTGAATTAGATATGGCTTTATTTAGTTTGTCATTTGTTCCTGAATTTTCTTGGATCGCGGAATGATGTCTGGCTTTTGAGGATGTTTTGGTGTACTCCAGTACTTATGTACTTAGGAACATCTATCTTACTGCTTCATGTTAATGTTAATCCAGCTGCTAATGTTATGTGTACTGGCCTGAATTTTACTGCAATCATTTGCCCACAAACTTAAGCCAAGGCTGCTTTCTTTTGAAGGTATATTATTCTGAGAACTTCTAAAACACATGTGACCTTGAGCTCAGTACTGGGCAACTGTATAGATACCAGGATACACTGGAGTTGCTGTGCTGGTCAACAACATGCCGCTCATAGTACACCTTTGTAAACATCCATGGTATTTGTGCAGGCAGAGAAAACAGTTTGAATTAACAAAGGAAAAAAATCCTATGTGGTAGAAGAAGTAAGTTAATGACGCACATAATAGTTTTTCTGTAAAGAAAAGCGATTAGCAGCAGTAAGAGGAACTATAATTATTTAAACATAATCTAGAGGGTCATCTTCACACGACCTTAACATGAGATGTACCTGTACTAGTTGCAGAGTTGCTCTGTCCCTCATCTGAATACTGGTATGGATACTGAAGGGGTTCATCAGACCCTGGGAAGTACTGCAAAAAGAATGAAAACAACACATAATGTTGGGAGTTCTCAACTCAGGCTTACTATGAATGAAAAAAATCCTATTAGTATAATTAATTCAGGAGAGTAGGACTTGGTGATATTTTGAGACATAATATATGTATTATGTATATATATGTAATATATATAATAAATAATATATGGAAAGTTTAAGCTATATTTGGCTTAATGTTACAACCTCAAACACTAAGAGAACACCAAGAATGAATCTACCAGAGATCACTGACACAAAGCCATATTTACCTTGCAGAAAAGAGATAGGGTTGGTCAACTGCTAAGTGACCTTCGTTTACTATAGTTCTGACACTATATAGCACAGTATACAGTGGGGCAAAAAAGTATTTAGTCAGCCACCGATTGTGCAAGTTCCCCCACCTAAAATGATGACAGAGGTCAGTAATTTGCACCAGAGGTACACTGCAACTGTGAGAGACAGAATGTGAAAAAAAAAAAAAAATCCATAAATCCACATGGTAGGATTTGTAAAGAATTTATTCGTAAATCAGGGTGGAAAATAAGTATTTGGTCAATAACAAAAATACAACTCAATACTTTGTAACATAACCTTTGTTGGCAATAACAGAGGTCAAACGTTTACTATAGGTCTTTACCAGGTTTGCACACACAGTAGCTGGTATTTTGGACCATTCCTCCATGGAGATCTTCTCGAGAGCAGTGATGTCTTGGGGCTGTCGCCGAGCAACACGGACTTTCAACTCCCGCCACAGATTTTCTATGGGGTTGAGGTCTGGAGACTGGCTAGGCCACTCCAGGACTTTCAAATGCTTCTTACGGAGCCACTCCTTTGTTGCCCGGGCGGTGTGTTTTGGATCATTGTCATGTTGGAAGACCCAGCCTCGTTTCATCTTCAAAGTTCTCACTGATGGAAGGAGGTTTTGGCTCAAAATCTCACGATACATGGCCCCATTCATTCTGTCCTTAACACGGATCAGTCGTCCTGTCCCCTTGGCAGAAAAACAGCCCCATAGCATGATGTTTCCACCCCCATGCTTCACAGTAGGTATGGTGTTCTTGGGATGCAACTCAGTATTCTTCTTCCTCCAAACACGACGAGTTGAGTTTATACCAAAAAGTTCTACTTTGGTTTCATCTGACCACATGACATTCTCCCAATCCTCTGCTGTATCATCCATGTGCTCTCTGGCAAACTTCAGACGGGCCTGGACATGCACTGGCTTCAGCAGCAGAACACGTCTGGCACTGCGGGATTTGATTCCCTGCCGTTGTAGTGTGTTACTGATGGTGACCTTTGTTACTTTGGTCCCAGCTCTCTGCAGGTCATTCACCAGGTCCCCCCGTGGGGTTCTGGGATCTTTGCTCACCGTTCTCATGATCATTTTGACCCCACGGGATGAGATCTTGCGTGGAGCCCCAGATCGAGGGAGATGATCAGTGGTCTTGTATGTCTTCCATTTTCTGATGATTGCTCCCACAGTTGATTTTTTCACACCAAGCTGCTTGCCTATTGTAGATTCACTCTTCCCAGTCTGGTGCAGGTCTACAATACTTTTCCTGGTGTCCTTCGAAAGCTCTTTGGTCTTGGCCATGGCGGAGTTTGGAGTCTGACTGTTTGAGGCTGTGGACAGGTGTCTTTTATACAGATGATGAGTTCAAACAGGTGCCATTCATACAGGTAACGAGTGGGGGACAGAAAAGCTTCTTACAGAAGACGTTACAGGTCTGTGAGAGCCAGAGATTTTCCTTGTTTGAGGTGACCAAATACTTATTTTCCACCCTGATTTACGAATAAATTCTTTACAAATCCTACCATGTGAATTCATGGCTTTTTTTTTTTCACATTCTGTCTCTCACAGTTGAAGTGTACCTCTGGTGCAAATTACTGACCTCTGTCATCATTTTAAGTGGGGGAACTTGCACAATCGGTGGCTGACTAAATACTTTTTTTTGCCCCACTGTATATGAATAAAGATGTGGTTTGTTTAGAATAGTATAATGGTTTTTCAAACATATGAATGATGTATTTTAGAAGTGTTATAAAATAATACACAAGACTATCTATAATTTGCATAATTACATCAATGTTCAAAAATACTGTTGGCCACCAATGCTACCCCTCAAACCTCTTAGTATACACGTTTGGTATCAATGTAAGACTGTTAAAATGGTGTTAAATGGTTAAAATGTGCCGTAAAACTATTGCCGCAAACGGGAAGCAGTAGCACAAATGTATTCCAACAGCCGAAAAGTCATCCACTGCAAAATGAAGAATGTTTTAAACTCTGCATGTCAATATCTTCCCACACACCAAAGAAAATGTTAAATAAAACAGCTGTGATACCTGATTCTTTGTCAATCGTTTTTATAGTCACCGTCTAGACTTTTTTTTCTGTAATTTGGGGTCATCACATTTTAATTTTACTATTTTTATATATTATAAGCACAAAAGAACAATTTCAATTGTTTTATTATTACTCGATGTCCTTTTTCGTTATGATCTTTTGTTTGCTTTTTAAAGGTCTAGTGTTGACCACCTGCTGTGACAGTATTGTCATTGGTCAAAAACCTCTGCGTGCAACTGATGGTTAAAAAAAATGGTTTAAATAAAACATTTTAATTCATTCAGATTTCTTGTATTCAAAGCAGAAAAATAAATATTGAATGAGCATACCAGTGCAAATTTAGGCACTGTATGGTTGAAAACAATTTTTGTTTTTTGGAGGTTATTTAAACATATCGTGATATATATTGTGTATCATGATATAATCAAAAAAATATTGTGACATTAGATTTTCCTCATATTGCCCAGGCTTAGTTCACACGTATATAAACGTCCCATTCTTAATTAATAGCGTTTAAAATTATGTTGGCCTGCCTCCTGTATAGGCCTGCACAATAAATCGAAAATTTATTGTCATCGCGATATCAGCCTGTGCGATGGGCCCATCGCAAAAGACGGCGTAAACGGCGATAATTGGGTACCTTAAAATGTTTACACACGTGCTTTAAAGAATTTACCAATAAAAGAAACCCCTTTACACATTTGATCAGTCGAATAGAGCCCTTCACGGCATTAACCAATCACATGGATTAGAGGTGGGGAGTGAACAACACTGCAGCAATGAGTCAGAGTTGTAATGGCTGAGAGCGAGACACATGACAAGAATGCTACTGACTATGAACTCGTGGCTTAAAAAAAAAAAAAAAAAAAAATAATAATAATAATAATAATAGTACCTCGCTTAATTGGAGGTACTTTGGATTTGATAAAGACGACGTTCTCCAAACACAGGTACTCTGCAAAACTTCCTGAACACTTGTGGCAACCACCAGAGGAATCACGACTAATCTCCACCATCATCTTCAATACAACCACAGAGAACTGTTTGAAGAGTTCCAGAAAGATAGGGCTAGCCAAACAAAGGTTGCTAATGTTAAGACAAAGAGCACAGCAATCCAACAGCAGTCTCTGTATCAGATTTTTCAAGTGGAACTCCTTATGAGAAAACGTCGAAGCGGTATAAAGAAATAACAGAGGCCATTACACATTTTTTGGCTAAAGACATGATGCCTATAAATACAGTTAGCAGAGAGGGCTTCACCAGTCTAATACATAAAGTGGACCGGAGATACCGCATCCCCTCACGAAACTACATTTCCCATGTCGCCATTCCACAAATGTACGAAACATGCTGCAAGACCGTCATGTTTGAACTAAGCCAAGCTGAAAACTACGCAAGCACTACAGTAAAGTTTCCTCTCCAGTTTTGACTTACATCATAACTACTTGGTGAGTGGTAAAATGATGAACAACTGCATTGAGATCATTTGCAGTATAATTTAAGTTATGTTTATTTAAAACTAATGATAGAGACCGGGAAGGATGTCTTTTTTTTATGGGGGTAATGTTTCAATGTTAAAGTGCACTTTGTTGTTACACTGCTCATACACTGCTCATACAGCAGCTTTCTTTAAATAAACTGTTGCAGTAAAATGGAAATGATGTATTTTTCCATTATGGAAATTATGTATTCATTTCATTTTTTTTTTTGCTATTTATTTTATCGCAAGTCATATCGTTATCGCAATATTGATCAAAGTTATTGCACATCGCAGGTTTTCCTAATATCGTGCAGCCCTACTCCTGTAGCTATAACAGCTTCAACTCCTTTAGGAAGAATTTCCACAAGGTTTATTCCTAATCGGTTCCACTTTGTTATGATACCACTAACAGTTGACTGTGTAATATTTAGTAGCAAGGACATTTTTGTTGCACACTCGGAACCCTATCGCGATACCATATTGGAATACACCGAGCTCCTGAGAGTGCCCCATTCTTTCACAAATGGTGTATATATCAGCCCAAATGCAAAACAGACTAAACTGTTTTCTTTCATGCTAGTGTCCACACCCTGGTGCAAAATTTGGTTGCTTGGTTTTAATGAAATTATTAATTTTGAATGGCAAAAATACAGCTGCTCAATTTTTTTTTGAAAAAGCACAAAAATCTGCACAACTTCACCATTTAATACTCGTCGCCTGTTTACTTCCCCTTTGACCGGAGAGATAGAGGGAGAGATGGATAGTGGTGTCATAACTAGGGATGGGTACCGGTATCCGGTGCCATGATGGCACCGGTTCTGACATAAACGGTAGTAACCAGACCGAAAAGCAGCGCACATTTCGGTGCTTTATTTCGGTGCTTTTTTCCCTGAGATTTGATACACTTCAGATTCTAGCCAATCATTTTATGTTTCCAAGGATAGTAGGTGGGCCCAGGTACGTACGTTCTTTTAGAGCAGAGCTACAGATTAAAAATGCCCAAGGTGAAGCAGTCAAAAGTCTGGCTGTACTTCACAGCAAAAGATGCAAACTCAGCAGCCTGCAACAAGTGCTTTAAGGTGATACTGTGCAAAGGAGGTAACACCTTGAATCTGATGAAACACCTGGCGACGCATACCGCTTTTTTTAAAGCCGAGAAATGCACCGTACCTACTCCGTGTGTGGTGCCTGTTATCGGACCCGGAGTTATCAACATCCCCCAAGAAACGGAAGAGGAGAGCCCTGGCCCCTAGCCCTGCCAGTGTAGCAGAAATGATGACTGATGATGATGGCAGCAGCAGCCGTTCTTCTCTGCGTGAGTAGCTTAATGTTGTTCGTGTGTAATTGTACATTAATGCATGTAAGGTAAACTAGAAAACACCGTCGTAGTTACATGCGGCTGTCTTCTTGTTTGATGGCAGATACTCCCTTCACCCTGGCCAAAAAGGCTAAAATGACCAAAGAAAAATTGGAAAACAGTTAAACATGAGAGGTTTTTGGACAAAATTTGTGTTTTTTCCATTGTTTAAGCACTGCTTCCAGCCAAGAGTGATACCATATATGACCTATAGCTGCATAAAAGGCTAACATTGTTATCTTTTTACAAAAAAACAGATAAACATGAGAGGTTTTTGGACAAAGTTTGTGTTTTCCATTTTTTAAGCACCGGCACCGTTTCAAAAGTACCGGTTTGCCACCGGTATCGGATAAAACCTAAACGATACCCATCCCTAGTCATAACATCTCTGGACTGGTAACTGCCATTTATAAACTAATATGTTTAGAATATATTCGACCAGCTACTTTTTCTGGTGCCGACAAGCAAGGACAGCAATGATTAAACATTGCTGTCAGCTAGAGGTGTACATCCCTAATTTTAACAAACTGATGAGACCCCCGGAGACTGCAGTTTTTTGATTCATTTACTTCAATTTACTAAAAGTACACAAGGCAGAATACCTTCATTAGATGAGTCATGATCTTCACTATCTCTTCCATGGAAGGCCGCTGAGAGGGGTCTTTGGACCAACAGCGAGTCATTAGGCTTTCAATGGGCTTGGGCAAATTCTTGATTAAAGGTGGTCTTGTGCCTGAATACAATAAAAAGAAATAACTGGTCACACGCAGTTACAGGGAAAGACATATCTGCATCACACAACACAAGAGAAATAAATATTATATATTACTGCCTCCCATTTTTTGAGTCAGTAGTGCTGCATCCAGGATGCAATAAACTGCAAGGAGAGCTGAAAAGGTCAACATGTCTTTTACCCCCTCTGCCAACATCTTTATTTTGACAATCTTCTAGCATGCATGCCTGAGCACTCTTAGTGGCCGACAGCTGGATGTGACCTCTGCATCACCCACCACAAACAAACACACAGACCCACACAGTCAGACAGGAAGAGTGACTCACCATTGTGCACAGCCCACATAATGCGAAAAGCTGGCCCTCCGATTTCATCGAAGGGCTTCCTGCGGGTGATCACCTCCCAAAGAATGATTCCCCAGCTGAACACATCACACTTCTCGCTGTAATTGCTGCCTGTGAGTAGAAAGAAACCCACAGCAACACTTAGGTCCTTTTCAAAGAGGGGGAAAAGGCTCAGTCTGACATCACTGACTGATAAAGGAAATTCTCTGCGGAACATTTGACAAGAGAGCGAGGAATGTGCCTGGCAGAGGCAGCAGCTTTTCTCTTGCTTTCAGTGGGGAGGAGGATGAAAATAAGGGAGCCATTTTCACCAAGGAACGGCTCCTGTGTTGCTTAATTATGGAGCCTGTTATTGAAGAATTAAAGTGCACATCATACACCTATTTCAAACTTGCTGCGCTGGGTTTTTCTGATAACATTCCACACTGATGGAAATTAGTTGTGAAGGGTTCACTGAGGGGGCAAAAGCGGCTTGTTTAATTGCACTGGAGTCTTGCAACATGCATCCAAAAACAAGGCAATGACTAGGAGTAATTCATCTTTCCCTGTGACATCCTCTAATCAGTCTCTTATTGTAGACTTACATTAGGCTCTTGGTTGTGTAAGAACAAAAATTCTGCGTTTACAGAAGAAAAGCCAGTACAGCATGACTCCATTCATCATCTCACTGTCACTGGTTCGGTAGCTACTATCAATAAATAAGAGTATGGTGGAAGTAATATATAGTATAATAATAATAATCATAATAATAATAATAGCAGGACCCATCTCCAATTAGATGAAACATGACAAAGATGATGAGGCTGAGGTAATTAGAAAAACACATCTCAGTTTTTCTTGGTCAAAAAATAGGAAAACATTTCAAACAGCTGTAATACTACTCATATTTGCCTTCAAATACTTCTGGGGCCATCCATGCTGCACTTCCTTTGTTGTTGGTCATGTGTGTCTGAATGTCACATGCTGTTCCAAAGTCACAAATCTTCAGCACAGTGCCTCCTGCCACCAGAAGTAGACTGAAACAAGGAAGACATACATCCTGTTAGCAGCAAAAAAGTGCCTTGAACTAAACAACATAGGACTAACTGTAACTAACTTCAGCCCGGTTTGGTTTAAAATGTTTCTTTTTAAAAAGTACTAGAGGAATGACAGTGCTCGGCTCTTACGACTGTTTGAGACAAAGGAAATTCTATAGTAATAATGCAGGAAATAAATTCCTGTACAATATTGGATAGGTGACAATTTGTGACTATGAGAGGCTTCATTAATTCTATAAACTCTCCAAATGATCTACACAGAACAGGTAAGCTGGTCCTCTCTTCCTACAGAATACTTACTAGTAATAGGTTAGTTTTCTTGCTTTTTTTTTTTTTAATTAATGCTGGAAGTGTTGCCTCTGGTCTGAGACAATGGAATATAATCCAGATATCACAACATATTTCATTAATTACTGCATCCTATATAGCAGTAAACAATTACATCAAATCTACCACTATTCTGTATTTCCACATGTTTTCTTTTTTTTAGTGCAACACATTTAAAGGGTTTCCACAGAGGAAATGACCATGCAATAAGAATAAAGACAGTCTTCACATAATAATGAGATTTCCATCCTGTGTGGATGCCCTGCAAGAGTTGGCATTTATAGAGGGTGTGTTAGTCTGATCCAGCTGTTATAAAGAAGATGCAAGTAACTCTATATGCTGATAACACAGGTTTTCTTCATGGTATTTACCACTTCCTTTGATCAGGATTTTACATTGCTGGCATGTAATGCCATTCCCTGAATCCTGAAGCTGCCAGATTGAATTGCAACCACTGCTTTTCATTTCCCTTTTTTCCATCTAGGCTTTCCATAATCAATGAGAATATAATCTGAATAAGCCCAAAACAAAATGTATATCGAAGTAAATAATGTCTTTACACCTTCCCATTTTGCCTGTATCAGACACATCCAAATGTCGTTCATTTATGGCCAAAATGTTTTGGCTAGTTATTTAAGGGTTGGAGTACACTGTCTTGCTAATTTCTTCTTCTTCTTCTTCTTCTTTTTTGAAAAATACAGCATTTTATCAAATTCTCTGATAGTAGGATTCGTATCATGAGAGAGAAAGAAAAATGATATATTCTGAACATGTCACAATTCCAAACTTTCATTAGCATCCTAAAGGTAAATAAAAAGAGCCATAATAAAATAAGAAAAACAAAATACAACACACATCTTACTGTGACACTTCCACACACCTCAGCATTCCTGATAGGTCGCAATAAATGTCTGTTAATATTAGGGCTGCCACGATTAGTCAACTAGTCACGATTAGTCAACTAGTAAAATCGTCGACGACTGATTTAATACTCGACGCGTCGTTTGAAGCTTTGTAAGATCACAAAAGACGCAGGAATAAGTAGTAGAATTTAAGAGTGTAATAACGGACTGAAACAGAAGATGGCAGCACTGCATCTACAAGGATGCCAGGTGCCGTTAAACCCCGAAGAAGAAGAAGCTGTGCCCCAGAATTCATAGCGCGGCCCAGCGCAGTAGTCAACAATGGCGGCAGCTAGTTAGTTTTAATATTACTCTTATTATTCTTTTTGGGTCACAAAATAAAGTTTAACATATTTTCAGGTGAGAATGTAGCTGTGTAAACCTCAAATATCTGCTCAGTTTATCAAGACACCACATATTTTCAAAAGCGCTCTGACGTTTTCGGAGATGTGCGTTACCCACTAGCTCGATAGCTAGTGGGTAACATACGTCTCACCAGCTCGATAGTTAGCCGGGGTTCAAGGCTCATTAGAGCCTGTGAGAACACCGGACTCCCGGCAAATCGTTTTCAAACCCACCGCCGTCTTTCACTACTCAGGTTAAACATGTAATATAAGTCACTTAGAGAACTTAAAAATGTTATTGTTTGGCTTTTTTAGTATTTTATTTGTTCCTGAGTAAATCGGTTTGGCTGAGAAATAAAGTTATAGTTTTTACACAGCTGAATAAACGTCAAGCAAACAACTGATTATCAGAAGTGTGAGATGCTCGAGAATATACTCCGGTGTCTTGTTATATTTTAGATAGCAAGGAGCAGGCGGCTGAGTTTATTTAAACTTCACTGAAACAACCTGCAGATTTAATTAAAATTTAATAAACTATCATCTTGTCTTTATTTTTAGTTAGCACATACCATAAACACTTCAAACTGTAAGCTAATGAGTTAGTTATACAAGAGCAGATGCGTGCTGGTGCAATAAGCTGTACGTTTTACGTCCAATGGATGCATGATCTGATTAGTCGACTAATCGCAAAAATAATTGGTGACAAGTCGACTATCAAAATAATCGTTTGTGGCAGCCCTAGTTAATATCTTGAGTAACTTTCAACTAAGTGGCTTACAATGTCATGCCAAAAAAAAAAAAAAAAGCCTCTACATGTTTCTCAAAAGATACCAGATATTTTAACAAGAACACAATATAGTACAAACTGAATCAAACTACTTTAAAGAAATAATTTGCTGGAAACATAAAGGAGTGTGTGAGGTGAAAAGGTGCATACTTGGGTGGTTTGAGGTCCCTGTGAATGAGAGCCTTTGGTTTCATGCCATGGAGATAGGCCACACCCTGGGAACACTGTAAACACCAGCTCATAGCATGGGAAGCAGTGTAATAGGGGAGGGGTTCAGCACCATGCAGTACTGTGGACAAGAAAACACAGTCTCAAACAGCGACCACAGACAGCATACCTTCAAACCAACTAGGCAAAGTGTGGGGTCCCTATAGTATTTATGACACTGTCATATGGACTGAAACACCCATGTGCATTTTCACTATAGCTTCTTTAAGAGTACTGACAAAAAGCTATTACTAGCCCTCAGTGTCCCAGCAGATGCACCTATGTTATAAATTTGAAACAGCCTGGTGTTATTTTCACAAGGAGAAGAGTGTTACATTAACAGCTTCCAAGACATAATTTAGTATTTTTGACACCAGGAGGAACAGAATACCTGTAAATAATGATCATTATTATACAATCATATTTAAAAATATAATTCATATTAATGTTTTTTTTTTTTTAAATGACAGCAGCATGTTTAAAAATGCTGGAGAAATATCTTACAACTTACTAGGTTAATTTGAAATTCAATCGAGTATTACAAGACATCCCAGGAGTGTATATTAGTTCACCAATCAAAATAAAAATAAAAATGAGTGTTTGTCAACATAAAATTTCAAACTCATTGGGGACATTATCATTACTGATTATCAATAAAGGGTGACCCTTAATAAACATTCTGTCAACCAAAAATGTTCGCCAGAACAGCTAACAGATACAAGGCCTAAGCACACGAAGAAACATATATGCACATTAAATACCCACAATGACCCTCTAACAGCATATATATTTTTAAGAAAAAATTATAATATTAATGACATTAATTTTGAGTAACTGATATAAAATAATGTGTATTTTCTCATTCAACCATATACATGTGACCTGACTCTGTAGTAAGACTAAACTGCCTAGAGTCTCATTTGCAGTGGAAAAGAGGTTGAGGTTCAAACTCTAAATTTGTAGACATCCAAAAGCATTGTTTCAACAATATCTTATGACTGGATTTCAAAGTGTCAGCATATTTCACCATGAAATGTAATCACAACACAAACTGAGCTATCTGCAGCCTTGTTAGAAAAACTCACTTTACACTTCATTTTGTCCAAATTTATTCCGCAAAACTAATTTCAAACTCATCTTCACACAGTCATTTTTACACTATCATGTCCACCATGATGCCATTGGTGTAAGCATATTTCCATCATCACAACAATTGCCAGCCAAAGTCAGAGACCAGGAATTCCATTTGCGCACAAACACACGCAATATCATCAAGAACAACAGGACTTTTCGATAGTTCTCAGCATTTGTTATATTTGCTTCACTGCCCGCAATGTCCCACAAAACTATGTCCAAAAATGTAGTTTATGAAAATGTATTATAAGCAAACCACTAAGAACAGCAAACTACTTTGTCCCAAAACCTCATTCAAGTAAACCTGATAGCTACAAGGGGAAAACCCCAAACTCACTGAAATTCAGCGAAATTTGCCCCATAACAATTCTGGCAAATTTTAAGTACAACTGAGCACAGAATATTTTATGAACATGATACAAATTAGTACTAACAGTGCCCTCCATAATGTTTAAGACACAAGTTTTTGACGTTTTGTCTCTGAATGCTACCCAAAATGAATTATATATAAAACAGTTGTGACTGAAGTGGAGACAGCTTTAATTCAATTTTTTTAAAACAAAAAAATGGCATCCTTCTTGAGTTATCACATTCACAAGATTTTCAAAAACTTGACCTCTGACCTTGACCTTTTAGTTGAGGTCAGAGATTTAAATTTGTCCCCCTTTTGCAGAGGAAAAGCCCTCACCTGGCCAGGAAACTGGCCCTCACCTGGCCAGCTGGGCCAGGTGAGGGCTGCTCCCCTCTTATTTCATGATATTTCATTTCTGAAGTGTTGAATTTGCTTTTCATGGTTTGAAAGTTAGGGGGAAAGAGATTTCGCAAGAAAGGGAGGCCATCATTAGGCGAAAAAATTCAAATAAACCTGCACCTATCTGACATCCAGTAATCCCAGACTCTGCTGCTACATGACAACAAATTGCTTATAAAAGCACTCATGGTAAACATAAGAAACAACAAGCCTAGATATACATAGGATAAGTCTTTTAACTTATTTGAAAATGAGGCTGTAAGAAATATATGTATGTAATTTATTTGCAGAAGGTTCAAATACTCAATTTTCATTCTTACTGAAAATGTTAATTTAACTGTCTTAACTGTACGCACACAAATTATTTTATTACTGATCAATTTTATACCCCACCAGTTCCCAGGTTTATCTGAATATTTAGGTATGTGCATGTAAGGGCTGCATGTCGCTGTGCAAACATGGACTTCTAACGAATCAGAAAAGTGGCTGAACATGCAAACAACTGGAGGATCAACTCAACAGGGCTGTGTCTGTCTAAAGCAGTGTTCATTACTAGCAAAGCAAAATAAATGGTGTAACATGTAACACAACCATAGTGTTTTCTATTAAAACATATTGACTCACCATTATATAATGATCCACCTTCTGCATATTCCATCACAAGGCAAACCTGCGGTGGAAAGAACACCATCAAAAACTCAAAATCAACCAAATAGACCAAATAGTCATTGTTATCCTAGTGAACTTACTGGACTATTGCAAGAGCCATACAGTTTCACAATGTTGGGGTGATTCACACGTGAAAGTTGTCTGAGCTGGAGATGAAAAGGAAAAGTTACACACAGGCAGGCTGTTGAAATAATCTTGAGAATATTTCAATAACGAAAAAATACCTCAACAATAAAGGCTTTCCTCTCTGATTCACTCTCAATAGTCTTGATTGCAACATCTTTTCCTTTCCATTTTGCTTTGCAGACGACCCCAAAAGCTCCTCTCCCCACCACCTGAGAACAGGTAGTTAGCATCAAAGTTACACTCACTAGGTAAGAGCTTCATCGAGCTGACACTAACTGTTGTCATGCGCTAGTGACACGAAAAACAGCAAAAATAATCCCAAGTTACCTCCTCAACTTCAATGTCCTCATAATTGATTTCTTCAAAGGGATACCCAGGTGGTGTTTCAAGCATTTCCGCTGGTGGTAACGATAGAGACATTACTAGCTTAGGTCAGCTAGTAACTTACTATGAAAACGAGCAAACAACACATAGGTAAAAAGCTCAATATTAATAAATAATAAATAAATCAGCACAAGGATACTTAGATAGGTTTCAAGACATCAATTGCAATTACGCAGTCGTATTTTTTTTTTTTTTTTACCGTAACTGCGTAATTATGACTGATGCCGTAAGGAGACATGGCTACTCAATAAAACAAACACGTTACAGCCTTCAAAAATGGCAAATTGTCATTCTTTGGCCGGCTGTCAAGCACCGAAAAACGGATCGGCGTTTGCCTACCTACTGTCAGTTCCCTTGATGCAGTCAAGGCTAACCGCATAGCATAACTAGCTCAGTTATGCAGCTGCTACGAAAAACTACTGGAGAAAATAAGTGTTTAAAGTTAGCTTTTTGCATAATTAAAGATCTGGGACGACAGAATAAGACTACACCATTCCTCACCAGAGTCTGACACTGTCACAACACAACCTTAAAAAAGACAAGCAATTCGAGGCCTGTTAAAATAGCAGCTTACGTTAGCTGGCTGGCCCGGTTGGTAACGCTAGCTACCAGGACTTTCTTAGCTTCAACAATCCAACTCTTCGTAGATGACTTGTCACCAGTGCCGGTTATGTGGACATGGGGATATTTTCTACTATTCATGTAAAAAAAAACCTGGAATAACGTCCATTTTTATAAAAACTGTTTTGTCTATCCACTTGACAAACAAGCATAACTTTTTGACAACTTGTGTAGCTGGCTTGCTAGGAATGTATTTTGATTCTTCGCAGGGGAGAGGGGGAGCTCCACCAGGAAGTGTGTGCGTATTGTAATTCTGTCCCCCGAAACCCAAAAAAGGTACGGAAGCGTAATGCATTAGCTTCAGAAAATGAAGCATTTTTTCCCCCGTAAATGACATAATTAGTTCGGATATAACACACAAAGAAAAAGTAAGAAATTTGTTTTCGTGTGGAATATTTCTTTGTTGTAAAGATGTTTCTAGAACAAGTCCTAAACTAGGTCTCAGGACAAAGACAGTTGTTTGGTTGTTTAGTTTGTTTGAAAAATTATTATTTCAGTTATTTTCTGAAAATTTCCGATACTTAATATTATAAATAAAAATGTTGAAGCAGTAAAAATACTTCTATGCCATTTTACAGATTAGAATTTAAATTTACTTCCAAGATAACATATATTTTGTATTTGTCCTTAGTGTAAGGTACCAATCAATAAAAAAAAAATAAAAAAAAAGAATGTTTTCATTAAAAACATGTAAATGTAATAATGTGTCTTGCACATGTCGTCAATCTTGCATGAAAGCAAAAAATTCCGTTTATCTAAGCAGAATATTGACTCAACATCTGTACAGTCTTTTATTTTTAGGGCTGGCAGAATATAAGATTAAATACATCTTGTTTTCTTACATTTACCTGCTGTGATCCAGGGCAGCTCATTTCCTCCCTTCTGTTTGGTATTTCTGTGAAATTCCCTCTGTCTATCACTTATCCCAGCTTACTCGTACAAAAGAAAAAAAAATATAAATACTGCAATTCAGAAAAGGAACATTAGTAATGAACAATGATAATACAGAAGCTTAAGTGCAGCTTTTATCACTTATACATCATAATCTTGGGCTTATACAGGATTCTGCATTCTTCATGGAAAGCAAGTGAGAGGTTCAAAGTTCAGCTGTGAATTTAACAGGCTGTTGTTTAAAACTTGAAATATATAAGCAGGTCTATATCAGGGTTATATCATTATATCATCGTTTTCACCTCCCCTTTCATAAGGATGTTCCAGTGTATCCTATGCTAAAGGAAGCAAAAAGAAATCATTGAAGCTCTTTCTGTTAGTATTTGGAGAATTGGAAGACCTATTAAGTTTAGAAACCTTACTAAGTAAATCGGGCTATTGGAACACACCCTTGGTGTCTGTTCTAAGCTTTATTTAAGAAATAGAAAAACTCCTGTCTGAAATTGTTCATCTGCTATTTGTATGAGAAAAGCCTGATAGCTGTGGGTGTATTTGATTTCTTATATCACTCTGTTTTACAACAGAGAGAGAGGAGTCTTCCAGTACTGATGCCTTTTGTTCCATAAAGATTTTATAAAGTGGGTGATCAGCGTTATTCAGGATGGCTTCTAATGTCTTTAATGTGCATCCTTCCCCAGCATCTCCAGTCTGGCACCAATTACAAAGCCAGCTTTTCTCACTAGTTTGTCCAGTCTCCTTGCATCCTTGTTACTCATGCTGCCTCCCCAGTAGACTGCAGCATAGAACAGGACAATTGCCACCATAGACTGATAGAACATCTTTAATATTTTACTGCAGATCAAGAGATTTTAGTTTTCTTAACAAAAAGAGGTAACTTTGCCACTTTTTGTATAGGTTGGTATTCAGGGACGCATTTAGATTGTTATCTAGGTGTTTTCTAGATATTTGTATTTTGTTACCATCTCTATGTCCATCCCACAAACTTTCACAGGCTGAAGAGGGGGTGTTATGGCCCGTCTAGGCACGGCCAGACCACAACATAAAGGGTGATCCATCCCCGTCCAACCCCAAGCAGCACGTCACACACTTAATATTTTGTGACAGTGATTTATTTACAATAAGTGCAGTTAAACAAAGGAAGGGAGCATATCATAACTTCAGGGTGAACCCAAGGCCAAAACAACAAACAAAAGGTAGGCTATCTCAGGAATAAACACAACTTACCTACTCAAAGGAACTAAACCAAACGACAATCACTTTCCTCCCTGCCTAAAAAAAACAGGAGAAAACTGATCAAACAAAAAGGCGGTCCACCCCTACATGCTCTTACATTAACCAACATGGTAACATCGTGACACAGTGAACGGTCTGCCGGTTGGGTTGGGCCGAGGATGAATGAAGTGGCAGTCGCCGGCGGTCTCTTCATATCCGCTGCCTCCCGGTCCTCAGCCAATCGGTGTGAGCCATCCACCCTGGATGCACCAATCCCAGAGGAGCACCTGGACACTCAAATTTACATATGATTACGATCAGTCGTAACAGGGGGTCTGGGAGTCTTGAGAAATCTACTCTCATTTCCTTTGCCTTATAGTTGTTCAATATGAGGTAGTTTTTGTGACTCCAGTCACTGAAGGCTTTTACAATATTCCCATATTAAGATTCTGGTCTATTCCTGATACACGCTACAATGGCAGTGTCGTCCAAGCATTTCTATTTCTGCTGTATACAATGAAAAGGAATTGAGCCAGTCCCCTGTCAAGCCCCCGTGCTGCTGATTAATTTCCTAGAAACACAGTTCCCCAACCTGACAAACTGTGTCCTTTCTGTCAGGTAGTTTGCGATCCAGGAAACAAAGGAGGAATCATGGTGAGCTTGTCTTTGAGTATATTTGATTGAATGGTATTGAAACCACTTAAAAAAAATCAAAGAACAAAACTCTCACATAAGGGCCAGATTCCTCCAGATGAGTTAGGGCTCGGTGACACCTGTAAAGGACAGTCTCGGTGTAAAATCATTTGTTCCAAGATCTTCATGATGTGCCATTGGACCATGGAGGAGAGCAAAGTTATAACATGCACAGAGCTGTAGTGAAACTGAGTGTTAAAGACAATGAAAAGCCTCACTGCAGCCACTGTCAGTGCTTTTGATGCTTTATTTTGTGATCTTTGGTGTTTTTCACTGTTCCATCTTTCCCAGAGAGCTCCGTTATTCCGTTATAACCAATCAACATTAGGCAGTCCATACGTTATCTGCTTCCAGCAATGCGCAGCTATAGGATCTTGATGGATTGAAGAGAAAACCCCTCTCCCTCCTCTGTCCAAATGAAAACTGTATGGTAAAGGTGGGTGGATCGGTCCAAATGTCAATAGTATCAATACCAATGGTGGTACTGATATCAGATCGATATTAGCAATATAGGATCAATATTTTTTTTCTGTCCTCCAAGTTCAGTATTTGGCCCAACTAAATTAATTTGTTATTTGGAAATGAGAAGAATATGCATAATGAAAAATATCTGAACCTGTTTGTTTTGACTACACGTCTATTTTTTTCCCCAGCCTATATCACATTTAAACAACACATGCTGACCCAAAGTGCTTTAACAATAGGCACAGTTACATTCCAGGTCTCCAAAAAACCCAGTTTCAAAATGCATGAATAGCTGAAAGGTGTGTCTTGTTGTGTTAACTAATTACTACGGAAAGCAAAAATCGCAATGCTCTCACCTACATAAGTTGCCCTTAGAAATTAAAAAAATATCAGTATCAGTATTGGTATTGCCATTACTGATACTGATATTTATTGGGTATTGGATCAATGCCCAAATTTGCAGTATCACACAGCACTGCTGCATGCTGACAGACACATTTGCAGGACTATAAAACCACTTTACTATCTACAGCTCTAGCACTCAGCATCAGCTAGGAGCGTGTGCACTTGGACCACTTGTTTTTTACCAAACACAAAATAAAATATGGTATATGCTGTAGTTTATAGTTATAAAAAATAGACTAGTTGACTCTTCTACTGTTTTCTAGGGACCCTGTCAGTCATGGGCCCTTAGAATCATCAACACTTTTCTCCCCCTATGGTGCTCCTCTTCTCATTTACCATTAAAATCTTGAAGAAGTCCACATTCTTCAAGAAGAAAATAAATTAAACCTGTCATTTCATTTCTTTTCTTTTACTATTTTATACTATTTGTAACATTCTTTAATGTCTCTGTAATTTTGTCTTTTGTTTTGGGGTTAGTACTGTTGTCTCATAGCAAGAAGGTTCGTCTACAGGGAGTGCAGAATTATTAGGCTGAAAGACGACCACCACTGAACAAGACACACAAGCTGAAACATCAAGACTGGGCCAAGAAATATCTCAAGACTGATTTTTCCAAGGTTTTATGGACTAATGAAATGAGAGTGAGCCTTGATGGACCAGATGGATGGGCCCGTGGCTGGATTGGTAAAGGGCAGAGAGCTCCAGTCCGACTCAGACGCCAGCAAGGTGGAGGTGGAGTACTGGTTTGGGCTGGTATCATCAAAGATGAGCTTGTGGGGCCTTTTCGGGTTGAGGATGGAGTCAAGCTCAACTCCCAGTCCTACTGCCAGTTTCTGGAAGACACCTTCTTCAAGCAGTGGTACAGGAAGAAGTCTGCATCCTTCAAGAAAAACATGATTTTCATGCAGGACAATGCTCCATCACACGTGTCCAAGTACTCCACAGCGTGGCTGGCAAGAAAGGGTATAAAAGAAGAAAAACTAATGACATGGCCACCTTGTTCACCTGATCTGAACCCCATTGAGAACCTGTGGTCCATCATCAAATGTGAGATTTACAAGGAGGGAAAACAGTACACCTCTCTGAACAGTGTCTGGGAGGCTGTGGTTGCTGCTGCACGCAATGTTGATGGTGAACAGATCAAAACACTGACAGAATCCATGGATGGCAGGCTTTTGAGTGTCCTTGCAAAGAAAGGTGGCTATATTGGTCGCTGATTTGTTTTTGTTTTGTTTTTGAATGTCAGAAATGTATATTTGTGAATGTGGAGATGTTATATTGGTTTCACTGGTAAAAATAAATAATTGAAATGGGTATATATTTGTTTTTTGTTAAGTTGCCTAATAATTATGCACAGTAATAGTCACCTGCACACACAGATATCCCCCTAAAATAGCTAAAACTAAAAACAAACTAAAAACTACTTCCAAAAACATTCAGCTTTGATATTAATGAGTTTTTTGGGTTCATTGAGAACATGGTTGTTGTTCAATAATAAAATTATTCCTCAAAAATACAACTTGCCTAATAATTCTGCACTCCCTGTAATAGTTGCCATAAACTCACCCAGAATTTCTGAAAAGCTATTGAACAAATACTGTGATTGTATTTTGCTCACAATTGTCTGCAAAACTAAATATCTGAATACTTTTTGCCAGTGTTTGCTTGGATTTTGATGCAACTTTGTGTCAAATAGAGTGTTTTAGTTTAAAGTATCTTTGCTAGCTTCTACAGGGAGTGCAGAATTATTAGGCATGTTTTTCTTGAAGGATGCAGACTTCTTCCTGTACCACTGCTTGAAGAAGGTGTCTTCCAGAAACTGGCAGTAGGACTGGGAGTTGAGCTTGACTCCATCCTCAACCCGAAAAGGCCCCACAAGCTCATCTTTGATTATACCAGCCCAAACCAGTACTCCACCTCCACCTTGCTGGCGTCTGAGTCGGACTGGAGCTCTCTGCCCTTTACCAATCCGGCCACGGGCCCATCCATCTGGTCCATCTAGACTCACTCTCATTTCATCAGTCCATAAAACCTTAGAAAAATCAGTCTTGAGATATTTCTTGGCCCAGTCTTGATGTTTCAGCTTGTGTGTCTTGTTCAGTGGTGGTCGTCTTTCAGCCTTTCTTACCTTCGGTATGTCTCGGAGTATTGCACACCTTGTGCTTTTGGGCACTCCAGTGATGTTGCAGCTCTGAAATATGGCCAAACTGGTGGCAAGTGGCATCTTGGCAGCTGCACGCTTGACTTTTCTCAGTTCATGGGCAGTTATTTTGCGCCTTGGTTTTTCCACACGCTTCTTGCGACCCTGTTGACTATTTTGAATGAAACGCTTGATTGTTAGATGATCACGCTTCAGAAGCTTTGCAATTTTGAGACTGCTGCATCCCTCTGCAAGATATCTCACTATTTTTGACTTTTCTGAGCCTGTCAAGTCCTTCTTTTGACCCATTTTGCCAAAGGAAAGGACGTTGCCTAATAATTATGCACACCTGATATAGGGTGTTGATGTCATTAGACCACACCCCTTCTCATTACAGAGATGCACATCACCTAATATGCTTAATTGGTAGTAGGCTTTCGAGCCTATACAGCTTGGAGTAAGACAACATGCATGAAGAGGATGATGTGGACAAAATACTCATTTGCCTAATAATTCTGCACTCCCTGTATCTACAGATGCAGATTCTGCTGATCGTTGATGCAACAATTTAGCAAATTTAGCAGTAAGACCCTCCTTGATAAGGAAAATAACACTTACATAATGTCAAAATTACATTTTTGAGGAGGGACGTTATATAAACACAGCATTTGATGAATGTTAATTACATGCTCTACACACAGGGAGTAATAAAGCATGTTCCCAATGGAGGCTTTCCAAACCACTAAGCAAGCACAACTCATACTAATGAGCATGAACTAATTTGTTGTGATATTGAACAGAGGGTTGTTAATAGCAGGAGCCATCCCTCTAGCCTGAAATAATTATTCTAATCACTCATTTCAAAGGTGATTAGAATGGTCTCACCTGGAAGGTTTTTTTTTAGACCTACCTCAATAGACATATGGTTTGAGAGCACAGTCAAAATTTCGGTGCATGTTGCCTAAAATCTTTTCAAGAGTGATTCCTCCACAACTTCTGCGCAGGAGACTTGTGTTGTTTACAAAAGATATGTCCTTGAATTCATGTGTCATCATCCAGCAGCATCACAATAGAAGTTGAGTAGTCCCTTGCAATGTCAAAGTTTCATGTAGTAGCTAGGGATGGTATTTACTGAGATTTTTAAAAGGACAATTGATCTGTCTTCAGGGCTGGATGATTAATTTAAAAATCCTTGACATTAAATTCACAAGGCTCATACTTACAAGCAACCTTCAGTTCCCTAAGATGTGCTAGGTTTCTTGATATATTTCTCTCTGGTCTCTATACTCCGGGGAAAGAGCTTCTCCAGTTATCTAATGACATCCTGATGGCGGGAGTGATATGGAAAAAATTATTTTCACCTCAGTGAAGCTTTTAAGCTGTGCATGTGCACCCGCCTATATCAGAGAGCCACTGTGGCCCTATTTTATCAGCATCAGTGCTGCATGAGGTGTGTTGATAAAATTTTGGGATTCCACCAATAATAATCCAAAATTACAACTGATCTAAATTTGGCAAATTTTGAACTACATGACTGCATGTTGCATCCATGCCTGAAGAAAGAAGTATATTCTTACCAGCAAAGAATCAAGATTTTGTGTTATAAATGGTGATATCCACTCTTTAAACTACATTTTTACGTCCCAAATAAAGCAAAGTGGACTGGCACCTCAGATAGCACTTTTCGTACTCCATCTGAACACTAAGAACCTTTTACTGATAGCCACATGTACCCATTTATACAATAGTTTGTCTACACACACACACACACAGTGACATGCAAGTCAACACAACACAACACAACACAACAAAGCAACAATCAGCCTTCAACAAGATAGCAGCAGAGTAGGCCTGTAACAAGGAAGAGAAGAACAATTATCTGGGGTCCACCCTACTATAAGCAGTGTTGGGTAAGTTACTTTAAATTAGTAACTTAGTTACATTACTAGTTACTTTTATCAAAAGTAACTCAGTTACTTCAAGTTACTCGTTAGTTTCAAAGTAACTAGTTACTAGGGAAAGTAACTTTGGTTTTACTCAGAATTCTCTTGTTAATGTGTTGCTTCTGTAATTGGATACCCAGCAAGATTGCCAGTCTTCTAGCTTGCTTACTTGCCACAAGTGCACTGTGCCACCTACCAATAGAAAGGAAAAAAATAATGTGCATATTTCCACGAGAGAAATCCCACACCTGGACCGTCGTTGACCGCTGCCATGATTCTAGCCTACGTCACAGCGTCATGTGCGCTTTTTACATCCAACACCAAAACTGCAGTTGTGGTCCTTTGATTGTACTCAGAACTCGGAAATTCTGCCTTCTGAATAGGAAGATGTAGGTAACACCAGACTGCAGATGAGCTGCATACAGAGCTGGACTGGGACAAAAAATCGTCCCGGGCATTTTGACTAGAGACCGGCCCGCCATTATAGGAAAAATCATAAAGCCTTTGAATGAAAAAAAAACAAAAACGCTATTGTGACAGTGATGTTCACTGTCTTGATGGTATATATGTATCAATCTATCAATTGTTTGTTGTAAGATTTAGATAATTATTTAATAAAAGCTAGACATTTTAAATGAGAATAAGAAAGAAAAGTATTTCTTTGTGCCCCCTTTCCCTGTTAATGCCCTACCTGGCCCTCCTGGCAAAACTTTGCTAGACCTGCCTCCGCACAATTACCAGCTGTCAGCTACGTTAAAAAAAAGGATGCTGGTGTTATTTGTCTCTCATAAACAGTTCATAACTTCCCTTCAACTCATTAATGTCAGGTAAAAGGTAAACCAGTTTTTCCATCACCTGTTGAGCTCTGATGATTCAGTAAGGACATCTCCAGGTTTCATCTTCATGTTTCCCTCTCACCACATATCCAAACCGACATCATGAGCAGCAGCTTTTACAGCTGTGGCTCCAGCAAACACCAGCTGATACTAGAAATTAATATTAAATAAATTCTAACAACAGCTGATCAAGCTTAAACGTGCAGCTGTTGTTTAGTGCGACATCCGCTGGTTTCTTCTTTCTGGCGCGAAGTGGGCGATAAACAAATAAGAGAGAAAAGCCGATCAGCTGATCATTGATCAGTTTCATGATTGAAGTAGAAACGAGAGAGGGAGGGGGAGAGAATGAGAGAAGAAGAAACAGCTGCAGTGTAAAGACAGAATAACTCCAGCTTTGTGTCTTTTTCAACAAAATAAAACTAGTACCGGTACCGAAAAAAATAAAATTTATTCATAACACACGTGAAAAGACCAAGGAAAACCGAGGAAACGATAAAAACGATAACAAAATAACGCTAAAAAACCCTGAAAACTATACATTTCACACCTGAGCCTCAACTCTCGCGGCCCGGTACCAAACGACTCAATAACAATAATAATGTAGTTACTGTAACGCGTTACTTAATAACGCGTTAGTCCCAACACTGACTATAAGTCAAAATGCAGACAACCTATGAGGATCCTACTCACCACCCTTTAACAGGTACACAGCTTAACAATTGCCTGGGGAAATGAATCTAATCTGCAATGCTTAATAACAGGCTGTGATCATCGCCAGCTACGGCAGGAATGACTGCCAAATGCCAGGACTCAGCTGCTTCTTATAACCAGCCTCTGATTAGAATAGAATGCATTTTATTGTCACTACACATATGTACAATGAAATACAGAGCATCTCCTACTCAGCGCAAACATGTAGGAAAAGAAAGGGGGGTGAGGTGCACAGTTCTGAAGCACTATATACATATGAAAAATATATTTAAAAAAATGTACAAATATACAAACTGGGAAAGAATAGTGTCATACATTTAGAGTGTGGGTTATTGCATGTAAATTAAGTCTTGCACAGTGGTGATAGTAGTTGTGTAGTCTGTTTATAGAGGTAGATCCTTGGACTGTGTTAGCGCTCCCTAATGCTGGGCTTACACTGTGCGATTTTTGGCCCATTTTGAGCCGATTTTTGAGTCGTGCGACCGTTTTGGCGATCGGCCCGATTTTGGCCTTCATCGTGCGTCGTGCATCGTGTAGTATACGTGGGGTAACGAGACACGATTAACACCTCACAACGAGCTCCCGATCATCAATCGCTTGGTCGTGAGGGTGTCACCGCAGTTTGTCACACTGCGCACGCGCAAACACAAATGTCAGCGAAAAAGACGGCGCAGCACGGCAGTGCAGCGTGTGATCTGGACACAAGCGATGGAGGCACAACTTGTAGAACTTTGGAAAGCTCATCCGAGCCTTTTTGATGTGGACTCAAAAAATTATCACGACACAACAACCTTGAAAATAGTTGGATCTACACTGCTGCTCAATCACAGCTGCCTGATCAATGTTTTTCATGAGAAATTTAGCAAAGTTGATGGTGGTGGTGTGCGTGTCTGTGTGAGTGAAAGACAGAGAGGGAGAGCGAGCGACAGAATTTCTGTTATAACCTTCATTTTATGTACGCATAGTTTGAGCACTCAGGTCGCATCAGAGCATCAGGCCGTATAGTGTGAGACCCTGCATCGTGACCTATGAACTTCTAACCCCTGCGAGTCAATCGTACAGTTTGAGCAGGAGCTGAATCGCGCGACTGAAAAAAATCGCACAGTGTCTGCCCAGCATTAGAGAGCAAAGAGAGAAGTGGAACGTTCATGCTGAGTTCACAGACCCCATGCATGAACAGAACATCTACAAAATCTAACCCACTACATTAGCAGGCAAAAACTGCACAACATTATCAGTCATCAAGTTTTAGAAATCTAGAGTCTAAAGTTACTCTTTTTATATTTATAAACTATTTTGCTATTGTAACTGAGCGCTTTTAACTGCTAGCCTCACTCATCCACACACATTTATACAGAGTGCAGTATACCGTCTTGTATATAGCATCTTGTCTAACATTTGCACGCATGGATACATTGGGGTAATTTTGACAAAATCAAGAAGACAGACATCAAACCACTGACCTTCCAAGTGGTGGACAACCCACTCTACCTCCTGAGCCAAAGATGATTTTATTGATTTAGTTTTGGCTGTCAATATGCATTATTGTAATGTACCTTCACTGTGAAGAAATTTGGGCCATGTTTAAAGTCAGGAGTCAGCGTTATGAGTTATCACAGCCACAGGGTGTTGCTGTTGTACTTCCAACAGCTGGCCTCTCTTTCAGATGAGCCTAATAGCGATCAGTCACAGTTCCCTCTTTTTCTCCACTTATATTAGGCCAGCATATTTCATCTGTTTGTATGCCACTTACAAAGAAATTCCTCACAATTAGGATGGATTCATTTACTCATTCTTATGTCACCATCAGCACTCTGCTACATTTTAAATAATCTTTTTCCTCTTGCAACTTGGATGATTGATTGTAGTTCACTCATGCAGCTGATGAACATTTATCTTGTGTTTATGGCTTTTAAGTGCCACGACCACTGCCGTTTGGTGTTATGGAGATCTTTTCCCCGAGAAGACTTGCATTATTTCATTAGAGTGAATGGTAAAAAACCAATCCAAACAAACAAACAAAACAAATACAACAACTCCTGTCGCTGCCAGTTTCCCTCCAACCCCAACAAGTAAACAGGTTAGACACTGGGAACTGCTGCCAAGTCATTTAAAAATGTATCTAAATCCTTCTTTCACTTATGCTGAATTTATTTGACAGGTGAAACACATAACCTGAAAAAATAATCCCACAGTCTAATTAGTACTAGTACGAGCAAGCAGTGTGCAAATGGCTGAATACTCAGCAGAGTGAATCAAAGAGCTAAACCTGAAAGGATGCCTTAAGTCCAGTAAAAGTGTCAAGCAATGTGACTATTACAGCCAAGGTATGTTTCGAGCCCAAGCAGAAATGAATGTATTATTTCTCGTCTTTCTGTTCTCACTTGAAGAGTTGATTTTAATTGGATTGCGCCCCCTCTAACTGCTTCCTGTTCACAGGGTGACAAAACAGCTGCAGCCCTACATAGTTGGTGGTGGCAGTACCACCACAGATAACCAGCTGAGAGTGACCTTTCTGCATTGTTCCTCCAATGTATCACAGTTGATATGCTGTCTTGAGAGGAGTAGCAAGGTGGGACAATGCTGCCTTACCCTCCCTTCCATTCTGTGTGATGAGTTTCTCACGTGTTGTAATGAACCCGATCAGATTTATCTGGCCAACCTTTTCATTCACTAATACTAATGTTACCTTTTGGGAGAGTTTTTAGACCCTTTTAATGTTGTTGTGGCGATACATCTGTGATGGGCTTGGTGCTTAATAAACTTTTCTTATGTTTAATGAGGCAAAACTATTATACCCAGCTGCCCTACACATTTCTTTATTTGCCCTACTGAATTTAATTTACTTTTATTTCTTATTTTTTTAAAAAATGCTGAATGTTTTCATTTTTAAAAAGACATAAATGTCCATGTAATAGTTGTAGCAAGTTTTTCTCTAAATGCGTCACTGCACTAAGTCAGTTTTAGACAGGCTAGCTTCATTCATTTAATGTTTTTACAGGAAGTGATAAGAAGGTTGATAATATATCAATCACCTAAAAATGTAAAAATAACACAGTAAGTATGGTCAAAAACTTAGATCCATGCTGCAGTGTGAAGATGGCGAATTCCTGATGAGCAAATAAAATCAACAACAAGACAATTGAATATGTTTATCAATAAAGTGACAAGCAGCAAATTTATTTTATTTTAAAACCTTATTAATAAATAGTGACTGACCGGCATCACAGCAGAATATTTGGCATGTCATAGTAGGAAAAGTTAATTATCAATGATGGCTTCATTTTATTTAGGGGAAGTCAGCTGTGTTGGATGTTGGCTCATTGTCACAGCTCAATCTAACACTTAGAGGAACTGAGCTGTTGTTAATCTGAATTTGTTTCACCAGTCACTGCTAAACACACACACACACACACATACACACACACACACACGCACACACACACACACACACACACACACACACACACACACACACACACACACACACACACACACACACACACACACACGCATGCGTCATGTTTGCTATCCTCGTGGGAACATCTCATTGACATAATGGTTTCCCTAGCCCCTTATCCTAACCATCAAAAATGAATGCCTAACCCTTACCCTAAACCTAACCGTGACCCTGACACTAAAACCACATTTTGAGTGTGAAAAATGCCTTCAACCCCATGGAGACCAGGATTTTTGTCCCCATGAGGGTTGTTGGTCCCCACAAAGATAGCAAGAACACACACGCATACAGTGTGAGTATCAATTAGAATTTTTATTTATTTGGTGATGGTGATGGTGGCGGTGTGTAAAAAGGAAAAGTAGATTAAATCCATATTCCACCATACGTTAATATCTTCATGATCCAAAGGCTAAAACCATATCTGACTAAAAACAGAATAAAGTTTACTGCTGTTATCAGAGACTCTGCAACATTATTGGCACTCGTACATCTTAAAAGCAGAAATGTGACTTTTCAGTCACATTTCAGAAAATGACTGTTCGCACATGAAATAGGAAGAATGTAAAACAATATCTTAATGCTGAACATGGCTCTCCTGCCACTATGCATTAGTACACAGTTAAGTTGGGCATACACTGTGCGATTTTGGGCCCATTTTGAGCCGATTTTTCAGTCGTGCGACCGTTTTGGGGCACTCAAAGAGCAGGTCATCTACTGATTGAAAGGTTGGTGGTTTGATCCCTGGCTCCCCCAGTGTGCATGCCAAATATGCTTGGGCAAGATACTAATCCCAACTTGCTCAAATGTGCGTGAATGTGTGTGAATCTTAGGTAAGTGCTTGTGTGAATGTGGCATGTTGTATAAAGTGCTTTGAGTACTCCAGCAGAGTAGAAAAGCATTATATACGAATCAGTCTATTTACCATTAGTTGCATTGACTGGTGGTTTTAATGTTCTGCTCTATGAGTGTATGTACATCTCCCTCTAAAATATATCAAATTAAACCCAACCACTCTGACAATAACCACCATTAGCAAGTGATTGTTTGGCTTGTTTGTTTTCTCATATATTTATTCTTCTAAGCTGAGTGTAGCAATATACAGTATATGATTAAGAAAACAAATCACTGGTACACAGTTGTTCAAAGCAGGAGTGGCTTTACTCTCATTTAATAATAATAATGGATTGGATTTATATAGCGCTTTCCAAGGCACCCAAAGCGCTTTACAATACCACTATTCATTCACTCTCACATTCATACACTGGTGGAGGCAAGCTACAGTTGTAGCCACAGCTGCCCTGGGGCAGACTGACAGAAGCGAGGCTGCCATATCGCGCCATCGGCCCCTCTGGCCAACACCGGTAGGCAAGTAGGGTAAAGTGTCTTGCCCAGGGACACAACGACCAGGACAGAGAGCCCAGGGATCGAACCGGCGACCTTCCGGTTACAGATGCGATTCCCAACCCCCTGAGCCACGGTCGAGCTTGATATTTTTATTGTAAACAGAACAGGTTAACAGAGGGCTCACATCGCATTGTGACATCATCTAAGTATACTGTCACAGTACCACTGATAAAGAATCCTTCACTAAAGCTCTTTTACACACAGCAAATCCAGCATGTCCAAATTAACACTGTCGGATTTGATTTCAACACTATTAAAGTGTCTATATGGGTCCACACCAGAGAGTGTTAATTTAACTCTTTTTGGAGAGTTGGTACATTAACTCTGATTTAGTGTTAAACACCAAATCTGTCTGGAGTTGATAATTTAACACTTGGTGTTAAGAGTTTATATATTAACTCTCAAAGAGTATTTTAGTTTAACTACGTAAGAGTTATCTTCTAATTCATTCTAAAAAGCGGGAATTTTACTGTTCTGAACTTCTAGAAATTTCTTTTGGAAATAAACATTTACTAAAAAGATGCAATGGTTTTTGAAAAACATTTATTCTGAACTGTGCACCACAATTTCAAAACATTTTCTGAAAGATGTAACAGTGTACATGTTCTCACTTTCATTAGAATTTTGTTTATCAAAAGGTCTGACATGGTAAATGCAAATAACAGCATTCTCATCACTTATTTCTTCAATACAATATGCATGTCCTTCATTCATCCCTTTGTGGAACTTCAACGCACTTCTGCTCTCCCCCATATTCCATCTTCACAAGCATATCCTGTGCAGAGATTGAATAAAAATTAGTTGACACTAATTAATGGCACAAATAATCCAGTAAACAATTGCAGCACAGTAAGAAGGAATCCTCTTTGAGCCATTACTTGTGTAAAGTATTTTCCCAAAAGACAAGGACACAGGCAACAGGTAATACTGAACTAAATGTAAAACCTCAACCTTTTTCATTTTTACCTAAACCGTGTGCACAAAACTCTGGAGGGATCTATGCTAACGTAGAACCCAGTCAGGATGTCTGCTACTGCTGTGTGCTCGTTTTTTTTAATTTTTTTTATGGGCGATCGTTTTCAGGCTTCAAGTAGCACCATTATACCAACATTTCACATTCTAGACATTGTTTTAGGTGTATTTGACCAAAGGTTTGACTGAAAAGCCTTTTTTTCAAGGCTGTGGTATTTGCCCGCAAACAATACCTTTCAGCTAGCTAAAACAGAATATTATGCTATCAGCGAGCAACATGGCTAATGCCTTTCACACAGCTTTGTCTCAACTCCAAAGAGCCACAGAAGTAAAAGCTAATAACAATTGAAACAATCTTTGAAAAAATGACTTACCAAGCATGGCAAACAACTCAAATATATAGAGCAAAATGTTCTGAAACGGCTTCACTTCAGCTTCGATTGGAGCCGTGCTGGGGGCGGAGTCTGTGAATTTACTCTGTTGGTGTCATAGCCCCTCTAGGAGTTCAGAGTTAAGAGGTCAAGAGTTAATGTTTCCATTTTAACACCTCCAGATTTGACAGAGAAACACTCATTTTTAACACTCGATTTTAACTACTATCATTTTACACCTCAGAGTTACATTAAAAGAATGTGACTCTGCTTAGAGTAAAATTAACTCTACTTTTGCAAGGAGACTATTAACACCAAAAAATTTAACACTTTTGAATTTGCATGGCTGTCTCAATGACAGTAAATCCAAAAGCAGTGCTGAATGATAGGATTTATAAAGTAGTGGTTGAAGATACTTTAAACATTCAGCTGTTTTCCACATCACAAACAAACAAGTTAATGCAATCAGTTATTCCTGGCAACTTTTCTGTTGGCACTCTGACAGCACTCACCAATTTAAGAATGTGTGACTGTGATAAAGACAGAACATTCTGCTGAGGAAGCAGCTGGTACATGAGCACATCAGTGTTGTGTATCAAAGCACATGGATGAGCAAGATAGGATAATATCCATACCCTTGAGCAGGTGATATTATCAAGGGGAGAACACAGAAGAACAGACTGTGGTAGTCTCAAGAGTGGGTGAAGGTCTCCAACGGGATCAAGGGCATTTTTGTTGTTTTTGAATTTTACTCCGAGTATCTGCAGGAATGCTTTTAAAGAAACACTGATGAAAAAGTAGGAAGAATTTTAAAGTTACCCATGGAAATTGTTCGAGCACAAGGAACTAATTTCTTTTTTAATGCCATTGGGACAGCTGTACAACCTTTCAAGGATTTAGGAGTAGGGATGGGTACCGGTATCCGGTGCCATGATGGCACCAGTTCTGACATAAACGGTAGTAACCAGACCGAAAAGCAGCGCACATTTCGGTGCTTTATTTCGGTGCTTTTTTTTACCTGAGCTGTGGTACACTTTAGATTCTAGCCAATCATTTTATGTTTCCAAGGATGGTAGGCGGGTCCAGGTACGTACGTTCTTTTAGAGCAGAGCTACAGATTAAAAATGCCCAAGGTGAAGCGGTCAAAAGTCTGGCTGTACTTCACAGCAAAATATGCAAACTCAGCAGCCTGCAACAAGTGCTTTAAGGTGATACTGTGCAAAGGAGGTAACTCCTCAAATCCGATGAAACACCTGGCGACGCATAGCGTTTTTTTTTTAAAGCCGAGAAATGCGCCGTATTTGATAGCTTGCTGTGAGACCTCACACCGGGCACATCTACTGCGGGTGTAGCCGTAACCCTGCCAGTGTAGCAGAAATGATGACGGATGATGTTGGCAGCAGCAGCAGCCGTTCTTCTCTGCGTGAGTAGCTTAATGTTGTTCGTGTGTAATTTACGTTGAGTAGGCTAACCACGTTATTACATTAATGCACGTAAGGTGAACTAGCAAACATCATCATAGCTACATGCGGCTGTCTTCTTGTTTGATGGCAGATACTCCCTTCACCCTGGCCAAAAAGGCTAAAATGACCAAAGAAAAAGTGGAAAACAGTTAAACATGAGAGGTTTTTGGAAAATTTTTTGTGTTTTTTCCATTGTTTAAGCACTGCTTCCAGCCAAGAATGATACCATATATGCCCTATAGCTGCAGAAAAGGCTAACATTGTTATCTTTTTACAAAAAAACAGCTGAACATGAGAGGTTTTTGGACCAACTTTGTGTTCTCCATTCTTTAAGCACTGGTTTGAGCACTGTTTAAGCACCGGCACCATTTCAAAAGTACCGGTTTGGCACCGGTATCGGATAAAACCTAAACGATACCCATCCCTATTTAGGAGGATTATGGCCACCCCTTAGCACCATTTCTCTGTCTGACCATAGGCCTTTAGTCTGTGGCGTACAATGCTCCACACAGCATGATCACTGATGTAGCTGACATAAGTTCAGTTTTCACTGAAATGTAGTGCAGGAATCAAATTTCAAGAAAAAAATATGAAAGAAAATGACTATCGCTGTCATTTTCTGTTGACAAATTTCTATAGGTGGTTTATCAAGAAAATCAGTTCATGGAGGCAATTCTTCACTTGTTGCTCTTAATCCCAGTGTTCACTAAGCGAAGCCTGCAGGCCTTTAGTGACTACTGATAATGTTTTTGTGGCTCTCAAGTTCAGCAAGGAATAAATCCCTTCTCTATAATTCAGACAATGGCAGATCATGCCATGTTGCGATTTGAAAATACAGTTTGACACCAAGGAAGTTTTTCTGTTTAAATCCAACTCTACTATCAGCTATCATAGCAGACCTCACATTGACCAGTGACGTTGGTGTCAATGAACAGCTTTCTTATTAATGTTGAAAAAACAAACAAACAACCATAATCAAAAACTATGAAACAGTATATTAAGTGACCAACATTTTTCCTGTCTTCAGTCTTGCCTTGGCTTTCTAAATTAGCATTTGGTCATAAACTAAAATAAAAATAAGTAGCCCTGCACAAAAACCAATGAAAAAAAGTTACAACAAAAAGTTGAATAATGAAAAAGAGTGTATAAGATATAACACTTGACCATTAGTTTTATTTTGTAAAAACAACCCACTGCATTAAAATAAGTCAAATAAAATTTCCTTCCTGAAATCCAATATACTCATAATCATTTTAAATCAACTACTAAGGATGTGGTTAATTTTTCAATGCTGATAGAACTGCTATGTTGCTGAGTTGTCTTTATTGAATTCAGCAGAGTTAACAAAATGTACTATAAAACGGTATATATAATAATTACTAGCGAGCTGCTTCATTAGTACGACTGGAAATGACCACATAATTTGTCTGACTTCTTGCACTCCATTGTTGAAGTGCAAGAAGAGTAAATGTATTTGTTTACACTAAACACTTCATATGCACCACTTTTTCAATTTCCTGAAAAATAATTATTACCTATTTGGTGACATGAATCATAATCAACTGTGGGGTTAAACTGTAAAGATGCCAGAGTGACTGCGGCTTTAGAAAGATTCCAGAGCTCTGTGCCAGCATTTTCTCTACACAAGTCTTTTGCAGCTGAGGGGATTTGGCAATTGCTTATTTTGACCCTACCTTGGTATCACTGATAAACTGTGACAACTGATGTCTGAACAACCAGTCAAATAAAGTGCCAATAATGAGCAGTTTGCTGCTTGAAAGATGGATGCCATCTGTGGCAGGCGTGGTTTGTGGCGCAGCTGCAGGGGAGGCCAACTCACCGGAGCTCCATCGGCAATCACGCCTCCCTGCATAAAAAGAACATAAAAGGAAGAGTTGCTGTTATGGTGGTGTGTAGGATGCAGCTGAAAAGCTGCGGCCGTGTATTAGTTTTCCTGAACAAACAAGAGAGAAGTGAATATCTTGGCTCTTCCTACATGTGTAAAAATCTTTCTCTATACAGAAGATGCAAACCCTTATCCTGTTTTTGGGCAACCTTCCATGAATCAAACAGGCCAAAGCTAGCTTCAAAGCCAGACCATAGTGATTTTGACAACAGGAAACAGTCTTAGCTGGAGTACTACTTTGACCTAATTGAAAAGTCTAATTTTTCTGCTATTTTACAGGTGGTTCAGATATGTTCAAACTATTACAACTAATGTTTTTTTTTATCACTGTATGTATCAGTATATCCACCTTTATGGAACATAAGTAGAGCTGGACATTTCTTTGCCTGTCAGGTTTATATTTTCCTACACTGAAAATAAACTGCAGTCATATCACAATTCTGCACAACATCTACACACTTGTACAGATAGCAGGACTTTCAAGAAACCTAAAAAGATACTGCATACATTTAATACTGTACTTATATCAGATAGAGATCAATTACGAGAGATGACTTTAAAACAATAATGTTTCAAGAAAAACTGTTGGGAACAAAAGTCCAAGGCCAAATCTCTCGTAGAATGAGTTAAGATGTTAAAATTAATGCAACAATCCCTCTAATGTATCTAACAGCATGTTTTAAAACTTTTTTAGAATGTACATTTGATTTTCAAAAATTCATCAAGCTAAAAATGGTCAAAATATGCATTCAAACATTAGTTCAGACAGACCGTGAAATTAATCTCAGCAGCAATCCCAACACATTGGTTGATGTCAGTACCAGCCCATGTCTGCTTCTGCACACTCAACTGACAACTCTTGAATAAAGTATGCTATTTACACTTAGGGATGGGTATTGATAAGATTTTCACGATTCCGATTCCATTTTTGATTCTGTTTAACGATTCGACTCTTTATCGATTCTCTTATCGTTTTTTTTAAAAAAAGGAGAACACTAAGGTCGAATAGCTTAAACTTTGTTTTATATCTTCTATTTGAACAAGATAGAAATTTAGGAGTAACATGGCCTTACAAACCCAACAGTGAGAGCTTAAGAGATCCAGCCTACGGCTCTTCAATGGGGTGTCACAGGGTCCCCAGGAAAAAAAAAAGTAAAATAATAAAATAAATATTCTTCTGTAGCAATAACAAAGTATTGTCACAGGCTGGGTCTCTGACCCAGTGCTCTGAGTTCATGTTTGTATTTGTCTCATTTTGTTATGTGATTAGTTTTGTGTCATTTCCTATCTGTCTTTAGTTTGGGCAGTTATTGTTTATTGTTCTTCTGGTTTTCTATGTTTTGGGGTTTTGTATTTATTCATCACGTAGGTCTGTTAAGTTGTGTTGCCATGTTTAGTTTTAGTATTTCCTGTTTTATTCTGACAGTGTCATGTGTTCTTTGTTCATTGTATTTAGCGTTCCTCTCCTGGTCCTGTCATTAGGTTTATGTCAGTCAGCTGTTCCCCCATGTGTCTCCACTTCCCCTGATCACCTCATGTATGTATTTAAGCCCTTTGTTTTCTGCATGCCATTGTCGGGTCGTCTGTTTATTTTGACCTTAGTCTTAGTTAGTTTTCCTCACCCTCAGTCATAGTTATGGTTTTCGTCTGTCAGTTCTACATTAGTCTTAGTCATAGTCTTTGCCTGTTATTTTCCACCACAGTTATAGTTATAGGTTTTTGGTCTCAGTCCCTCTTAGTGTTTTTGTTTCTTAGTGTTTTTGTCAGTTTGCTTCGGTTTCCTGTGCCGTCATTAATAAAGGATCACTTTTCTGTTACAACTTTCAACTCCTCGTCCATCATCTGCTTTTGGGTCCTGCTTCCTCACACCCGCCGTGACAAGTATAACATAAATTATTCTGTAGCAATTACACAAGAATATCCAGTAATGTCCCTGCCTACAATTAAACACATTCACTTACCGATAATCGGGGGCATCTGCTGTGGCAAATGGGTGCAAGCCTTTTACCACAAACTTAGTCACTGCTCGGTGACATTCATCTATTCTGGCCTGAAAGGAGACGCTACCGGTAGACTGCAGTGAGAAATGCCAGCATCTGAGCCAGACTCTGTCTGTCTCTCTCATCATGGTCACCTAAATGCAGCGCACAGTAATGGCAGGTTTTGTAATAAGGCAGATAGCGCTAACATAATATGCACTGTTAGTTGATTATTTACCTGCCGCATTAACGGGATGTGCAAACGTTACCGCTGCTGCTGTGTTGAGATTCACGAGTCTGGAGCGGAATTAAAAACACAACATTCATTTAAGGTTATCGCGTGTTTTGTGAACAAATCCTTTTGCATATTCGTAGTGTTTCCTCCCTTAAATGAAATATCCACTTTGCAAGTATTGCAAGTTGCCCTGTTGTCATCCGTTCTCGTAAAGTATAACCAAACTTTTTAGCGTTTGAGTCGCCATGTTTCCTGCCAGGTAAATGACGCTCCGCAATGTGGTGACGTCATTCGGGGCGACTGGAATCGATAAGGGAATCGTTTGCAAAAATGGCAAACAATTCCAAGTAATTGAAACAGTAGGAACCGGTTCTCAACAAGAACCAGTTTTCAATACCCATCCCTATTTACACTACACTACACCAATATAATATTAGTTGTCAGTGATGCACTGTTCTGTGCTGGGGCTTGCTGCTGCTCTAGTTGCCTTTAGGTTCCAGAACACAGCGATGCAAATATGGTGGTGGCAGCATCGTGCTCTGGGGGTGCTTCTCTTCAGCAGGGACAGGGAAGCTGGTCAGAGTTGATGGGAAGATGGATTGCAGAGCAATCTTGGAAGAAAACCTCTTGGAGTCTGCAAAAGACTTGAGACTGGGGCGGAGGTTCACCTTCCAGCAGGACGATGACCCTAAACATAAAGCCAGGGCAACAATGGAATGGTTTAAAATAAAACATATTCATGTGTTAGAATGGCCCAGTCAAAGTCCAGATCTAAATCCAATCGAGAATCTGTGGCAAGACCTGAAAACTGCTGTTCACAAACGCTGTCCATCTAATCGGACTGAGCTGGAGCTGTTTTGCAAAGAAGAATGGGCAAGGATTTCAGTCTCTAGTCTTTTAGAAAATGTTAACTTGTGTATTACTGAGTTAAGTGCTTGTTATACACACTAATGAACTTGATAGGCTGCATTCATTAGTTCTTATTAGATGACTTGCAATCTGTTTGTGATAAATAAGCAAAAATCACAAACCTTTTGCTATCAGTTGCAAATTTGTTTTTCAATTCAATTCAATTCAATTTTATTTATGCAGCGCTAAATCACAACAACAATTGCCTCAAGGTGCTTTATATTGTAAGGTAGACCCTACAATAATACATAGAGAGAAAAACCCAACAATCACACCCCCTATGAGCAAGTACTTTGGCAACAGTGGGAAGGAAAAACTCACTTATATTAAATACACAGAAATACACAGCTGTGCAACTGCGCTATGATTAAAAGTGGTCACTGAAAGCTTGAAAATACAAGACCCTCGTGCTCTGAGTGATGAGCTGGTCATCATCGCTATTAATGAAAGGAAATTCAGTGCAGTTATGACACATTTAAATTTACTAATAGAGAATCCCACATTCTTATTTTGAAAGTTCTGTTGAATGGTAAAACATAGCACTCTGCCTGGTTTATGTTTCCCTGTCCCCAGGCTGATCAGGTTGCTGTTGTGGCATTCCCCAGAAATGGGAGTTCTGCTTGGGAGACCTGCTGTGAGCTGGAGGATTACTCTAACCACATGCAGCAGGTGAAGAACAGGTGTAGATGTGCCTATTCTAAGCTCACCTGCAGTACTATTCTATACTTTCAATACTATGACCAAAATGTGTGTGCGTGTGTGGTCATCTCCTCTTGTGTTTGATGGTGAACTAAAATGTTGGGTCAGGTCCAGTTAGAGGCAAATTTATAGTGGCATTTGAAATTAATAAAGGAAATTGAGAATCATTTATACATGCCAGTGTCAGCAGCACATCAGCAAAACTGTCAAGCAGAGGTCACATATATCCATGCTTCTTATGGATGAGGCCCTAAGCCAAGTAGAAAATTGCTTATTTTCCAGCTCCAAAGGGATGTTGTATTCTCTGTGGCCAGGAGCAGACATCTATTCCTATGTACAAGCAGTAGATCAGCACTTTTATCAGAACTTGTCAGGCCCTGTTCTATGGAAAGAACTCTTCCTGTGAAATCACTGTTATACTGCAGTTAAACACAGAAACAACAGTATGATACAACAAAGGACATCTAATAAACAATTCACTTTGCAAATGCAAAGGGCGATGCAACATTTACAAATGATGTTATCAAATAATTCTATTTATTTGTTTTGGTAATAAGTTTTTTCCAATTGCTCAAGTTGGTGTGGTTTTGTCTCTTTCGCTATCATTTAAAACATTTAAACAAAATGTTCCTTTCCTAAGTCTACACTCATCATAAAACCCTTTCAAACACAAAAAGTTTTATAAACCCACCTTATTAACCTGTATTTATTTGGTTTTCAGTGTAGTAAATTGGCTTACGTTAAAGCTGTTATGCCATATATAACCACATATCTCATTGTGGTGGGTTCAGCCAGCCTCATGAGATTACATGGATTAAACACAGAACTCCTTCATCCCAAATCAATGTATATTTCATTCTTTACAAAAACATAACTGAGTTACATTTTTTTGTATTTCCCTCCAGTAGTAGATTCAGCATTTTCATTTCTCCCTTTTCAGTTCCTGCATATCTCACAGTATCATGAAAAGTTTAAGTTAATCTTTTACCTTACTTTCTCTGCATTCAGTACAGCTTTAACCATTTACAATGAAAACATCACTTCTGTTTTTTTTTTATCAGCAATGTGTCCCAGGAGTGTGACTGCTTCTCTCTATTGGCATATCAGAGAAGCTGCACCATCAGTTTCACAGCCAAAAACATGCAGCAGCAGGGTTCTATCCTGCTTGTGTTTAAATTGCTGGCTGTCTGGATTGTGTCCAAAAAATGATGTGGGCTCTATAGATAACTGGGAAACTTTCTGGGGAAAACCCATTGTTGTTATTCGGAGCTAGAACCAATTATGTTTACATTATAAATGCTTCCCTTAGGCAGTATATTTAGAAGCATACATTTCATCATTTGCTATGCAGATGATATCCACATTTATTTATGTCAGGATCTGATGGTGCCCCGACCGGTCGACCTGCCAGTGTGTATATATTTGTGTGTGCGTGTGTGCCTCTCGCTCTGTCTTTCCCCTCCGGCTCCGCTGTGGTGTGTACGGAGGCAACCTAGCAACAGGGGACCCCACGACCCAGAAGTGCTGTCGCCCGGTGCTGCCGCACCTGCAATCAATTCACCAGCTGCTGCTAATCATCTACCATCTTGGGCAGGGCTATTTAATGGTGTGGCAGAGCGACAGACAGCGCTGGAGTATTGCTAAGCCTGGTAGTGTTACGAGCTTGCGTTCTCTCAGTGTTGATTGCTCAACGTATTCATCGCTGCTGTTGTTTGTGTGCACCCAGGAATTGGGATGGAGGATCCAATGGCAAAAGGAAGCACTTGGAGGAGAGGGGCACTCACTACCACGCATGGTCTGAGCATGGGAAAAAGGATGCACTGTCTTTATTCTGAGCTCCATGCCTGAGTCCACTCAGTAAACCATTTGGCTGGAGTATTCTGTCACCAACGTGACAGAATACTCCAGCCAGCCATGGACTCAGCGGACTCTAATCCTGTCCAACGAGAGCTCTCTGTTCAGGGCGAAGTTTTGGACCGCCATGAGAGCATGATGAAGCATATTATGACAGAACAATTGGCGATGCGACAGGTGCTAGCAGACCTCCAAGGTATGTTACTCACTGCCCCCAGGACTTCAGCTAAAAATCCACAACCCACTCCATCAGTAAGTGCGGCCGCAGCTTGCCCACTACCTCCTTCACCGCCACCTCCACCTAAGTGAGAACACACATTACCAGTCCCGGAGAAGTTTGATGGGGACTTAACTAAGAGTAGAGGCTTTCTGATGCAGTGTTCATTAATCTTCAGACAACAGACACAGGGTTATGGCTCAGATTGTGCTAAGATTACTCTTATGGTGGAATGTTTTGAATGTTCAACCTAATATCTCCTATCAAGATTTTCTAACCAAGTTCCGCTGTGTGTTTGATAAAGGGACAGACACAGATGGTGCCGCTAACCATTTGTTTACCCTGAAGCAGGGACGTAAGAGTGTTGCGGATTTCTCCATGGACTTTTGGATCCTGGCTGAGGAGACGGGCTGGGCGGAGAACGCACTCCGGGGAGCCTTCCTGAACTGCCTTAATGAAGAAATCAAGCGTGAGTTAGCTACAAAAGAGCTACCCGACACTCTTAGTGCTTTAATTAATATGTGCATTCAGCTTGATAATCATATGAGAGAATTTGGGAGACAGGCAGGAGAGGGACGGTGACCGGCAGGGGGCACTAATGCGCCTATCGGACTGCTTCCTTCTCAGTGGAGAGAGGAAGAAGAAGAACCAGCGGAGGATGAGGTACAACTGATGCAGCTGGGTTGGGCTCGATTCAGTACTTCTCATCGGAGGAGAAGACAGTGCACGGGTGAGTGCTTTGTGTGTGGGAAAAGGGGACACTGGGCCGAGACATGAGCAAGTAAAAGAATCCGCCCGCCAGTAGCAGTGGGAATACTGGCGAGTGCCACAGCTAACTCTGTCCCTCATCTCAGCTGTCCAGCCAAGTTGATTTTTCATTCCCTCACTCACCCTTGTACTGCGCTAATTGACTCTGGAGCTGAGCAGAGCTTTGTGGATGAATCGCTAGCTCTTAAATTAGCCTTACCCATTGTTCCTTTCCCTGAGCCTCTCCAAGTTTCGGCTCTTGATGACAGCCCGCTGACTATGGTTACTCACCGCACTCAAACCATCACACTCACCCTCTCTGGCAATCACTCGGAGCAGCTCAGCCTGTTTCTTTTTAAATCTGCTGATGCTCCTCTTCTATTGGGCTATCCCTGGCTGCAGCAACATAACCCGCAGATTGACTGGGCAAAGGGCCGTATTTCTGGGTGGAGCAGTCAGTGTCATGCCTTGTGCTTACGCTCCGCCACTCTGGGTGCGGCAGTTGCTAATCCCGTAGAGCCCGTTGAACCCCTTGATTTTTCTGGTGTCCCGCCTGAGTATCACAACCTGGCCCAGATTTTCAGCAAAGTCAAAGCCTCCTCGCTTCCGCCCCATCGACCATACGATTGTGGAATTGATTTGATTCCCGGCACTCCCTTGCCCACCAGTTGGCTTTATAACATCTCTAAGCCCAAGCGGAAGTAGATGGAATGGTACATTAATGATTCTTTGGCGGCCGGTATCATTCGACCCTCCATGTCAACCTTAGGCGGGGGATTTTTCTTTGTGGAGAAAAAGGACAAGATGCTTCGGCCGTGCATTGATTTCAGGGGTTTGAATAAGATCACGATCAAGAACAAGTATCCCTTGCCCTTGCTTGCGTCTGCCTTTGAGCTCCTTCAGGGCGCCACGGTCTTTTCCAAACTGGACCTCTGCAATGCTTACCACCTGGTGCGGATTCATGAGGGGGATGAATGGAAAACGGTGTTCAACACTCACCTTGGGCATTTTGAATACCTGGTGATGACTTTTGGGCTCACCAATGCCCCTGCTGTTTTCCAGGCTATGATTAATGATGTGTTGCATGATCTCATTAACCACTGTGTCTACCTAGACGACATTCTCGTGTTTTCCCAGAGCTAGGTGGAACATGTGGAGCACGTGAGGCTTGTGCGGCAACGCCTATTGGAGAATCGTCTGTGAAGGCCGAGAAATGCGAATTCCATGTTCCGACTTTGTCATTCCTTCCCCTTCTCCCTAAACAACCAAATGTCACTTGTTGCCATATCATATTTTTGATTGGCTGACATGGTAAACTCTAACACCAATAGGGAAGGGGTGTTTTTTCTTTTCTTTTTTTCACTCGCAAGCGGAGAGTGTTTGCTAGTGCTGTCTGTAGAAAACGCAGTTTTTACCGTTCTTCCCGCTGTAAACGCCACTGTTTTGTTCAGAAAAAAACATTGCGTGTATTTTTTATCATAACTCTGGTTTTATGTGGCCCATTGACACAATTCAAAAATTGGTATATAGTTTGAAGTCCACACTTTCGAACCAAGTTGAAATGGAGACTCTGACGTGCTGCATCTTGTAGCTGTGTCGTCTTAAAGTGGTCATGTGATTTTGACGCGCCGGCGCATCCGGCGACCCCAGAGGGTTAAACCAACGGTCAGACAGAACGGGCTAATCAGTCGCTGGAGGCTATGCTGCATTGTGTCGTCTCGTCCAATCAGTCGACTTGGAGCAAGCAGCTCGCATGGGTGGAATATGCGTTCAACTCCAGCATGTCAGTGGCCACCAAAGTATCCCCGTTCGAGGCTTCCTTGGGCTATCAACCCCCACTGCTTTCCATCACTGACAGGGAATTGGCCGTCCCATCTGTCCAGCTCCACCTGTGGCGCTGTCGGAAGGCGTGGTGTGCCGCCAGAGCAGCCCTCTTGAGAACGGCAGAACAAAACAAGAGACTGGCCGATCGCCGCCGCACCCCGGAACCGGACTACCAGGTGGGCCAACAGGTATGGCTCTCGACCAAACACATTCCCCTCAGAACTGAATCAAAGAAGCTTGCTCCCCGGTTCATTGGCCCGTTTCCTATCCAAGCTGTGTTGAACCCGGTGACAGTTCGGTTGAGCCTGCCTTGTAATATGCGAACTCACAATGTTTTTTATGTCTCTCAGGTGAGACCTGTTCGGACCAGCCCACTGTGCCTGCCTCCCGGGACCCCGCCACCGGCCTGGATTATAAACGCTGCCCCGGCATACTCCATCACCAGCGCTGCAGTAAAGGCTTCCAGGTTTTGGTGAATTGGGATGGGTATGGTCCAGAAGAACATTCCTGGGTGCCGTGGTCCACAATTCTTGATGATGCCATGGTGAGAGAATTCCGCCGCCGGCACCCTGACAAGTTTGGTAGGTCGCTGGGAGGTTCCCATTAGAGGGGGGGGTACTGTCAGGATCTGACTGTGCCCCAACCGGTTGACCTGCTGGTGTGTATATATGTGTGTGCCTCTCCTCTCGCTCTGTCTTTCCCCTTCTGCTCCGCTGTGGTGTGTACGGAGGTAACCTAGCAACAGGGGACCTCCGACCGGAAGTTCTGTCGCTCGGTGCTGCCGCACCTGCAATCAATTCACCAGCTGCTGCCAATCATCTACCATCTTGGGCAGGGCTATTTAATGGTGTGGCAGACAGACAGCACTGGAGTATTGCACTAAGCCTGGTAGTGTTACGAGCCGCTTGCGTTCTCTCAGTGTTGATTGCTCAACATATTCATCTCTGCTGTTGTTTGTGTGCACCAAGGAATTGGGACAGAGGATCCACTGGCAGAAGGAAGCACTTGGAGGAGAGGGGCACTCACTACCACGCACGGGCTGAGCACGGGAAGAAGGACGCACTAACTATCATTATTGCACATTCGAACTGTTGTCAACCTTGCTTCACTGTAAATAAATGCACTGTCTTTATTCTGAGCTCCGCACCTGAGTCTACTCAGTAAACCACCGTGACAAGTTAAGTAACACACACCAATTAGTTAAAGTGCAGAAATGTGTTAAAGACATAAAAAACCCGGATGACCTTTTATTTTTTGCTTCTATATTCAGATAAAACATAGGCTATTGTACTCAGCCCTAAAAGACTTACAAATACAATTAGAAACATCCTGTCTCAGAGTGACATTGAAAAACCAGTTCACACATTTATTACTTTTAGGTTAGATTATTGTAATTCTTAATTTTCAGGATTCTGGATTTCAGGATTTTCAGGACTCCCAGATACTTATAGAATGTGACTATTTCGACATCAATCCCACCAATGTAGACAGGGGAGGATTGGGATCTGTTTCTGCCAAAGTCCACCACCTCACCAGCTCATTTGTTTTGGCCATATTCAGCTGCAGGTGGTTCATCTCACACCACCTCACAAAGCGATGAATCAGTCCTCTGTACTCCACTGTACATAGCACTGGGACTCTCGGAGGTGCAGGCTCGGGTTGGATAGGTGATGGAGTACTCCACGCAGCTGGCTAGCACAGGCCTTCAGCACTCTGGGACTTATGACATTGGGTTCTGCTGTCTGCGCCTCTCCATCTCTCTTCTCACCTGAATAGGTGTGATATGCAGGCAGTTCTGGCTGATGGCAGGTGAGATGGTCTCTGGGGCTGCTGATGGGATGCTGGTAATGGGTTTGGCTGGTGGGGAGTAGAAGTGAGTGTGGTGAGGTGGGCAGCTGAGGGTTCTGATGTTTGAGGAGGGGGAGATGAAGTTTAACCTGTTGAAAACTGGTTTCACTCATTTGCCCTCTGCACATCCCCCACAGTTTCACCCATACCGTTCTTCTGAAGGCCAAAGATATCTCTCAACCCTCTCAAAACGACCCTGTGTGCCTGTAATCTCTCCTCCAACTTCTTTCTTTAGGTGTTCTTGTTCTCCATAATCCATGGTGTGCTGGATGTGGTGTTTAGAGCTGCCTACCACTGGGCTGAGGGACGAAACCAGAAACTTTGAGATGCTATAGGTGATCGAGACAATTGATCTTAAAGGTAAACCCTGTTTATGTATCTTCGGTAAACCACACAGACTTGGTGAACCTTCCCCTTGGTATAGCCTGTGGTATGATATCCGGTCAATAGCATTGTCTTGTTCTAACTGCTTCAGACAATCTGTCATTCTCTTCCTGTAACCACTTCCTGGGTCTTGTTTCATGTAAGTAATTTTTGTCACTGCTCAGTGAGAAAAATACTTATGAGCCCCTGAAACATAATAGTCTTTCTGGTTTAACAAAACCATGCACCAACCCTTGTTTGCCAGAAGGATGATAATGTTGTTGTCATTACTAATCGATGTGAGTCCCTTCCTCTCCTCCATGCTGATGCTGGATGCTGGGGGATTTAGATTACTGAGACAGGCCAAAACTTTTGTCCGCAGTTACGCCCAGTTGTGCCCAAGTATGAATTCCAGAAAATGTTTGATGCATTAATTTTATTTTCCCTTAACACTTTTACAAACCAAAGTGACTTATCTAGCACCTGCTATCTGACTGCTTCATTTTCACACTCTTTGCCCACAGAAGAAGAAGGGGTGGATGCCTGTTGGTGCCAGAAATGACCACGGGATTTTTAAGGAAAACAGCCATCAGAACAGAAAGTCTTTTTTTCTTTATGTTGGCAAACATTCTCAAATAGTAAAGTTGAGTTTCAAACTGGCCTCAGACTGGCACACCATACTTCATCCAGATTTAAAGAACTCATTTGAGGAGACATGTTGTTCAGACCCTGCTGTGTTTACCTGTCCAGCTAAGCGCTTTGACACAACTATCTAACAGAGAGCTCCTTCACTTCCTCAGGACTGTGGAACTTGTGTGGAGAGTGTGAAACAGTTTGAAAGCAGCAACAGGCAAGCATGAGGTTGTGGCGTTGACTCAATGTGAATCAGTTAGTGTTTCCCAGCTCCTTGCCATTGTAAACCTTTTTCCTTTTCCTGCAAAAGTGTTCTCTATCATATCGAGACTATCTCTCTGCTCCGTTACATACTCCATATGTAAAGGGTAGGACCCCCCGCCCCCTTGGTTGTGGCGTGTGGATATTTCTTTAAGACACTCTGGCTACGTACTTATAAAACAGCTGTGCAAACGTGAAATCTTTTGATCTCTACTTTGTTGTGTATGTGTGATTGACTGGTGGTACCTAGGTGTGGTACGGTGTGGTACTGTGTGTGTGTGTGTGTGTGTGTGGCAGTGGTGTTGGCTAATGGGAGCCTGTTTCGGCAGCCTAGAAAGTCATGAATGGGAGGATGGCCTCCTGGATCTGAACCCGAGTGGTGTTTTGTTGTTGGACTCCTGTGCAAACCACAGTTTGTCCATAACGAACACCATGTTCCAACATAACAGTGTCCGTAAGTGCATGTGGCACCAGGACACCCTAGCCATATTGATTCATCTGTTCTGGACACTCGGGTAAAGAGAAGGGCTGAGCTGTCAACTGATCACCACCTGGTGGTGATTTTGATCAAGTGACGGACAAGGTAAGCAACTCATGTTGTAACTGACGTCAGACGCCGGAGATTTTGGCGGAAAATTAAAGCAAATGGTAGTTTAGATTTGAACAAATTCATTTAAGCTTCAGTATTACCAAATACAGTTATCAATTGTCTTATAGCTAACAATATTTGTCTAAATAATCTCCAACACCCTGGAGAACAACGGGGAGAGTTTAGAGACTCTCCAAGATTATATTGATCAGTGCTTTCAGGATCTCGTGGTGAAGAAGGCCCAGAGTGCAGCTTCCCCAGCCAAATCTGAGACGCCGTCGTCAAAAAGACAACGCCCAGCAGATTCCCCCGGCACAACATCGCCAGCCGGCAAAGATATTGCCGACATACTGGAGTCAATCGACAAGCGATTGTCCAGTTTCGACGCAAGGCTGTCCTTGGTGGAGATTCTTCACCGAGAATTTAAACACTCGCTGCTGAAAATGCCACGCTAAGGGAGTCGGTGAATTGTCTCACAGAAAATGTTACCCAGCTCAATAGAGAAAATAAAAAAATAAAAGAAACAGTTATCGATCTACAAGCTCGTAGCATGCGTGATAATCTGGTATTTTCTGGTATTCCAGAAGCCGCTGGAGAGGACGCGGAGACCACGGTAAAAAGCTTCATCAAAACCCACCTGAAGCTGCCGGAGGACACGGTGAAGAACATCGTCTTCGATCGGGTACATCGCCTCGGCCCCATTCGGGCTACGGCCGGGAGACCACGTCCTATCGTGGCCAAATTCGGCCACTTCAAACAAAAGCAACATGTGAAAAGCCGTGGCAGGGAATTAAAAGGAACAGACTTCAGCGTGAACGACCAGTTCCCCAAAGAGATCTTGGAACGACGCAAGGTCCTCTTCCCAATCCAACGCGGCTTCATCCAGAAGGGCTCCCGCGCTGTCATCGCTGTGGACCGGCTGTACGTGGACGGACAGCTCCACTGCGACCCCGACATCACTCTGTGGCTGTATTAACCTCACACCAGATAAGAATCAGCTACATCCTTTCCCTATCCACTCACACTAACTTGCATTAACATCTGTTTAACTTACCGGTATCAAATCGCTTTATTGAACCACTAGCAGCAGCAATTAGACAGAATTCAGTAATTAAGGGCATAAAATGCAAGAACGTGGAACATAAAATCAGCCTTTATGGGGATGATGTGTTACTCTTTCTCCAAAATTCACAAACCAATGTCTCTGGGGTGATTGAATTGATAAACTCTTTTGCAAGAATATCAGATTACTCAATTAACTGGTCAAAATCTACAGTCCCACCGATTAATTGCTCCTTCCATAATTCCTCTTCTACACCACTGCAATCGGGAAATATAAAATATTTAGGTATTAATGTTTCTCCCAAGCTTGCAGATCTAACTAAATTAAACCATATCCCACTTTTAAAGAAGGTAGAAGGCGATCTGGCTAGGTGGAAATGTCTACCCATATCACTCATGGGAAGGGTTGCCGCTATAAAAATGATGGTCTTACCAAAAATAAATTATTTATTCTCAATGATCCCAACTAAACCGCCACAAGATTGGTTCAGATCTCTAGATTCATGTATGTCCAAATTCCTTTGGAAAAATAAGCCCTCACGTATAAGCTTAAAAACACTACAAAAGACCAAGGATAAAGGAGGACTAGAACTGCCTAACTTTCAGCACTACTTCTTAGCCAACAGGCTTCAGTTTATCTCAGGATGGCTAAAACATACTGTACCCTCTTAGATGAACCTTGGCTAGATGTAGAACAAGCACTTTGCAATAATCTAGAGATTTCAGATCTACCATCCAACGACATGAATGCTTTAAAAGCATCAACATCAGCACTTCTCTGACAGCATGGTGGGAGTTTCTAAAATTGACGGAGTCTTCATTAATCCCATGCAAACGTACACCTATCTGGAACAACCCTGACATATTACAAAACAATAATATGATAAACTTTTCAGATTGAAGTGGTAAAGGAATCAAATATTTAGAACATATACTAGAAGGAACAGAATTTATTTCATTTGACAGACTAGTTACACAATATGGGACCAACAAGAAAAGATTTTTAGAATATCAACAAATTAAATCCATAGTAAAAAAGAAATTTAAACTGGGTCAAGTTGAACTACAAACACCACCAAGTGTGGGTCAATTTCTTACTCTTAAAACCCCCAAATTACTATCCAAAATATACAGAATGCTTTCTAAAACAGATGAATCAATATCACTTCCTATTGCATAATGGGAAGCGGATTTATCAGTTAACTTAGACCAAAACTTCTGGTCTCAGATTTGCTTAAAAACCTTTCATCTAATCAGAAATCCCAGTCTTCAATTAATTCAATACAAAATATTACATAGAGTGCACTATACAGGTCATCGGATGTTCAAGATGGGCTTTACGTCTACCAACAACTGCTCACACTGCCAAACCAATTCACTGGACAATTACATTCACGCTCTTTGGTTCTGTCCACCAGTGCAGAAGTTTTGGCGCGAGATATGTGAGGACTTATCGAAGTGTCTGAAATGTAACATTCCAACTTCCCCCTTAGTGTGTTTGTTGGGCAGCTTAGATAATGTCACTTCAGAAAAGAATATAGCCCATATGGTTTTCACTGCCCTATGCATAGCCAAGAAAACAGTCCTCATGAACTGGAAAAATAAAAATAAACTTAATTCTAACCAATATAGAAATTATCTATTAGATTACATTAGTCTTGATACAGCCTCTGCCACCACATCAGATCAATTGCTCTGGGCTCCTTTGATCAGCTCCATCACCTAGTGGGGGGGGGAGGGGTGTCATAGTTTGGTCCCGCCTTCACTGTTGTGATTGGTGTGGGGGTAGGGACAGGCTTAGGGCGTCGGGGGGTTCCCTGGGGGCATCTTCCTTGGGGGGCTCAACCCGGGGTAGCGGTCATGGCCAATTAGGGGCTCTGTTGGCTCTTAGGTGACGGTTTCCTCGTGGATGCGTGCAGCGGGGCTAGGGGAGGGTCTGTGCTGATGGACGTGGGTTACTGACCTGGTAGCTGCCCCTGGGTGGGTCCGGGATGGGCGTGAGGTTCTGGGGGCGCTCCGGCTCTGGGCTGGGGCCCTGGCCAGGCCTCGGGGGCTTGGGTCCTGGTTGGTAGTTGCCAGGGTTGTGGGCGGGTGGGTGTATGAAGGCCCAGCCCTGGCGCAGGGTGCCGCCGGTGCGTCGAGCCACCTGGGGGGCTCTTCAAGTGGTGAGGGAGGTTGTCACATCTTGCAGGAGCTTTCAGGAACTCTCTCTGCAGGAGGGGGAGATACAGGAGAGGTGGAGGAAGATCGCAGCCTGGGCGTCTATTGTCTTATGTAGTCTGGAAGATGAGTGGATGATGGGGTGGGTGCAGTTTTCTCTGTAGTGGGGTTGGGTGGACTGTCCCGGGCTCTGTGGGGCCGGGCGGCGCTGCTGCACTGGGCCCCGGCCCGGATGGGCCTGAGCCCCCTTTCCCTGGCGGGTCGCGGAGTATGGGGGTGCCTACTGGGGTCAGCGGGGGAGCTGGCCCCAGGGAGGGGTCACTTGCCCCTCCCTTCCTTCCCTCGCCATCGCCAGCTGCCTCCCTCTTCCCGCTCCACCACACCCACACACGCAGGGCCTTGGAGTAGGGGTGTGTCACCAGGGTGCAGAGGAGGCATCCCCCCCTCTGTCCCCTTCTAGCTGCCTCTGCCTCAATTTTATCCCACAACTTAGACATTCACATTACTCACACTCTCATTACACATACATATAGGATCTTGGGGGTGGGCACGCTACACGGAATCCAAATTACCATCAGGGTGTACACCTCACCCCTGGCGTCGCTGCCCACCTCTCAATTTTAAATACACGTAGACATTGAGGGCTAGCAGGAGGGGCTTTGCGCTTACCTGCTGCTCTCTGGCAGGTAGCTCCATGCCCTCCTGGGTTTTAAATGCACCTTAGAACACACATGCATCAACACTACAATGAGCGGGTGGAGGGAGGTTTGGAGTCTTCTCTCACCCCCGTTCTCTGCGGCCTGCTGGAGCAGGGGGCTAGGAGGAGGAGTTGGCCGTCTGACTGGGGTCTGGAATGTGGGGCCTCCCTGCTGCTGCGGAGTCGGGGCGGTCTGCTTTTCCCCACCACAGGGAAAAGGGTCACACCACCTGGGTCTGGGTGCAGTTCCCCCCTCCAGGGGCAAGAGTACCTAGACCCGGTTCTTAGAGTACGCTTGAGGAGTGTGATCGTGTGTACAGCGTCTCTTTATGTCTGTCTCCACGTTGGTTGAGTGTGGAGTAAGTGCATATGAGAGCATGAGGGTGGGAATGGATGTTTGTGTCTGTGTGTGCCTGTATGTCTGTGTCTATATGTCAGGTTGGGTATCAGACGCCACCTCTCTGGGGACATCTCAGGCCCTCCAAGGTTTGGAGGCCTATCTCCCCCTACCACCACTTCCCCTGCCAGTGGCGGACTCCCTCAGATGTCGGTGCGTTGGTGGTTCTTTGTGTCCAGGGATGGGAGGGATGGGCGTCCGGGTACACACCGGCTCACTCCTTGGCGGCCGCTTATCGGGGCCTGGGGCTCGCTCGGGCCACTCCGGAGGTGGGGTGCCCCAGGCCAAGGGGCCGGGGGCACCCCACTATAAATTGATAATAAATAAATAAATAAATCCTCGGTCACTCAGGCGCAGCTCGCTGCCGGCGGAGCTCACGGGCGCGTCACTGCAACCCCCCCTGGCTTCTGCTCCGCGGCTGCTGAGTGATCACTCATCTGGGACTCTCCTCAGCTCCTTCTGGGACAGTGGCGCGGCTGCCCCTCTGTTGGTCTTCCTTGGTCTCTTGTGTTCTGGGGGCCTCTGGATGTCTGGAGTTTTGATCTCCTCCATACCTGCTTCATGCCCTGGAGGACGGGGCTGTGGCTCCCCCACACCCTCTAGCAGATCATTACATGAAGGAACCTTTTAAAAACAAGCGCGTCCATGCTCACAGGTGTACACATGGGTACTCACACACACAAACTACACCCTTTTTGACTCCTACCTCAAAGCACATTGTGTGCTGTCAATCTTACGTGCTGCACAATAATGTTTAATATTTAGTATTTACTGTCATATTCCCATATATCATTGTGATGTTGTTTATTCTATTACTCTCGTTCTCTTCTGCTTGTTTTCTTTTTTCTTTCTCAACAGGTGATCCAGGTGATCGATATGATATATGCATTTTTTTTCTCTGCTTATTATGTTGGTTTTTGTTTTTTGCCCTGCTCCCCCGTCCCTCTTCTCAGCTGTTTCTCTTTCCCTCTTTCTTTCTCCCCTTCTTTCCCCCAGTCAAGTCTGTCCCGTATTCAGCAAATGAAAAATAAAATAAACAATAAAAGGTGAATCAAATGGACCATTATGGCAAGGCTGGGATGGTCAATTTGGTAAAGTAAATCCGTTGGGCATCTTTCCTCGCCTTTAGACAATAATTCTGATGGCAAAAGAGCCAAACGAGACAGGCAAAAAAAAAAAAAGAAAAAAAAAGATTTTGATCAAGTGGCGGGGGAGGATGCTGGAAAGACCTGGTGCATATCAACGTATAGTGAGGGTGTGCTGGGAATGCCTAGCAGAGGCCCCGGTCTGCGTAATCTTCAACGCACACCTCCGGCAGGGCTTCCACAGCATTCCAAGGGAGACTGGGGACATTGAGTCTGAATAGACCATGTTCAGCATCTCCATTGCCGAAGCCGTGGCTGCAAAGTGTTTGGTGCCTGTAGTGGTGATAACCCCTGAACCAAATGGTGGACACCAGACGTGAAGGGAGCCAGAAGGCTGAAGAAGGAGTCCTATTGGGCTTGGTTAGTCCGTGGGACTTCGTAGGCATCTGATAGATACCAGTAGGCCAAGCGGAACGCAGCTTGGGCAGTGGCTGAAGCAAAAACTTGAGTGTGCGAGGAGTTCAGAGAGGCCATGGAAAAAGACTTTTGGACTGCCTCGAAGAGATTCTGGCAAACCGTAGGTTGACTTAGGAGGAGAAAGCTATGCTCTACATGCACTGTGTTTAGTGTGGGTGGAGCGCTGCTGAATTGGACTGAGAAGATTGTCGAGCAGTAGGAATGTGACCAAGTGGTCGGCGGGGTTAGATAAAAGGAAATAAAAGGACAACGCCACCTAGGGGAATTTCACCCCCAGGAAATATATTTAAGAAAAATAGATAAAAGGAATAAAAGGAGACCGCACAGATTCAAGGATGCACACTGAGGCAGGTTGGCTCCAATATTAAAACAGTTTTATTTATAGTAAAAATAAATAAAATATTAAAAATCAAGATGTAGCGTCATTGTTGACAGTGTCCTAAAGTGAAAATAAAACAATCATGGAACTTGGACTTACCAGCAGCCGGTGAACCAAATAAAAAAAATCACACAAAAAAAAAAGAATCACTGCAGCCCACCCGGTGCTGTACAAAAGAAAGTGTGAAAACGACCCACCACCTGAGGTCCCAGGGCCACTGGCACGTCCTCCGTTCACTGAAATAAAACATAGAAAAATATGTTAAACGAATAAAAGGACACTGAGCGCCAGGCTCGCTACAGATCATAAAAAAACTAAAACACACTTTAATAACTTTAATAAAAGAAATCACACACACGCACACAGGAAGGGTTATACCCCACGGGTCAAACTACCACTCGTGCTGGTAGTAATTATTCTCAGTCGCAGGCCGGTCTGGCTCCCCACCGGCTGAGACTGGCAACCCAGGCGATTTAGAGTCCCAGCACGACACTCGGGCAGAGGGTCGCTTCAACCCGATCACAGAAGCGTGGGTACGAGCAACAGTCCAGAATAAAATAGAATAAAACCAGGCGAACCAGAAAAAGGTAAGCCTACTTAATAAAAACAAGATAAGACAAGCTAAAACAAGACAAAACGAGACAAGACAAGACAGCAGGCTCCACTGAGGAGGAGTCCTCACAACAGCGGCTGGGAAGGCGTTTCACTCTTCCAATTTAGGTTGGGCGATTTGCCACGGAGAGGTGAATACAGCAGTCAAACCCTAAAACAACAGATAAATGTAACCTTAAACTCTTATAGCTATAAATGCTAATAAAAGTAGTTTTAACGGCTTACCCCAGGACCAGAGGCGCTATACTCTCAGCTGGTGGGGATAACACGAGCACCTCTCTCCACAACGTCGGAATAAAACAAACTGCCACACTACAACAGGCCGCAAAAACTATATTAACACAAATTCCAGTACTCTGAGGGAATCTAAGGTTAAGCGAGCGCGTACCTGTAGCTGTCATATAATCTGCTCTTGCTGATCAGTCCGTCGCAATGTGCCAGCATTTACTGCTGCTTTGCGCTGAATGCACGGGAGGAATGATCCAACAAAACACCGGCTTAGCACCACCCTGCAATCAATGTGCAGGTGGGTTCCCAATTAACCTAGTTGTGCAGTGATGAGAACGAGCGCAGGAGAGAGAGAGAGAGAGAGAGGCGCGAGTAGCCCATCTGGCTACATCTAGCAAGGTCACTGGGGCAGTAAAACATCTACTTGGTGTTAAGCCCCTGCGGTTGATGGATGTTTTAGGGCTGTTTTAGGGCTGTCTTGGTTGATGTTGCATGGAGAATCATAGAACCTCTGGATTGGCAGACCAGGGTTGTGGTTCCCATCTTTAAAAAGGGTGACTGGAGGATGTGTTCCAACTACAGGGGATCACAGCCCCTGTATCTCAGCCTCCCTGAGAAATTCTATGCCAGGGTGCTAGAAAGGAGAGTTCGTCCATTATTCAAACCTCGGATACAGGAGGAACAATGCGGTTTTCATTCTGGTCGTGGACCAGTTCTTTATCCTCTTGAGGATACTTGAGGGTGCATGGTGGGTAGTGACTGAAAGAACAGGATCGCAGATACAAGTGGCAGAAGTGAGCTTTCCCTGAAGGGTGGCTGGCCTCTCCTTAAGGGATAGGGAGAGAAGTTCGGCCATCCGCGAGGGGCTAAGAGTAGAGCAGCTGCACATCCATATCGAAAGGAGCCAGTTGAGATGGTTCGGGCTACACCTAGTGGCGGAAGGCTTTTGTGGTGGAATTAAGGCATGGCGGGACCACAGATCTGTGTTTTGAGCCATCTTTATTCAACATTTGTCACACCACCACAACAACCACCAACCCCGTGTTTTAACACGGTGGGCGTGATTGCGAAATGTCGTGCAGGCGAGTCCGCACGGCACCGCAGACCACGCCCCACCACAGCTTTAAGTTGGGTGGTCTCAGAATCTTGGCTTCATCGGTTGGTGGCCTCCAGCTCACTTTGGAATGGTTTGCAGCTGCGTGTGAAGTGGTGGGAATCAGAAGCAGCACCTCCAACTCTGAGGCCATGGTCCTCAGCCAGAAAAGGGTGGAGTACCCTCTCCGGATCAGGGACGAGTTCTTTCCCCGAGTGGAGGAGTTTAAGTTTGTGTTCTTTTTCTTTTCCTGTTATTGCTGAAAAAAAATTGTAAAAAACCCCAATAAAAACAATTTAAAAAAAAACAAAAAACGAGGACGTAAATGAATAGCCTGGGTCTAAGGAGGATAATATTTGCACTTTTTTCATTTCAGCTTAAACGTCAAAGTCTTTACTACATAACATTGAACTTGTATTTGCCAGTTTTTCCACTCGATCTCAATATTGGGTCCAAAGAGATATTATTCCATGTGAAAGATTAAATGTCTGAAAAAGCAAAAGTCAATCTATCAGACTGAGAGCAAATACTTTAAGAAGGAATTAATTTTTAGCTCATCAGCACTAAAACATTAGGAAGACTGTGGGCAGACAAAGTTGATTATAGCAAATGGCTGATTACCAATAGCCAGAAAACCCATTTCTGTAATATACTTACATATCTATATTATTGCTAATATATATTGTAATATATCTATATCACTAAGCACTTCTGGATGGATGCAAACTGCATTTCGTTGCCCTGTACCTGTGCATGTGCAATGACAATAAAGTTGAATTCTATTCTATTCTATTCTATTCTATTCTAAAACATCTAAAACTTATGTTATCTCATTTGACCAGAAAATAAACGCAAACGTCGTTGGTGTCGGATTTCCCCAGGATATGTTATGTCTCCCACTAGGTACTATGTGGTGTGCTAATAACAAGTAACTTAATGGAACAGATCAATCTGTAGATCAGCTTTGTTTCACAAAATCCAGTTTAGGTTTTTGAGTCTAGATCAACATTTGATATAGATCGGTACATCCCTCACTTTTGTGGCCTAGATTGTTTACTAGCTTCATCCTTTCGATATTTTGGGGTGTAAAACTAAGAGTAAGAAAAAATTTCATAATAAGGTGATAATTCTCTTTGATTTTGTCACAAATGTGACAATTTAGTGTTAGTGTTATTATACTTTTGAGACCAAAATAGACTTTAGTCTGCAACATTCAGCTGCTCTCTCAGGATTGGTGTACTTTAGTATCATTCGAGGCATTATTTATATTAGCAATTCATGAGTTTTACAAGACATTAGTAGTGCAGCTGGGACTTGAAAGACAGGAATAAACATGAGCCTCTTTTCTCAAATTGGAACTTTGAAAACATAATTACATAGTGTTTTGACAGGATTAAGGGGAAAAGAGGGCACCGGTAGCACTTGTTTTTCTGCCCAGACAGTAGAGAGCAATGCTGAAGAGGGTGCTGTGCTTTGTACAGCTGGAGCAGATGCTGCTGTTGGAAACAGAACAGAATCCACGGGTGATCCTGCAAGACTGATTAGACTTCCTCCATGTTTGACGAATGAATTAGCAGTTATTGAAGACAAGGCAACAGTATCCTCTTATTTTTTCTGCCACTACTCATCGCTCTACCTTACACTATCCAGCTCAGTTTGGAAGGCTTTCACTACAAGTGAAGACAATAAAGGAGATTCAAGAGGAGAGAGTTGAAGGGCCCTATCTAGCTGTATAACCAGCTGCATCACTCCTGTCTGAACATAGGCTTTAGACTTGGCTTGATCTCTCAAAATAGGACATTTATAATGATATAAAAGTGGTTCTAGTGTGCTAAGATAATCTTTGTGAAAGGAGTATTGCATTTTCAAAGCAGGTATATTGCCGGCCAAAGCCATTTGAAATACAAATGGCTATGTCCAGTACAATATATTCTATACAAATTCTATGTTTACACATTCTATATTTGTGTTTAAACAGTGAAGTCCCTGTTAAACACACACACACACACACACTACAGATTACAGCTGTTACACAGCAAAGCAAATTCAAAAGTGTTAAATGTTTTGGTGTTAATAGTCTTCTTGCAAAAGTAGAGTTAATTTTACTCTAAGCAGAGTCACATTCTTTTAATGTAACTCTGAGGTGTAAAATGCTAGTAGTTAAAATCGAGTGTTAAAAATGAGTGTTTCTATGTCAAATCTGGAGGTATTACAATGGAAACATTAACTCTTGACCTCTTAACTCTTAACTCCTACAGGGGCTATGACACCAATAGAGTAAATTCACAGACTCCGAGCCCCAGCACCATAGGCTCCAATCGAAGCTGAAGTGAAGCAGTTTCAGAACATTTTGCTCTACATATTTGAGTTGTTTGCCATGCTTGGTAAGTCATTTTTTCAAAGATTGTTTCAATTATTATTATGAGCTTTTACTTCTGTGGCTCTTTGGAGTTGAGACAAAGCTGTGTGAAAGGCATTAGCCATGTTGCTCGGTGATAGCATAATATTCTGTTTTAGCTAGCTGAAAGGTATTGTTTGCGGGCAAATACCACAGCCTTGAAAAAACGCTTGCATGTGAATTTTCAGTCAAACTTTTGGTCAAATACACCTAAAACAATGTCTAGAATGTGAAATGTTGGTATAATGGTGCTACTTGAAGCCTGAAAATGATCGCCCATAAAAAAAAAAACGAGCAAACAGCAGTAGCAGGCGTCCTGACTGGGTTCTACGTTAGCATTTAGATCCCTCCAGAGTTTTGTGCACACGGTTTAGGTAAAAATGAAAAAGGTTGAGGTTTTACATTTAGTTCAGTATTACCTGTTGCCTGTGTCCTCGTCTTTTGGGAAAATACTTTACACAAGTAATGGCTCAAAGAGGATTCCTTCTTACTGTGCTGCAATTGTTTACTGGATTATTTGTGCCATTAATTAGTGTCAACTAATTTTTATTCAATCTCTGCACAGGATATGCTTGTGAAGATGGAATATGGGGGAGAGCAGAAGTGCGTTGAAGTTCCACAAAGGGATGAATGAAGGACATGCATATTGTATTGAAGAAATAAGTGATGAGAATGCTGTTATTTGCATTTACCAGCTCACCTATGTCAGACCTTTTGATAAACAAAATTCTAATGAAAGTGAGAACATGTACACTGTTACATCTTTCAGAAAATGTTTTGAAATTGTGGTGCACAGTTCAGAATAAATGTTTTTCAAAAACCATTGCGTCTTTTTAGTAAATGTTTATTTCCAAAAGAAATTTCTAGAAGTTCAGAACAGTAAAATTCCCGCTTTTTAGAATGAATTAGAAGATAACTCTTACGTAGTTAAACTAAAATACTCTTTGAGAGTTAATATATAAACTCTTAACACCAAGTGTTAAATTATCAACTCCAGACAGATTTGGTGTTTAACACTAAATCAGAGTTAACGTACCAACTCTCCAAAAAGAGTTAAATTAACACTCTGTGGTGTGGACCCATATAGACACTTTAATAGTGTTGAAATCAAATCCGACAGTGTTAATTTGGACATGCTGGATTTGCTGTGTACAAAGGAGCAATAATATTTTATATTTGCCGACATAGAGGAAACCTAGTTAATGTCTTTGCAAGATATTATCCACCTGGTAATTGGAAATCTAATAATTATTTTGAGAAAATGGCTGGGATTAAATCCTGCTCCTGTAAAGCCCAAACAATGAAAACTGAACCTTCTGACAAATTAGATAATGTTAGGATCCAAGTGATTTTGTAATGTTTTTCCACTGCCTGCTTGTGTTTACTTGTGCCTCCCTTCTTCATCTCACCCTATTCACCTGACATTGTTATGTGAAGGCTGTATGCAGGCAGGAATGGTGGACCCAAAGTGTAGACGCTTGGAGGCACAATGTAAACTCAAAACAGCTTTAATGCTGAACTCAAAAAAAGGTAACAAAATTGAGACTTCAAATGAACTCAGGCAAGCAGACAGAACACAGAGCATAGAAAATGGTAGATCGTAACATGGACACAGAGAAACACAGGGCTTAAATACACAGAGGGAGCAATCAGGGAATGAGTAACAGGAGGGAAACACAGCTGGGGCAAATCAGGCCTAACGAAACAGGGGAAACAAAACCAGATACTTTGGTCGTGTCCAAATTCATGGGCTGCATCCTCCTGAGGACTCGGCCTTCGCGGTCTACGTGGGCTGGGTCCTCAGAAGGTCGGGTAGGCCAGAGGTAAACGGGCGTGAAATTGGACGGTTTAGCCTTCAGATTAGCATCACCGCTGTCTCGGTGGACTTTAATAAACCTGGCCGTCTGCTCCTTGCTATCTAAAATATAACAGGACACTGGCGTAAATTCTCGACTGTCTCATACTTCTGTTTAATCAGTTTTGTGTTTGACGTTTAGTCAGCTGTGTAAAAACCAAGGAGGAACCCACCCGGGGGATTAATAAAGTTTTATTTTATCTAATCTAATCTAATAACTTTAATCTCAGCCAAAACGATTTACTCACGAACAAACAAAACACTGAAAAAAGCCCAACAATAACAGTTTTAGGTTGTCTAAGTGACTTATATATTACGTTTAACCCGAGCAGCGAAAGTCCGCGGTGATCTGAAAATGATGTGCCGGGAGTTGTGCCGTTCTCAGCCGCATCAGTAACCCTCGAGCTCCCGGCTAGCTATCGAGCTGGTGGGTAGCAGACGTCTCCGAAAACGTCGGAGCACTTTTGCAAATATGCAATATCTTGATAAACCGAGCAGATATTTGATGTTTACACAGCTACTTTCTCGCCTGAAAATATGTTAAAAGTTTATTTTGTGACCCAGAGTAATTTTAAAACTTAGTAGCGGCCGCCATTGTTGGAAACTGGAGTTTGGCTGGGCCGCGCTATGAATTCTGGGATATGGTAGGCCACGAAGGACACACCCGACCCATCCTTCAAATTCGGGGAAAAGGAGGACGCATTTGTTGGCTGCATTTGGAGGAGTCTACGAATTTGGACAGCCTTCGGCACGTCGCTGTGACGTAATCGGTCTACAAGTGCGGCCTCAGGAGGATGCAGCCCATGAATTTGGACACGACCATTAACATCAGACATGGACCTTCAAAATAAAACAGGAAACAACACAGACTGAACTAAAGACACAGACTCACATGCAGGCACTGCAACAGAGGGAACCGAGACATAAAGCATAAGACAGAACACAGACAAAGAAACCAAAGACTAGAAATGATAAATAATATAATAAACTCAAACCTCTGGGTCAATGACCCAGGCATCCTAACAGACATCCATCAACAGCAATGAGCGAGGCTGTAGAGTACATGAGACCAGCGCTGCCATCATTTCTTCCCTAGTCTGTCAGGTATCACATGGTGGTAACCAGGCTTCATTGCATCTTGTGTTTTGCTCATTACTTACCACGGTTTACCTGTGTCAACAGTTCTCATCATCAAGTCACTGCTTTGCTCACCAGCAGAATACCCATATAAGATCCCATATCATATAAATATATGCACCCCACCCACTTATCATCCTCTCTGAGATTGATATAAGACTTATGTTATTATTAGGTGATAGCATGTCAAAATGCTCCCTGATGATATTTTTCACCTTTTTGGTGGCTCCATAATGTGCCTACAATCTCCTTGCAAGCTGGCCTCATTTATCTCTGGTCATGTAATATTCTGAAGAACAATACAGGCCTGAACACAGGCTTCGTTTGGACACGTCCCCCTTTACTTGACACAGGACTCAGGACTTCAGTGTCAGACGTAACATCACTACTCACTCACCTTTCAACCTCCGTTTTTCCTTGTTTCCAGTAAAATGTATTGATCTTATCACTGTTTGTGCTTTGTCTGAGCTTGGGTCCACTGTCATGTACTGGCCTTTTTGACAGATAAATAATCATTTGCATATGAGTTTTAATTTGTCTCATATTTGGTGGCATTTTTTTTAACTTATTGCTTAAAATGTTTAGTGCAATTTATTTGAAATGGGGAAAAAAATCACACCACTTATTAGTGATGGGATTTCCGGCTCTTTTTAGAGAACTGGCTCTTTCGGCTCGGCTCACTAAAAAGAGCCAGCTCTTTCGGCTCCGAACCAGCTCTTCAGGTTGTTTTGTTGCTTTAATTAATTTATTATTAACAATAATGTAAAATTATGTACAAAAGGAATTACTAATGTAAAAAAAAAAAGGTTTTATTTATATATATTTTATATATAAATATATGCGGTGGCCCCTAGAGACAAAGCACATCCAAATTCCAAAGCACATACAAACTCCAAAACACATTTCTAGTGTTAACTGAACTTCCTAAGCAGAGCTACCTAGATCACTTAAATTACACAATTGAAGGCACATGTGTATGGTTTGTGTATTTATACACAAGCACTCATATATATTCAAATAATTTAAAAAAAAAGTTCATTTACCTGTTACTACCACGCACCAAATCCGGTCATTGTAGTGATGGGATTTCCGGCTCTTTTTAGAGATCCGGCTCTTTCGGTTCGGCTCACTAAAAAGAGCCGGCTCTTTCGGCTCCGAACTGGCTCTTCAGGTTGTTTTGTTGCTTTAATTAATTTATTATTAACAATAATATAAAATTATGCACAAAAGGAATTACTAACGTAAAAACAAGTGGTTTTATTTATATATGTTTATATATAAATATATGCGGTGGCCCCTAGAGACAAAACACGTACAAACTCCAAAACACATTTCTAGCATGAACTGAACTTCCAAAGCAGAGCTACTAGATCACTTAAATTACACAATTGAAAGCATGTGTGTATTGTTTGTGTATTTATACACAGGCACTCATATATATATATTCAAATAATTTAAAAAAAAGTTCATTTACCTGTTATTACCACACACCAAATCCGCTCGTTGGTACTTGCTGGCTTGTGTAGCCACAAGATAACAAAGGCTCAACACTGCGCCCAGCATCCTGGAGCACTTCTGTTGTCTTTTGTACGTGTTTTGAGTTTTTATGTGCTTCTGAGTTTTTATATGCTTCTGAGTTTTTACGTGCTTTGGAGTTTGTACGTGTTTTTACATGTTTTGGAGTTTTTACGTGTTTTTACGTGCTTCGGAGTTTGTACGTGTTTTTACGTGTTTTGGAGTTTTTACGTGTTTTGGAGTTTGTACGTGTTTTTACGTGTTTTGGAGTTTGTACATGCTTCAGAGTTCGTATGTGATTTGAAGTTTGTATGTGCTTTGTCTCTAGGGGCCACCGTAAATATACTTTTATTTATTCACTCCACATAAAATGTAATAAATAAATCATATAATACAAAAATCAACTATTCACATTTCAAGTTTTAACTATTTAAATTTTCAGCTTTTTCCTTTCACAAATTTAAAGTGAAAAGAACACAAAACACTGCAAACCACAACACAATTAAATATAAATTATAATATGAAAACTAAAAGAACATGCATATTCTCTGTCATATGGACCTGCATGAATAAACTTTCTCAATCCTTTATCATCTGCAACCGAAAATAGTTGTGGATGATTACTATACCTTTCTAATGTTGTTGTCCCTGCCTCTCTTTCTCTCTCTCTGGCTCTGTTCCTGTGCTACTGAGTGTAACTACCGCCCCTCCCCCCTCTGCCCAGCGTAAAGCACAAGGCTCGCGTGCAGAGTGAAGCGGAAAAAAAAGTGCGAGAGAGAGGCTGAGAGAAAGAAAAAAAAAAAAACCCACGTGACGGCTCGCGATAAGGAGCCGGCTCGCGTCGTTCACGTCAAAGAGCCGGCTCTAAGAGCCATTTCGTTCGCGAACGACCCATCACTAGGTCATTGGTACTTGCTGGCTTGTGTAGCCACTAGGTAACAAAAGCTCAACACTGCGCCCTAGCATCCTGGCACACTTCTGTTGTATTTTGTACGTGTTTTGGAGTTTTTACGTGCTTCTGAGTTTTTATGTGCTTCTGAGTTTTTGCGTGTTTTAGAGTTTGTACGTGCTTCAGGGTTTGTACGTGCTTCAGAGTTCGTATGTGTTTTGAAGTTTGTACGTGCTTTGTCTCAAGGGTCCACCGTAAATATACTTTTATTTATTCACTCCACATAAAATGTAATAAATAAATCAAATAATACAAAAACCAACTATTCACAGTTCAACTTTTAACTACAGGGTGGGCCATTTATATGGATACACCGTAATAAAATGGGAATGGTTGGTGATATTAAAGTCCTGTTTGTGGCACATTAGTATATGTGAGGGAGGCAAACTCCTCAAGATGGGTGGTGACTATGGTGGCCATTTAGAACTCGGCCATCTTGGATACAACTTTTGTTTTTTCAATAGGAAGAGGGCCATGTGACACATCAAACTTATTGGTAATGTCACAAGAAAAACAATGGTGTGCTTTGTTTCAACGTAACTTTATTCTTTCATGAGTTATTTACAAGTTTCTGACCACTTATGAAATGTGTTCAATGGGCTGCCCATTGGTGGCGCTGTCACTTGGTGTTCGCTCGCTCTGCGGTAGAGTATCACTTCCTGTTCCTGCTCAAACACAGTGGTGTTTCTGAGTAGCTTATTTGCTTAGCAATTTAAATTAACAACTTTTAAATACATTCTTTTTTCATAGTATAATCTTCACGTGCTTCATCCGAAGCACACTTTCTGTGTACTCACTACCTAATTTATAGCCAAAGTATTCACTCACTGTCTCTGTACTGTTTCGCTAGCTTAGCTCATAGCCGACTCGTTAGCACCATGGCTACTTCACCTGTCCCTCCTGCACTTTCTTGCTCATTGTGTCAGATGTTTAGTTACTCCTCAGCCTCCTTTAGCAGTAATGATATCTGTAACAAATGTAGCATATTTGCAGCTCTGGAGGCCAGGATTACTGAATTGGAGACTCGGCTTCGCACCCTTCATTCACCCGTAGCTAGCCAGGCCCCTGTAGCTGGTGCAGCCGAAGATAGCGTAGGCCCCGCTAGCTGTTCCCCGGCAGACCCCAAGCAGCTGGGGAAAGAGGGCGGCTGGGTGACGGTGAGGAGGAAGCATAGTCCTAAACAGAAGCCCCAGGTACACCACCAACCCGTTCATGTGTCTAACCGTTTTTCCCCACTCGGCGACACACCCGCCGGGGGTCAAACTCTGGTAATTGGTGATTCTGTTCTCAGACATGTGAAGCTAGAGACACCGGCGACCATAGTCAATTGTCTTCCAGGGGCCAGAGCAGGCGACATTGAAGGAAATTTAAAACTGCTGGCTAAGGGTAAACGTAAATTCAGTAAAATCATAATTCACGTCGGCAGTAATGACACCCGGTTACGCCAATCGGAGGTCACTAAAATCAATATTGAATCGGTGTGCAACTTTGCCAAAACAATGTCGGACTCTGTAGTTTTCTCTGGTCCCCTCCCCAATCATACCAGGAGCGACATGTTTAGCTGCATGTTCTCCTTAAATTGCTGGCTGTCTGAGTGGTGTCCCAGAAACGAAGTGGGCTTCATAGATAATTGGCAAACCTTCTGGAGGAAACCTGGTGTTGTTAGGAGAGACGGCATCCATCCCACTTTGGATGCAGCAGCTCTCATTTCTAGAAATATGGACAAATTTGTTAAACCCCCCAAAATATGACTATCCAGAGTTGGGACCAGGAAGCAGAGTTGCAGTCTTACACGCCTCTCTGCAGCTTCTCTCCTCCTGCTACCCCCCCAAAAACCCATCTCCATAGAGACTGTGTCAGCTTCCAAAAAGACAAAAAACAAATTAAAAACCAGCAACAAACAACTTAAACATAAACAATTACAAAGAAAGAACAATACAGTATCCACATCTGAACCACAGAGTAAAACAGTGAAATGTGGATTATTAAATATTAGGTCTCTCTCCTCCAAGTCTCTGTTAGTACATGACTTAATAATTGATCAACAAATTGATTTACTCTGCCTTACAGAAACCTAGTTGCAGCAGGATGATTATGTTAGTTTAAATGAATCAACACCCCCGAGTCATTCTAACTACCAGAAATCTCGAAGCACAGGCCGAGGGGGCGGTGTGGCAGCAATTTTTCACACCAGCCTAATAATTAATGAAAGACCAAGACAGACTTTTAATTCATTTGAAAGCCTGATGCTTAACATTGTCCACCCCAGCTGTGAAACTCAGAAACCAGTCTTACTTGTTATCATCTATCGTCCACCTGGGCCTTACACAGAGTTTCTGTCTGATTTCTCAGACTTTATATCTAATTTAGTTCTGAGCTCAGATAAAAATAATTATTGTGGGTGATTTTAACATCCATGTAGATGCTAAAAATGACAGCCTCAACATGGCATTTAATTTGTTATTAGACTCAATTGGTTTCTCTCAAAATGTAAAAGAACCCACCCACCACTTTAATCACACTCTAGATCTTGTTTTAACATATGGCATAGAAACTGAACATTTAACAGTGTTTCCTGAAAACCCTCTCCTGTCTGATCATTTCCTGATAACATTTACATTTACACTAATTGATTACACAGCGGTGGAGAGTAGACTTTATCACAGTAGATGTCTTTCTGAAAGTGCTGTAACTAAGTTTAAGAATATAATCCACCCACTGTTATCATCTTCAATGCCCTGTACCAACATAGAGCAGAGCAGCTATCTGAACGCTACTCCAACAGAGGTAAATTATCTTGTTAATAATTTTACCTTCTCACTGCGTACGACTCTGGATACTGTAGCTCCTGTGAAAACTAAGGTCTCAAATCAGAAGTACCTGACTCCGTGGTATAATTCTCAAACACGTACCATAAAGCAGATGACTCGTAATCTGGAGAGGAAATGGCGTGTCACAAATTTAGAAGATCATCATTTAGCCTGGAGAAATAGCTTGCTGCTTTATAAGAAAGCCCTCCGCAAAGCCAGAACATCTTACTATTCATCACTGATTGAAGAAAATAAGAACAACCCCAGGTTTCTCTTCAGCACTGTCGCCAGGCTGACAAAAAGTCAGAGCTCTTTTGAGCCAACCATCCCTTTAACGTTAACTAGTAATGACTTCATGAACTTCTTCACAAATAAAATTTTTATCATTAGAGGAAAAATTACCAATAATCATCCCACAGATGTAATATGATCTACAGCTACTCTTAGTACCATTGATGTTAAGTTAGACTCTTTTTCTCCAATTGATCTTTCTGAGTTAACTTCAATAATTACTTCCTCCAAACCATCAACGTGTCTTTTAAACCCCATTCCTACAAAACTGCTCAAAGAAGTCCTGCCATTAATTAATTCTTCAATCTTAAATATGATCAACCTATCTCTAATGATCAGCTATGTACCACAGGCCTTCAGGCTAGCTGTAGTTAAACCTTTATTCAAAAAGCCATCTCTAGACCCAGCAGTCTTAGCTAATTATAGGCCAATCTCCAACCTTCCTTTCATATCAAAAATCCTTGAAAGAGTAGTTGTCAAACAGCTAACAGATCATCTGCAGAGGAATGGTTTATTTGAAGAGTTTCAGTCAGGTTTCAGAGTTCATCACAGCACAGAAACAGCTTTAGTGAAGGTTACAAATGATCTTATGTCCTCTGACAGTGAACTCATTTCTGTGCTTGTCCTGCTAGACCTTAGTGCAGCGTTCGATACTGTTGACCATAATATCCTATTAGAGCGATTATAACATGCTGTAGGTATTACAGGTACTGCACTGCAGTGGTTTGTATCATATCTATCTAATAGACTCCAATTTGTGCGTGTAAATGGAGAGTCCTCTTCAAACACTGAGGTTAATTATGGAGTCTCATAGGGTTCAGTGCTAGGACCAATTCTGTTTAGATTATACATGCTTCCCTTAGGCAGCATCATTAGAAGACATAGCATACATTTTCACTGCTATGCAGATGACACCCAGCTCTATCTGTCCATGAAGCCAGATAACACACACCAATTAGTTAAACTGCAGGAATGTCTTAAAGACATAAAGACCTGGATGGCTGCTAAATTTTTGCTTCTTAATTCAGATAAAACTGAGGTTATTGTACTCGGCCCTGAAAAGCTTAGAAGTATGGTATCTAACCAGATTCTTACTCTGGATGGCATTACCTTGGGCTCCAGTAACGCTGTGAGGAACCTTGGAGTCATTTTTGACCAGGATATGTCCTTCAACGCACATATTAAACAAATATGTAAGACTGCGTTCTTCCATTTGCGCAACATCTCTAAAATTAGAAATATCCTGTCTCAGAATGACGCTGAAAAACTAGTTCATGCATTTATTACTTCCAGGCTGGACTACTGTAATTCATTATTATCAGGATGTCCAAAAAACTCACTGAAAAGCCTTCAGCTAATCCAAAATGCCGCAGCAAGAGTGCTGACAGGGACTAGAAAGAGAGAGGATATTTCTCCTGTTTTGGCTTCCCTTCATTGGCTTCCTGTTAAATCCAGAATTGAATTCAAAATCCTGCTCCTCACATACAAGATCTTAAATAATCAGGCCCCATCATATCTTAATGACCTTGTAGTACCATATCACCCTATTAGAGCACTTCGCTCTCGCTCTGCAGGCCTACTTGTTGTTCCTAGAGTATTTAAAAGTAGAATGGGAGGGAGAGCCTTCAGTTTTCAGGCCCCTCTTCTGTGGAACCAGCTTCCAGTTTGGATTCGGGAGACAGACACTATCTCTACTTTTAAGATTAGGCTTAAAACTTTCTTTTTTGCTAAAGCATATAGTTAGGGCTGGACCAGGTGACCCTGAATCCTCCCTTAGTTATGCTGCAATAGATGTAGGCTGCCGGGGGATTCCCATGATGCATTGAGTTTTTCCTTTCCAGTCACCTTTCTCACTCACTATGTGTTAATACAGGGAGTGCAGAATTATTAGGCAAGTTGTATTTTTGAGGAATAATTTTATTATTGAACAACAACCATGTTCTCAATGAACCCAAAAAACTCATTAATATCAAAGCTGAATGTTTTTGGAAGTAGTTTTTAGTTTGTTTTTAGTTTTAGCTATTTTAGGGGGATATCTGTGTGTGCAGGTGACTATTACTGTGCATAATTATTAGGCAACTTAACAAAAAACAAATATATACCCATTTCAATTATTTATTTTTACCAGTGAAACCAATATAACATCTCCACATTCACAAATATACATTTCTGACATTCAAAAACAAAACAAAAACAAATCAGCGACCAATATAGCCACCTTTCTTTGCAAGGACACTCAAAAGCCTGCCATCCATGGATTCTGTCAGTGTTTTGATCTGTTCACCATCAACATTGCGTGCAGCAGAAACCACAGCCTCCCAGACACTGTTCAGAGAGGTGTACTGTTTTCCCTCCTTGTAAATCTCACATTTGATGATGGACCACAGGTTCTCAATGGGGTTCAGATCAGGTGAACAAGGTGGCCATGTCATTAGTTTTTCTTCTTTTATACCCTTTCTTGCCAGCCACGCTGTGGAGTACTTGGACGCGTGTGATGGAGCATTGTCCTGCATGAAAATCATGTTTTTCTTGAAGGATGCAGACTTCTTCCAGTACCATTGCTTGAAGAAGGTGTCTTCCAGAAACTGGCAGTAGGACTGGGAGTTGAGCTTGACTCCATCCTCAACCCGAAAAGGCCCCACAAGCTCATCTTTGATGATACCAGCCCAAACCAGTACTCCACCTCCACCTTGCTGGCGTCTGAGTCGGACTGGAGCTCTCTGCCCTTTACCAATCCAGCCACGGGCCCATCCATCTGGCCCATCAAGACTCACTCTCATTTCATCAGTCCATGAAACCTTAGAAAAACCAGTCTTGAGATATTTCTTGGCCCAGTCTTGACGTTTCAGCTTGTGTGTCTTGTTCAGTGGTGGTCGTCTTTCAGCCTTTCTTACCTTGGCCATGTCTCTGAGTATTGCACACCTTGTGCTTTTGGGCACTCCAGTCAACTTTACAGCTCTGGAATATGGCCAAACTGGTGGCAAGTGGCATCTTGGCAGCTGCACGCTTGACTTTTCTCAGTTTATGGGCAGTTATTTTGCGCCTTGGTTTTTCCACATGCTTCTTGCGACCCTGTTGACTATTTTGAATGAAACGCTTGATTGTTCGATGATCACGCTTCTGAAGCTTTGCAATTTTGAGACTGCTGCATCCCTCTGCAAGATATCTCACTATTGTTGACTTTTCTGAGCCTGTCAAGTCCTTCTTTTGACCCATTTTGCCAAAGGAAAGGAAGTTGCCTAATAATTATGCACACCTGATATAGGGTGTTGATGTCATTAGACCACACCCCTTCTCATTACAGAGATGCACATCACCTAATATGCTTAATTGGTAGTAGGCTTTCGAGCCTATACAGCTTGGAGTAAGACAACATGCATGAAGAGGATGATGTGGACAAAATACTCATTTGCCTAATAATTCTGCACTCCCTGTAGACCTCTCTGCATTGAATCATATCTGTTATTAACCTCTGTCTCTCTTCCACAGCATGTCTTTTATCCTGTCTTCCTTCTCTCACCCAAACCGGTCGCAGCAGATGGCCGCCCCTCCCTGAGCCTGGTTCTGCTGGAGGTTTCTTCTTGTTAAAAGGGAGTTTTTCCTTCCCACTGTCGCCAAAGTGCTTGCTCATAGGGGGTCATATGATTGTTGGGTTTTTCTCTGTATCTATGAAGCGCCTCCAGGCGACTTTTGTTGTGATTTGGCGCTATATAAATAAAATTGAATTGAATTGTGTTGGATTGTCAATGCAACCCTCTTCTCCCACTCTTCACACACTGATAGCAACACTGCAGGAGAAATGCCAGCACAGGCATCCAGTATCCGTAGTTTCAGGTGCTGCACATCTCATATCTTCACACCATAGACAATTGCCTTCAGATGACCCCAAAGATAAAAGTCTAAGGGGGTCAGATCGGGAGACCTTGGGGGCCATTCAACTGGCCCACGACGACCAATCCACTTTTCAGGAAACTGTTCATCTAGGAATGCTCGGACCTGGCATCCATAATGTGGTGGTGCACCATCCTGCTGGAAGAACTCAGGGAATGTGCCAGCTTCAGTGCATAAAGAGGGAAACACATCATCATGTAGCAATTTCAAATATCCAGTGGCTTTGAGATTTCCATTGATGAAGAATGGGCCCACTATCGTTGTACCCCATATACCACCCCAAACCATCACTTTTGTTGTTCCAACAGTCTTGGAGGGATCCATCCAATGTGGGTTAGTGTCAGACCAATAGCAGTGGTTTTGTTTGTTAACTTCACCATTCACATAAAAGTTTGCCTCATCACTGAACAAAATCTTCTGCGTGAACTGAGGGTCCTGTTCCGATCTGGGTCACCCTCGTTGAGATGCTGCAGTAGCTGGAGTTTGTAAGGGTGCCATTTGTGAGTAGCTAATATCCGCCGAAGGGATGTTCGACTAATGCCGCTCTCCAGTGACATGCGGCGAGTGCTACGCTGTGGGCTCTTGCTGAATGAAGCTAGGACAGCCACTGATGTTTCTTCATTGGTGCCAGTTTTCTTGCGTCCACATTTTGGCAAATCCAACACTGAACCAGTTTCACAAAACTTAGCAAGCAGTTTGCTAACTGTAGCATGGGAGATGGCATTTCTCCTGCAGTGTTGCTATCAGTGTGTGAAGAGTGGGAGAAGAGGGTTGCATTGACAATCCAACACAATGGGCAGCCCATTGAACACATTTCATAAGTGGTCAGAAACTTGTATCCAAGATGGCCGAGTTCTAAATGGCCACCATGGTCACCACCCATCTTGAGGAGTTTGCACCCTCACATATACTAACGTGCCACAAACAGGACTTTAATATCACCAACCATTCCCATTTTATTACGGTGTATCCATATAAATGGCCCACCCTGTATTTAAATTTTCAGCTTTTTCCTTTTAAGCATATTTAAAGTGTAACAACACAAAACACTGCAAACCATAACACAATTAAATATAAATTAAAATATGAAAACAAAAAGAACACGCATATTCTCTGTCATATGGGCCTATATGAATAAACTTTCTGAATCCTTTATCATCCGCAACTAAAAATAGTTGTGGATGATTACTATACCTTTCTAATGTGATGTTGTTGTCCCTGGCTCTCTTTCTCTCTCTCCCTCCCGCTCTTTTCCTGTGCTACTGCTTGTGTAACTACCGCCCCTCCCCCCTTCTTCCCAGCGCAAAGCACAAGGCTCGCGTGCGGAGTGACGCGGGGAAAAAGTGCGAGAGAAAGGGTGAGAGAAAGAAAAAAAAAAAACCCCACGGCTTCTGATAAGGAGCCGGCTCGGTCGTTCACATCAAAGATCCGGCTCTAAGAGCCATTTAGTTCGCGACCGACACATCACTACCACTTATGTAGAAGTCTCAAAAGCTCACAAACCATCATAACCATCATAGCAGAGCATCTCTCCCACCGTCTGTGACGGTTTTCACATGCATGGAATTTGTTTTTAACTGAAATTTTTAATGAACAGAAATTAAGTATTTTATATTCCAGAATAATGGAATTGTAAAGCGCTTTGGGTGCCTTGAAAAGCGCTATATAAATCCAATCCATTATTAGTATTATTATTATTATCTGGGAAATCAGTGCCCCAGGCCTGTAATCCTGGTGGCTGTTAAGTACAGGAACGAGCCATGACATCTTCCACGGCACTGGGACCCTTTGCAGACTCAGACTTATGAACAATTCATGAAACCCCCCCAAAGCTGTGGGGCACAGGCCCTGAGGAGGTCCAGCAGACTTGCCTGAGTGGAGTCTTCTTCATGAGGAAAAGTGACAGGTGGTGTAGGGGTGTCGGGACTTTTACAGGAGACTATGGTGCAATGTGAAGAGGGAGGGAGTAAGTGAGGCTACGTCCACACTAGCCCGAATAGATTTGAAAACTGCGTTTTTTTCTGAAAACGGTCCGCATCCACACTAGCGTTTTCAGTCGTTTTCACAAAGTTGTGCATCCAGATTGATGTCCATTGCCCTCTGTAGTGCTCCAAAACGGCCTTTTAATCATCCAAAGGCACACTCGATCACCATTCTGCATTTACATAATGACAACCCAAAAATACTGTTCCTGATGAGAAGCCCCTCCACTAACATACTCTTTCATAACATATGGCAGTGGGGGGTATGCCGGGTCACTGAGGAGGAGAAAAACAGGAACAGGATCCTCTCCCTCCACAATTACGTTTGGACAAGAAGGAATCTTGCCATCTCTCAAGTAGGCGCTGGTGTTAGAATTAGCAAATATGTGGGCATCATGAATGCTCCCAAATAAACCAATGACATTTTGACTGATCATTATTTGTATCCTTCTGTAACTGTACTGTACTGAGATAAAACCTCCAAAATTTCAGAAGCAATACGTCTTTGGACGGGGGAACAAATTGTGGTAGAATCAGCCTGGTATTATTTGTATCCCACTGTAACTTTACTGTATAAAGAGCTAACATCTCCAAAATTTCTGGAATAGTTAGTCATTATAAGAAGTGTTTATGAACTAAAAATCATGAATGTGGGATACTGTTAGTCCATAATTTCGACAGGCCAGTGTATGCTCCCGACGCAGGGGAAACTGAATGAACTGGATCTGAGGTGATTCCGAAGATCATCACGAGTTTGAAAGGAGATTGTAAGCACATTATGGAGCCTCCAAAAAAGCAAAGTTATATGATCTGCATTTTGGCTGCAAAGAGCAAGGGACCAAGCAAGACAGAGACAATAAAAACATGGGAGGGTGTTTAGGAAAGTGGAGACAGCTGAGAACACAGCAGGCACAGATCAGGAGTAACAAGACTACGACATGAATGCTTTAAAAGCATCAACATCAGCTCTTCTCTGACAGCATGGTGGGAGTTTCTAAAATTGACGGCGTCTTCATTAATCCCATGCAAACGTACACCTATCTGGAACAACCCTGACATATTACAAAACAATAATATGATAAACTTTTCAGATTGGAGTGGTAAAGGAATCAAATATTTAGAACATATACTAGAAGGAACAGAATTTATTTCATTTGACCGACTAGTTACACAATATGGGACCAACAAGAAAAGATTTTTAGAATATCAACAAAATTAAATCCATAGTAAAAAAGAAATTTAAACCAGGTCAAGTTGAACTACAAACACCACCAAGTGTGGTTCAATTTCTTACTCTTAAAACCCCCAAATTACTATCCAAAATATACAGAATGCTTTCTAAAACAGATGAATCAATATCACTTCCTATTGCAAAATGGGAAGCGGATTTATCAGTTAACTTAGACCTAAACTTCTGGTCTCAGATTTGCTTAAAAACCTTTCATCTAATTAGAAATCCCAGTCTTCAATTAATTCAATACAAAATATTACATAGAGTGCACTATACAGGTCATCGGATGTTCAAGATGGGCTTTACGTCTACCAACAACTGCTCACACTGCCAAACCAATTCACCGGACAATTATATCCACGCTCTTTGGTTCTGTCCACCAGTTCAGAAGTTTTGGCGCGAGATATGTGAAGACTTATCGAAGTGTCTGAAATGTAACATTCCAACCTCCCCCTTAGTGTGTTTGTTGGGCAGCTTAGATAATGTCACTTCAGAAAAGAATATCGCCCATATGGTTTTCACTGCCCTATGCATAGCCAAGAAAACAGTCCTCATGAACTGGAAAAATAAAAATAATCTTAATTCTAACCAATATAGAAATTATCTATTAGATTACATTAGTCTTGATACAGCCTCTGCCACCACATCAGATCAATTGCTCTGGGCTCCTTTGATCAGCTCCATCACCTAGTGGGGGTGGGGGGTCATAGTTTGGTCCCGCCTTCACTGTTGTGATTGGTGTGGGGGTAGGGACAGGCTTAGGGCGTCGGGGGGTTCCCCGGAGGCATCTTCCTTGGGGGGCTCAACCCGGGGTAGCGGTCATGTCCGGTTAGGGGCTCTGTTGGCTCTCAGGTGACTGTTTCCTCGCGGCTGCGTGCAGCGGGGCTAGGGGAGGGTCTGTGCTGACGGACGTGGGTTACTGACCTGGTAGCCTGGCTGCCCCTGGGTGGGTCCGGGATGGGCGTGAGGTTCTGGGGGCGCTCCGTCTCTGGGCTGGGGCCCGGGCCGGGCCTCGGGGGCTTGGGTCCTGGTTGGTGTGTTGCCGGGGTTGTGGGCGGGTGGGTGCATCGAGCCACCTGGGGGGCTCTTCAACTGGTGGGGGAGATTGTCACATCTTGCAGGAGCTTTCCTCTCCTCGGGAGCTCTCTCTGCAGGAGGGGGAGATACAGGAGAGGTGGAGGAAGACCTCAGCCTGGGTGTTTATTGTCTTATGTAGTCTGGAAGATGAGTGGATGGTGGGGTGGGTGCAGTTTTCTCTGTGGTGGGGTTGGGTGGACTGTCCCGGGCTCTGTGGGGCCGGGGGGCGCTGCTGCACTGGGCCCCGGTCTGGATGGGCCTGGGCCCCCTTTCCCTGGCGGGTCGCGGAGTATGGGGGTGCCTACTGGGGTCAGCGGGGGAGCTGGCCCCAGGGAGGGGTCACCTGCCCCTCCCTTCCTTCCCTCCCCATCTCCAGCTGCCTCCCTCTTCCCGCTCCACCACAACCACCCACACATGCAGGACCTTGGAGTAGGGGTATGTCACCAGGGTGCAGAGGAGGCATCCCCCCCCCCCCCCTTTCTGGCTGCCTCTGCCTCAATTTTATCCCACAACTTAGACATTCACATTACTCACACTCTCATTACACATACATATAGAATCTTGGGGGTGGGCACGATACACGGAATCCAAAGTACCATCAGGGTGTACACCCCACCCCTGGCGTCGTTGCCCACCTCTCAAGGTTAAATACACGTAGACATTGAGGGCTAGCAGGAGGGACCATGCGCTTACCTGCTGCTCTCTGGCAGGTAGCTCCATGCCCTCCTGGGTTTTAAATGCACCTTAGAACACACATGCATCAACACTACAATGAGCGGGTGGAGGGAGGTTTGGAGTCTTCTCTCACCCCCGTTCTCTGCGACCTGCTGGAGCGGGGGGGCTAGGAGGAGGAGTTGGCCGTCCGACTGTGGTCTGGAGTGTGGGGCCTCCCTGCTGCTGCGGAGTCGGGGCCGTCTGCCTCCCCCCACCGCAGGGAAAAGGGTAACACCACCTGGGTCTGGGTGCAGTTCCCCCTCCAGGGGTAAGGGTACCTAGACCCGGTTTGTAGAGTACGCTTGGGGAGTGTGATCGTGTGTATGTCTTTATGTCTGTCTCCACGTTGGTTGAGTGTGGAGTAAGTGCATATGAGAGCATGAGGGTGGGAATGGATGTTTGTATCCGTGTGTGCCTGTATTTCTGTGTCTATATGTCAGGTTGGGTGTCAGGCGCCACCTCTCTGGGGACATCTCAGGCCCTCCAAGGTTTGGAGGCCTATCTCCCCCTACCACCACTTCCCCTGCCAGTGGCGGACTCCCTCAGGTGTCGGTGCGTTGGTGGTTCTTTGTGTCCGGGGGTGGGCGTCCAGGTACACACCGGCTCACTCCTTGGTGGCCGCTTATCGGGGCCTGGAGCCTGGGGCTCGCTCGGGCCACTTCGGAGGTGGGGTGCCCCCGGCCTCTCGGCCTGGGGCTCGGTCACTCAGGCACGGCTGGCTGCCGGCGGAGCTCACGGGCGCGTCACTGCAACTCCCCCTGGCTTCTGCTCCGCGGCTGCTGAGTGAGCCCTCATCTGGGACTCTCCTCAGCTCTTTCTGGGACAGTGGTGCGGCTGCCCCTCTGTTGGTCTTCCTTGGTCTCTTGTGTTCTGGGGGCCTCTGGATGTCTGGAGTTTTGATCTCCTCCATACCTGCTTCATGCCCTGGAGGATGGGGCTGTGGCCCCCCCACACCCTCCAGCAGATCATTACATGAAGGAACCTTTTAAAAAACAAAAAACAAACGCGTCCATGCTCACAGGTGTACACACGGGTGATCACACCCACAAACTACACCCTTTGTGGCTCCTACCTCAAAGCACACTGTTCTGTTGATCTTATGTGCTGCACAATAATGTTTAATATTTAGTATTTACTGTCCCATATATCATTGTGATGCTGTTTATTCTATTACTCTTGTTCTCTTCTGCTTGTTTTCTTTTTTCTTTCTCAGCAGGTGATCCAGGTGATTGATATATGCATTTTTTATTTCTTTTTTTTCTTTTTCTGCTCATTCTGTTGGTTTTTGTTTTTTGCCCTTCTCCCCCGTCCCTCTTCTCAGCTGTTTCTCTATCCCTCTTTCTTTCTCCCCTTCTTTCCCCCAGTCAAGTCTGTCCCGTATTCAGTAAGTGAAAATAAAATAAACAATAAAAGGTGAATCAAATGGACCATTACGGCAAGGCTGGGATGGTCAATTTGGTAAAGTAAATCCGTTGGGCATCTTTCTTTGCCTTTAGACAACAATTCTGATGGCAAAAGAGCCAAACGGGACAGGCAAAAAAAAAAAAAAAAAAAAAAAAAAGGAGTAACAAGACTAGGGAAGCAAAATAGAACATAGTACACACAGGAGAAGAGGCTCTGAAAATAAAACAGGAAGTAACAAACACTAAGACCAGGACTAAGACACACAAACCATGGACACGTAACAGACATGATTGAAATACAGAGGTGAACAGAATGGGAATGCAAAATAAACCTAACAAAAGCAAGCAGGGAACAAAACATGATAACTAAATATTACACAAGCAAGATAACGAGAAGCTAAAATAACAAACTCAGGAGTACTATGAAAAACAAAAGGAGTCAAACCCAGACAAGTCTAATACACAATGCAAACTAAAAAATAGGTGAGAGGGAGGATCATAACTTAATATAGATGGACGGAACAGACACAGCATGGTAAAATTTTGCTGTGAAAGATTCCTAACTGATGAAGTGATCTAGTGACAGGTGAAATTCCAAAAGACGACAGACTAAACCATCCTTTATGAAAGCCAAGTAAACAATTTCACTTCAATGCACCACCCAGCTGTTCAAAAAACAAACCACTATGATGCTTGATAGCAGGTTCCATGTTGTTCTGAGGCTGGTTACTGGCAGATAGTTAACTGGATTCGTCCGTTCTGGGGATTCTTGAGAATTAGGATTGTCCGGCCTTCAGTTAGCTATTCTGGATGCCAGTCATCAGTTAGCAGCTGGTTTATTGTATATATATCTTGTCTGCCTTCACACGTTTAGGGTTTGATATAAAGTTGGCCCACTCTTTGCAGCTATAGCAGCCTCAACTCTTCTGGGAAGGCTTTCCACAAGGTTTAGAAGACTATTTATGGGGATTTATGACCATTTATTCATATATGCATTTGTGAGGTCAGACACTGAAGTAGGACAAGAAGGACTGGCTCACAGTTTCCACTCTAATTCATCCTAAAGTTTTCAATCTGCTTGAGGTCATGACTCTTCAAGCCAGTCAAGTTCTTCCACAACAAACATACTGTTTCATGTGTTTATGGACCTGACTTTGTGCATGGTGCATAGTCATGTTGGAAGAGGAAGGGACCGTGCTCTTTCCACAAAGTTGGGAGCATGAAATTATCCAAAATGTCTTGGTATAAGGAAGCAGTAAGAGTTCCAGAATTTCCTTAGGGATTAATAAAGTTTTCTGATTCTGATGATTCCCTTCACTAGAACTGAAGAAATGAGCATAGTCCCTGAAAAACAACCCCACACCATATTCCCCCTCCAAAAAAAAAGCGTCACACTTGGCACACTGAGGTACGACAAGTATTGACAAGTACTGACAAGTACTCTTCTCTGGCTTGAATGTGTAAGATCATCAAACAGATTTAAATATTAGACAAGGATGCCACAACAGTTAACATAAATTAACTGGTGTATCACATCTTTGGGAAGCTGAGTTCAATTTTCATTCATTCAGATGTTGACACACTGAGCTAATAGTTGTTTTGATTTTTGTGTAGATGTTGGGTCTTGATGAATCCATAGGTCCCACATCTTTTTCATCTAACTACTTTTAATGGAGACCAAGGGTTCCAAGGGTTAGGGATTCTGCAGGTGACCTAGTATTTAAGTGACTGCTTGTGGAAGGTGAAGAGACAGAGTGGGACTGGCCATCCTACCTGTGTCAGGAAAAAAAGAGCCTGAGTCAGAGCTAGGGCTTCAAATTTTATCATTTGTTTTTAACCTAAATTCCTTTGTATATGTATTAAGAGAGGTGGGTTATCAATGTTCACATTTTCCTGGTTGCTTAAAGTGCCTAAACCAGGAGTTAATCCTGGTGATAGACTGGATGAACTGAAAGATATGGTCAAATCATTCATACAGTCTCAGGCAACAAGAGACAAGAGAATGGACAAAGAATCAGCCCGACAGGAACAAAGATAGACGAGCATGCAACACCAGTTTCAGCAAATTCAAGCTCAAGTGAAAGAAATGAGAGAAGAGCAGCGGGGATAAGAGGACTTCAGGAGGGATAATGGCAGCCAAAATGAGGAGAGAGGTGAACCCAATGAGGGGGCTGGTCTGACCAGATGTGGTCCCTGCCAAGAAAGGAAACAATCCATCAGAGAGATCCCAAGTTATTACCACTCACTCCAGATGACAATATGGAGGATTTCCTCACTACTTTTGAGAAAGATGGCTCAAGTCTGCCGTTGTCCTAGAGAAGAGCGGCAGTTTGACTGGTATGTCTGCTCACACGTAAAGCACATAGTGTTTATGTGCATATGGACACTGCTGATTCTGAAGTCTATGATAAAATAACAGATACCATTCTTGCAAAGTATGAGATAACCGCTGACACCTACAGGTTTCTGTTAGATTTGTATTGTTGATTGTCATATATGCTTAGAGTTGTATAATCAATGTCATGTTGGTAGAGGTTTGATCATTAATAGGCTGCAAAGACTTTGTGTGCATTCCAGAGTGCTCTGGCACCCACATCCTGGGAGCATGGGAGAGGTCGTACCTTCTCTTATTGTTTTGTGGTAGGATAAACGTATCTATGTCTGTTTTAGGCTAAGTGCCTTTTGTTTAGATGAACTGCTGGACTTCCAGACCAGCAGGTTTAGGGAAGTCGTTTATGGGGTCACACTCTGACCCCCCCCACACACACACACACGGTACTCTTTGTTTGTATGTAGACGTCATATGTTAATGAACCTATGCATATTCATGTAACCTCAATAAAAGAGCAGTGTTACGGGGGAGCGGATGAGAGAAACTGGGGTTAAGCGAAGGAACGGCGTTTGTCCAGTTCTCTCCCGTGCACGAGAAACATGAAGAACTTTGCCTACTCGGGTCCTGCTTTGCTGTATAATTAAATTGTCCTGAACGTTCCAGCAGATAAGTTTATTCTACAAACCTATCAGTTTCGAGCCGTGGATATTCACCCAGGTGAAACGTCAAGGGAACTCTATATGCGATTAAAATATGTTTTACATATGGGCAAAACCTAAAAAAAAAAAAATCTACAGTGAAAGATATTTCTGAACTGATGATCTTGGAGCAGTTTCTGAGGATGGTTCACCCAGATCTGGAAGTGTAGATTAGGGAATGTTCCCCCAAATCTGCAGAGGAGGCTGCACAGCTAGCAGAGATCTTCATTTCTGCAAGAACAGGGTCCATAAGAACCACCTTTGGCCGAGATAGTTTTATTGCTGGACAAAGTAAGTCTGATGGGGGTGTAAGGGGTGGTGGTACAGGCCAGAGTAGAAGCTATCCTAGTGGCAGACATTTGTTTCTGGTAAAATTAATATGAATGTGACTTGTGCTAACCATGTAACACAAGTCACATTCATGTTCAAATATCAGATGCTATCACTGTAATTGTCACACATTGGAAATTTGTGTTTGTTTTATTTTGATTTTGTTTGCATGATTTTACTTTGATATTTGTATTGCATGTTTATTGTGATTTGCACGATATTGTTTTAATCCACTGTGGGCTGGTTTGAAAATAAACACATATATAAAAGAGTATAAAATGTGTAGTGAGGGGTTGGCGACTTATCGTGGTTATTTTTTAGAAGGTAAATACCGCAATAAACGAGGGACCACTGTACTGAGATTTTTCTGGTTGCTTCCTTTGCAGGATGTGGAGCAAGGGAGTAAAAGCAACTCAATCACATGCTTATGAGCTTCTGAAGTAAACCAATGTGCCAGGTTAGGGGAGTCTTGGTTAAGGTGTTTTTAGTTTATAGGTAAGTGAAGTCTCTATGTCATTGGATCACTTATAGGACTTGGTATGAATATACACTCAACAAAAATATAAACGCAACACCTTTGTTACTGCTCCCATTCCCCATGGGATGGACTTAGAGACCTAAAATTCATTCCAGATACACAATATAACCATCCCTCCCAAACAGTGGTCACAAATCAGTCCAAATGTGATGCAGTGGGCACATCTGCCATATTGAGATAATCCATCCCACCTCACAGGTGTGCCACATCAGGATGCTGATCTGACATCATGAGTAGTGCACAGGTGTACCTCAGACTGCCCACAACAAAAGGCCACCCTGGAATGTGCAGTTTTTTGCGCTATTGGGGGTCTGGGGACCCAGAACCGGTCAGTATCTGGTGTGACCACCATTTGCCTCATGCAGTGCAACACATCGTCGCATGGAGTCTATCAGATTGTCAATTGTGGCCTGTGGAATGTTGGTCCACTCCACTTCAATGGCTGTGCGAGGTTGTTGGATATTCGTGGGAACTGGTACACGCTGTCGTATGCGCCGGTCAAGCACATCCCGAACATGCTCAATGGGTGACATGTCCGGTGAGTATGCTGGCCATGCAAGAACTGGGACATTCTCAGCTGCCATCTGCCCTGAACAATGTGAACCATGATTCATCCGTGAAGCGCACACCTCTCCAACGTGCCAGACGCCATCGAATGTGAGCATTTGCCCACACAAGTCTGTTACAGCGACGAGCTGGAGTCAGGTCAAGACCCCGATGAGGACGACGGGCATGCAGTTGAGCGTCCCTGAGACGGTTTCTGACAGTTTGTGCAGAAATTGTTTGGTTGTGCAAACCAATTGTTCCAGCAGCTGTCTGGGTGGCTGGTCTCAGACGATCTTGGAGGTGAACCTGCTGGATGTGGAGGTCCTGGGCTGGTGTGGTTACACGAGGTCTGCGGTTGTGAGGCCGGTTGGATGTACTGCCATATTCTCTGAAACGCCTGTGGAGACGGCTTATGGTTGAGAAATGAACATTCAATGCACGGGCGACAGATCTGGTTGACATTCCTGCTGTCAGCATGCCAATTGCACGCTCCCTCATTGCTTGTGGCATCTGTGGCATTTTGCTGTGAGACAAAACTGCACATTCCAGGGTGGCCTTTTGTTGTGGGCAGTCTGAGGTACACCTGTGCACTACTCATGATGTCAGATCAGCATCCTGATGTGGCACACCTGTGAGGTGGGATGGATTATCTCAATATAGCAGATGTGCCCACTGCCACACATTTGGACTGATTTGTGACCACTGTTTGGGAGGGATGGTTATATTGTGTATCTGGAATGAATTTTAGGTCTCTACGTCCATCCCATGGGGAATGGGAGCAGTAACAAAGGTGTTGCGTTTATATTTTTGTTGAGTGTATGTCTTTCATGTGTTTTATTGTGGTCTGATGTTTGCTTATGTAGGTGTTTTTTTTTCTTATTTGGTTTGCTAACCCCAGACCTGGGCTATCCCAGATTACCTGAATCAGGTAGAGTATAAAAGGAAGCCAGTTGCTTTTAGAGGGGTTAGGTTCTTTGTGTGTATGTTGGCACGGAATCTTTAATAAAGACTACCAGTTGATGGAAAAAACTTCATTCCTGTTTTACGCAATTTTTTTTTTAACCTACACATGACTGCCGGCCAAACTGACACCCCTTTCCCCTGGGATTACATGCTTAGTAGCAACCCAGTAGTTCATTATTCTTGTCCCTGGTCCACACATGCCACCTTGTTCTAATAGCCCACATAAACACAAGGAAAACATACAAACTCCACACAGAAAGGACCAAGGCTGGATTTGAACCCAGGACATCCTTACTGTAAAGTAACAGTGCTCTCCACAACACCAAGCAATTCATTTTCAGTTTTCTTAGATATACCATTTTAATATGTATGCTACTATTTACACAAGCATTTCAAGCAATGTTAAAACCACGACTAATCTGGAATATTATTTGCCTTTAGTCACTTGTCAGTGGCATCATATAATTAAGATTTTAGCTCTGATTTTAGCTCTTTAACTGAAAGTACATTGTTATTACTCGATTCCTACTGTAAGTTTAAGGCTTGTGGTTTCATTGTAGTGTTAGTGGATAATCAAGATTATCATTAAGTACTTACTCAGTAGTTCTAGTGATTACCACAATCTGATTCATATAATAGGCTATAATTTCACATTTGGGATGTACGGTTTGACAGTAATAGCACCCATGAAATGTGGTTGTAAAGACTGAACTTCAATTTTACACTGAGAACTACACTGCAGTTGTCCCTCCATTCATTCATTCTCTTCTCTTTATTCTTATCAGGGTCGTGTGGTGACTGGAGCATATTCCAGCTACCATAGGCCGAGAGGAAGGGTACACCCTGGACAGGTCTCCAGTCTGTCAAAGGGCTAATACACAGAGATAGACAATCATTCGCGCTCACATTTACACCTATGGGAAATTTAGAATCACCAACTAACCTAACCGAACTAATTGTATGTTTTGGGCTGTAGGGGGAAGCAGTTAATTAATCTAAACAAATTGACTGGTGTTCTTGAAGTTTAAGATTTGCCCAAGAAAAGCGACCAGCATAAAAACCAGTTTGCTTTGTTTATTGTTTACCATTTTTTCCCATCTGACTAAAACTAAATCTGCCGCTGTGGTGAGAGAGTGCAAGGCATGGGTTCTACATGAGAATTCGACGAGAGCTTAACTCTAGATCCGTCCAAGGCTCTCTATGTCATGAATCGCTGTGTGGCAGGCAGGAGTTGGACCCAAAATGCAAGACTCACAGACTCAGGGGATGAACTCAAAAATCACAGCTTTATTTGCTGGTAGGACAAACATACAAACTAAACTAAACTAGGAAACAACAAACTAAGAACTCACAGAGAGACACAGGGCGATCCACACAGCATGAGGGACGACGCGACACTGACTCAGAGAAACACAGGGTTTAAATACACTGGGAAGTAACGAGGGGAATGAGGCACAGAAGGAGGGCACAGCTGGGAGAAATCAGGACTGACGGGACAAGCAAAGCAGGACACATTCACATAAGACACGAACCTTCAAAGTAAAACAGGAAGGATCACACAGAGACGCGAACTTGACACAGTGGAGACAGCAACTAAGAAACACAGAGACATAAACCATAAGGCAGAGGACTCTAAGAACCGAAAGACACAGAGGGGAACTCAAACATGCAGACACAGACTTACACAGAACAGAGGGGACACAGACAAACATGAAGGGCAAGGGATCGAAACTAGAAACCATAGAATAACTCACACAAGTACAATAATACAAACATCACAAAGAACTAAAAACGCTGGGTCAGGAGACCCAGGACCGTGACACTCTAGCATTGCATCTCTTTTTTAATGACATGCCAAAATGACTCAACAGTAGCTGTCAGTGTGACGTACTACAATTACATTTAAATAATCAAGCATTAATATCCAAAACAAAATCACAACCCATGTCAACTGATAAATGATAGCCATAACTAGTACCAGTTGCTTTCAGATGATTTTGTTACCTGTTCATAGCAATCAAACAGGTAGAGTATGATGTTCCAAAGATTCCTGGGGATTAACTGATGAGTGGAACAAATAGAAAACACATTTCCTCCAACTACCTTGGGACAGCATTGGAATATCTAAAATCAAGCATGTCTGTCTCACAAAACACACTCATTAAAATTAAAAGCTAAGAAGAGCCTTCAGCATCAGTTCATGTATTTTAAAACACAATCATGGCAGACTTCTTTTTTTGCTGCAACACAATGGCAGATTAAAATATAAATGAGGCACTCAGATCTTGCTGACAGCATAAAAGATGCAGGTATGATTTTAAAAATAAATAAAACAAATATACAGCTCAGATGAATATAAGGTTTGATGTGATGGGATAATACAGGAAATGTAGGAAAATTAAAAAATGTCTTTTCTGAGCTAAAACAAAATCCTGTTGTCAAAAAACTACCGACAGCATACAAAATATTGATCAATACTTACATTTGGGGTAAGGTTTATGACATGTGATGAACAGGATGTGATGAAAAGGTCCAGTAATAAACCTCTTTTCAATTATATTTCAAATCTGCTTAACTCTTAACTGTCCCTGTTTCTGGAGTTGGAATTGAAAATCCAGTGGACATATATGCTATATTGCCAGAAGTATTAATTCACCCATCCATAATTGAATTTAGGTGTTCCAATCACTTCCATGGGTACAGGTGAATAAAATCAAGCACCTAGTGATACAGACTGCATCTAAAAACATTTGTGAAAGAATAGGTCACACTCAGGAGTTTAGGGAAATCCAGTATGGTAATGTGTTTGAATAAGATGGATAGGATGCCACCCGTGCAACAAGTCCATGAAATTCCCTGGCTACTAAATATTCCACACTCAACTGTTAATAGTCAAAATGTAGTACACAAAGCTTATTTCTAATGACAGCTACTCAACCACAAGTCAATGCATGCTGAGGCGCATAGTATGCAGAGGTTGCCAACTTTCTGAAGAGGCAATAGCTACAGACCTCCAAACTTCATGAGGTCTTCAGAGTAGCTCAAGAACAGTGCTTAGAGAGCTTTGTGGAATGGGTTTCTATGGGCAAGTGGCCACATCCTTGTCTTGGCCCCGAAGGAGCCCCGAAATTTGAACAGGATTTGATTATTCTGGATTCCTAAAATGCCCAGAAACTCCACACATTATACACAACTTGATTTCTCATCTGAGCGGAGAATGTTGATGACACAGCCTAAGATGGACTGAAAAGCCAAAATTGGCTAGTGAACAATGAGAGATTTACTTAACAGAAGCTTCTGAGACTTCGTTTCTCCATGAAATGACCTGAAGTGCACTGTCTCATAATAATCATTTAACCAGAGGTGGGTAGTAATGAGTTACATTTACTCCGTTACATTTACTTGAGTAAGTTTTTGAAAAAAAAAAGTACTTTTAAAGTACCTTTTTTGCACGGTACTTTTTACTTTTACTTGAATACATTTGTGAAGAAGAAACGGTACTTTTGAAAAAATAATTAGTTTAACACATTAGATAACATGCCGCCAGTGGAGTTTCCGGTAACTTTCCGGTAATCAGATGTAGCCATGCAGTCACATGACCAGTTTGAAACTGTGGCGGGCAGAGCCGCCCAAGCGTTTCAAAGTAGCGGACACACGGAAAGAAGAAAACATGGCAGAGCTAAAGCAGAGCTGAAGAGGATGAACACCCTTGGCCTCATATACAAAGAATGTTTTGCATAAAAGCAGTACAAAAGAACAGCTTTGTCTTCAGTGTCGGTGTCTTCAGTGAGAGCCAAAACAAACCAACTTTTCAGCGTGAAAAAACTTGAGGTTACTCTATTCCGTAACCCCTGTTCTCTGATAACATGAGTGAGGTGTCTCACTATGGGGAACGCTCTCTCAACCCTCCTCCCTGTAAAAGGGTGTGACGCAGCGTCACCCGTCATTCAAGATAAGCTCACCTCTTCCTCGCTTCGTGCAAGGAGGGTGATCTGGTGAGACACCTCACTCATGTTATCAGAGAACAGGGGTTACAGAATAGAGTAACCTCAAGTTCTCTTTCAAACATTCGTTTCGGTGTCTCACTATGGGGATATGCAGACTCCCGTATTGCCAGATAAGCCCATCTGAATGACTGACTGCCAATTTAGGAGGTCTCGTGGGGACCCACACTTAACACAGTGTGGGCTAGAGATGGTGCAGTGACATCCAACCTGTTTGACCTTGCAAAGGTCAAAGGTGAAGCCCAGCTCGCAGCTGCACATATCTCTTCTATAGAGACATCCCTAAAAAGGGCCCAAGAGGTTGCCATCCCTCTGGCAGAATGAGCACGAAGTCCCTCCGGGGGGGGGCAGACCCGTGCTGGAATAAGCCAATTGGATCGCCTCAACAATCCAGTGGGAAATGCGTTGTTTGCTAACGGGCTTGCCAAGATGTGGTTTAGCACAGGAAACAAACAGCTGATCCGATGTCCTGAAAGCCTTCGTTCTCTCTATATAGGTACATAAAGCCCTAACTGGACAGAGAGCATGTAGGCGCTCCTGTTCAGGGGAGGAGAAAGGAGGAGGGCAAAAAGCTTCCAGCTCCAATGGGGTGCATTGGAGAAAGGATTTTTGGGCACAAAGGCCGGATTTGGCCTGAGTGTGACTCTAGAGTTATCCCGCGTGAATCGGGTGCACTCTTTGTGTATTGACAGCGCATGAATATCACTTCGAGATGCGAGAGCCAGGAGCAATGCAGTCTTCAAAGACAGGATTTTTATTTCCACCTGGTTTAGTGGTTCAAATGGTGGCTGTGAAACTGCCCCCAGCACCAGGAATAACGAGAGGTTTAGACACTGGGTGGAGCCGTCGTGCCCCTTTCATGAAACGGCAGACTAGCGGGTGGTGGCTCACCAGGCCATCCACGAAGCCCACATGGCAGGCTGAAATGGCTGCTAGATATACTTTAATTGTGGAAAAGGCCTTTCCTTTATCTAACAGTTCTTGGAGAAAGGAGAGTTGTTGTCACAGAGCACTGAAAGGAGAGAGTGTGAGACTTTCCACACCATTCCTCAAATACCCTGCACTTGTTTTCATACAATGATCTTGTGGAGGGGGCTCTAGCACTCTGAATAGTGGCTATAACACCCTGGGGGAGTCCTGCCGTACTCAGATTCAACCTCTCACGGGCCAAGCCCACAGGGCGAGGCGCTCGGGGTGAGGGTGAAAAATCTCCCCCCTGGCTTGGGAGACTAGGTCTCGTCGGAGAGGGAGAGGCCAAGGTTCACTCCACAAGAGGGGCATAATCTCCGCTAACCAATGGGACCTCATCCACCTTGGGGCGATCAATATCATTATTAGCCCTCTCTCTCTCACTCTGGTTAGAGTGGGAGAAATTAAGGCCAGTGGTGGGAACGCATAAAGCAGAGCATGTGGCCAGTTGTGAGCTAATGCGTCTACCCCTAGCGGAGCCTCCTGGTCCCTCAGGGAGAATCGCTGAAATTCCCTCATATGCAGTCTGCCTAGTGGAATGACTGCCAGTGAAGACGCCATTAATCCCAGCATCTGCAGGCATTTTCTGAATGGGAGAAATCTTCCCAACTGAAAAATGCCGGCATGTGATAGCATTCTTTACTCTGTCCACAGAGAGACACGCTCTGTACGAGGCAGAGTTTAGAGCTATCCCTATGAAAGAGATGGCCTGAGCTGGCTGCAGGACACTCTTTTGGTAGTTTATGGTGAAACCCAGAGCCATCAGATGATCCACTGTCAGCCTGGTGTGCTCTCTTCCCATTATTTCTGACTCTGATAGCAGCAGCCAATCGTCTATGTATGTTGCTATGCGGATGCCCCGCCTCTTCAGTGGGGCTATGGCTGCCTCTGTGCATTTCACAAATACCCGAGGGCTCAGTGAGAGACCAAACGGCAGGACCTGATACTCGTACATTCTGCCCTGAAACGCAAAGAGCAGGAATTTTCTGTGAGGCGGGTAAATAGGGATGTGAAAATATGTGTCCTTCAGGTCTATTGATGTAAACCAATCGCCTGGGTGCACTACATGCAGCAGAGCGGTGGTCGTCAACATCCTGAATTTGTATGACCTCAGATGCTGATTCAGAGCCCGTAGGTCCAGTATCGGATGCAGTCCCCCTCCCTTCTTGGGCACGAGAAAATACTTTGAGTAAATGCCGCATTGGCTCTGCTCCTGGGCTATTTCTCGTACTGCTCCCTTTGATAGCAAGGTAGTTATTTCTTCTTGCAGGATCCTGGCTGATTCGCCTTTTGCAAGAGAGAAAATCACTTTGTGAAATCTGGGAGGGGTGGTTGCGAATTGCAAACGATAGCCTCGCTCTAATGTCCTCACAACCCATTCTGGCGCAGCAAGAGCTCGCCATCTCTCTATTCTTGCTGACAGTGGCCCCAAAGACAGGCACTCCAAAGTAGACGGAGCTCTGGCTCCCTCTTGTGGCAGAAACCGGTCCTTCGGGCCAGACCCGACTGCGCATGCGTGGGCGGCCCGCGCTTGACCAGCACTTATGGGGCCGGACACCACTGAGGGAATCAACCCCGGTGGTGTCTGGGTGCGTGGGGGCATTATGTTTTTCAACATACTTTCTGTGTTTTTCACACATTTTTCCCATGCCCTTGGCAACATGCCTGGATGCAACGGGTGAGTTTTTAATAAACAGTGTGTTTTGTGAGACAGACATGCTTGATTCAGCTGAACAGTGTTTCGTCGTCTCTTTGTTGAAATACGCTCTGTGGGATCCAACTCGAGTCCCAGGCTCTGAAAGGTGGAGGCAGAACACACTTCTCCGAACGGGCTCCGGAACTGAGCCCTGGAGTGAACTTGGAGCCCGGGCTGGTCCGGCTCCGATCACCCCGTGGGGGATGTTAGGCAGTCCGCTTCTTCTTGCGGTCCGACTGCTTGGCTGGTGGTGGGGCACCCTGAGCGGCAGCAGGCGGGACGTGTTTCTTGGGCCAGTGGGTCTTAGGGTTCTGCGATCCTAGGGGACCCTGGGCCGCGACCTGCGGGGCTGGGCGGCGAGGGATTTTAAACGTCGGCTGGACGGCTGGTGACCTGAGCGAACGTGTGGCGACCGGGTGGAGGCGCAGCCTGGGTCTTTCTAGGGAGACACAGCTGCAGGGCCTCTCCCTCTTTCTTTTTCTCCTCGCGCCGTCTTTGCATGGTGGCAACGGCGGTCCCGAAAAGCCCAGCGGGGTCGATGCTTTCGTCCAGAATGTCACGTTTTTCTCTGTCCGAAAGCCCCGACAAGTTCAGCCATCTTGCCCTCTCCTGTAGGACGATGATGCTGAGGGCTCTGCCCGCCGCTTGTACTGCTGCTCTTGTGAGGTGGAGACACTGGTCCGTAACTACGCCCAGCTCTTCCCACAGTTCGCTAGCATCCGGATTCGCAGCAGCCTGGTCCTGGAGCTCCGCCGAGTAGGCTAGCAGGAGCCTACTCGGTGCCCTCGCGGGGGGTGGCAACCGATTTATACGCTTTGTCAGCCAGGGAGGACTGCAGGCGTTCGGCCTTGGAGGGCAGGGACGGGCCAGATGATCTCCGTTGTCACCGTGGGCCATGGGATTGCCAGCTTTTCAGCTGCCCGTTTTGCAACGTCAAATAGCTCCATGCCGCGGGACTGTGTGCCAGGGTTATCACAATCGGCCCCTTGTGTCGCAGAATTCCGACCAGAGGGGGCAAAGAAAACGTTGTCATCCTTGCCCGAGACGAGATGTTCCGACGCCCCCTCAGAGGATTCGCTGAGTAGCTCGTCATTAGCCTCGAGGGAATCAAGCATAGCTTCGCAGCTGACCTCGGCATCATCCACCAGCGGGAGGACGATATCCATCTCGTCGCCCCAGCTGGTGCCTGGTGTGGCGGACTCAGTGTGCTCCATCGGTGGGCCGATTGGAGACAGCATTGGGTCCTCCTTCGACAGGTTAGCCTGGCGGGCTAGCCTTCGGCGAAGGCTTTTTAGGGTGAAGCGAGCGCAATGTTCGCATATACCCGGTGTGGAAATAGCCGCTTGGGCGTGTTGCAGCCCGAGGCACATCACACACGCGTCATGTGTATTTGAACCTGAGATTTTGCAACCGCAGGGGCAAATTCTGGGCAGCGGTTTGCAGTCTGCCATATTAAGGAAGCTTGGTGTAGCTAGCTTGGAATGGCTGGATGGCTAACGCTGATCTTTTTTTCTTTTCTTCTCTCGGTCGGGTAGCTATGGTGAGGTAGTATGACCTGGCTAGTGTGGTGGCTAGCGCTTGTGCTACTTGGCTTGGTGACCGTGTGTAGCAAAGACAGTTAGCTTGGTCAGCTAACTGTTGTGCTAGATGCGTGGTGGCAGCTAACACACTCTCCGACCTGGCTCTGTGGTGAAGAGCAGGCGACTCGAAACGCGAGCCGTGCTAGCGCCCGGTGACCAAGGTGTTAGCTTGCTCGTGTGGACAGTTAAGCTAGCACTCACGTTCACAGTCAGGAGAGATGAGGTTTCTAAGAAGCGAGAAGAGGAAATTGAATGACGGGTGACGCTGCGTCACACCCTTTTATAGGGAGGAGGGTGGCCCCTCCCTTACGCAAGCGTCACAACTAACAGCCAATACTGGCTGGAGTAATGATATAGAGGCTTCTGAGGACAACGCTGAGAGAGCGTTCCCCATAGTGAGACACCAAAACAAAACGAATGTTTGAAAGAGAACTCAGCTCGTGTAATCTGAGGAAACGGTAAGTTTTCTCTAAATATCTTTTTAGCTGTGGTTAGCTGGATGTCAGTCTTATGTTACAGCAGATGTGTCGAGCTCGAGCTGCGAGTCATATTTTCGGAGCTACTTTGTAGTGAGATAAGTTTGTGGGTGTTTTGTGCAGCTTTGGATGTCTTTTTAACTGCTCGCTGGTTAGCTAGCGTGAGCTATAAGCTCACAGCTAGCCTGGTTAATGACGCTAGAGTTCAACGCACATGCAAACTGCTCGTCTCTACTGCTTTAACTGTTAAAACAGAAGGCAATACTGCGGGTGACAGGGTTTATTATGTGAAAAAGCAGCTTGTTTATTTTAAACAGTCTGCATTAAGCTGGGCAAACACTGTGCGTCGGGTTAGTCAGCTCCTGCTCAAACTGTACAATTGGGGTTAGAAGTTCATAGGTCACGATGCAGGGTCTCACACTATACGGCCTGATGCTCTGATGCGACCTGAGTGCTCAAACTGTGCGTCCATAACATGAAGCTTATCATACAAAATCTGTCCCTCGCTCTCCCTCTCTCTGTCTTACAGACACACACACACCACCACCATCAACATTGCTAAATTACTAATGGAAAACATTGACCAGGCCACTGCAATTGAGCAGCAGTGTCCATCCAACTCTTTTCATGGTTGTTGTAGTCGTCACAATTTTGTGAGGCCACATTGAAAAGGCTCGGATACGGAAGCGTGGAGCTGCCATCCAGGCAAAAGAAAAATAGAAAAGTATATTGTTCTAACAATATACTTTTCATGTTTGTACAACATACTATCATGTTAGTACAATATACATAATTATCACGTTCGTACAATATAAATGTTATATAGGCTACATCGCAGCTCCAGTCTCGGCTTCCATCAATGTCGTTCTCGTCTTTTCCCAGAGTAACAGCCAAACAGGAGGACCCATTGGCTAGCACTGCTTAGCCTTGCACGCATTCTTATTTTAAACTTAATCTGGAATTCATTGCAAACTGTTTGTGCGGGATATGAATGACAGGATTTTGTTTTTCTTCAAGAGTTAGTAAAAAACATCTCTTCTTGCCAAACATCTGCAGTTTGGCAGTGTATGCAGCACTATAATGACCAGACCTAATTCTTTTGAAAACCATACATCTTTCCACAGGTCTCAACTTCATCAAACATCACCTAGACTCAGAGCTGGATGAGGCCAGCACAAACAGCGGCCTATTCGATGAAGATGATGGATCCATGGGGTCAGGAAAGCCAGAAGCAGGGGAACTGGAGAGGTACCTTTCATGTCCATTCACTGGAGGCGTGGTTCTATTGCATGGCATTCCTCACATCAAGAAGCTGTCGATCAAAATCAACACAGCTCTTCATGCATCTGGAGCTTGTGAAGGACTTCTCAGTCATGCAGGACTCCTGTTCACTGCTAAGCAGTTACAGCTTCACAGAATGAACCTTGAGAGCAAACTGCTGCTGAAGCTTAACCATCACTTCACTGAGTAAAGAAATGGCACATTTTTGATAAATATGCAGAAATAGATGCACACCCATACAATTTATTGTAAACTGAGCTGCCTTGTATGTACATATGTTGAAGATGCCTCGTTCTGTTTTCTCTGAGGCTGCTGTGCCATTTGGAGCCAAAATGAATATAGGTTTACAGCATATCTTGTCACTGGAAATTGTTTGCACTGTTTATATATTTATATTATTTACTGTAGGTATTGGTGAAAAAAGCTTTATGTTGTGAAAAACTGAAATGTGGAAATTTTTATTTTGTTGATCTTTTTACATATATTCCTGTTGAAAATACTAAAATTTGTATATTTAGTGTGAAGGCTACATTACATTTAAAACATTTTCAGCTATTTTCCAACTTCCTCTCTGTGAATGTCAGCTTTTAGCACTTCAGCACTTTGGTTTTCAGGTGAAAATTTCTGTATTTTTCATCTCGTTCAACATTTTTAACTTAAATTCAGCAATTAATTCATTTCAGTGCATACATTCAGATTCAAGCATTCACACTGCAGTTTCTTCAGAAAATGCACTTTCTAGTTATTTATTTTTGTTTGTCTGATAGCATTTATTTAAAAAATAAATCAGACATTTTGAACAGTTACTTGCTACTTGAGTAGTCTTTTCACCAAGTACTTTTTTACTCTTACTTGAGTAACATTTTTGAAGACTACTTTTCACTTTTACTTGAGTAATAATATTTTAAGGTAATGCTACTCTTACTTGAGTACAATTTTTGGATACTCGACCCACCTCTGCATTTAACTATATACATCTATACAGTCCCTGACACCAAAACAAGCCCCTATCCTAATTAGGACATACATTCAATCTTTCTCTTAATAGTTATTTGAGAACATAAAGCCAACACAAAACACAACACAAAGCAACAATGAAAACCAGCACAAAAAGACTTCTGTAAAGTGATTCATAAAGTGATCACCACAGAAAAAATGAATGCAAGCCAAACTATATCTAGTTGGTATCCCCCAAGACCATGCACCAGTGTAGGCTCCTTCCTCATTATAGAGGTGAAAAGTGCAGTTAAAAGTATAATAATATGCATATTTTATTTTTCTTTCTTTAACTCACATTGATTACCTAAACATGCAATTTAGATCAGTGGTGGTATCAGTACAAAGACAGCACGCCAGTCATGTCACATGTATCGCTGTGTGATATGACCAAAATCTCATATCCCGATATAAGAATTCTATCGTCCCGATAACGATATAAATCACAAAAATGTAACATTTTCTGTAAATTCTGTGAATCTCAGGCAGCTCGACTTGCGGGAAGTGTTTGCAGCTGCGCGTCATGTAGTTGGAGTCAAGTGTTTTAACCGATGCATGAAACTATACATTTTTAGACAAAAGTTGTAACGGCCGCCGTTTTCTTTGTGAGTATTTATTACACGGCGTGCTGCGGGGAAAAGCCTTTTCTAAGGTTTGAGTCTAAGGTTTATTTTTTAGCACCAGGCAGCTCTTTTTTTTACTTCTCATCCGTAAATAATCTGCTCTTTCACGTGATTCAGTTTATTTTGAAAAGTCTCGACAGGATCTTGAGCTTTATTGTGAAAGGTTTGTGTGGAAAATAAACAAGCGGACACGCAATGGTTTTACCGTCGTTGTTGTTAACGACAACGCATAAAAACAGGCGCTTGTCCATCCGTAGTTTGGTTATATAAAATATAAGAGAAAGAGAGAACTTTAAGAAATTAATATAGCAACTACAGTGACCATCAAAACGATGAAAAAATATTACCGTAACGAGTTTATTTTGCGACACCACGAAACAAAAGATAGCGTAAAATGAAACGATAGACGTTTTTATATCGTCATCCGATGTATATCGTTATATCGAACAGCCCTAGTCACTAGTGATGTGTTTTACCCATTACATTCATTTAGGTTTTTCCCGCTGTACAAGACGGTTGCTTCCCTTTGCCTTTGGGTCTAGGAAAGGAAATTGAATGTCATTTGTGCCTATCCGCCAAACAACAGTTTACAGTGCCCAGCATCCTTACAGTCACTGGTAGGAGTTCTGAACAGTGTGTGTGAGGAGTTCGGAGAGACCATGCAACAAGACTTTCAGTTGGAAGAAGGAGTCTTTTCAGGCTTGGTTAGCCTGCAGGACTCCAGTGGAGCTGACAGGTACCAGCAGGCTAAGCAGCGTGGTGCTCTGGCAGTTGCTAATGCAAAAGCTCGGGCATGGGAGGAGTTTGGGATAGCAGGAATAGCTAAACTGCCCACTGCTTCACTGAGTGAATGGGTTAAATGCAGAGAGGAGTTTCCCCACGGGGATCAATAACGTATACATTACACATTATCATATTTGATGAGACTAAAACCACTTCGAGGCCAACCAAAAGTCTTTTTACAAACTATCAGTCATGATCAGTCATCATCAGTTAGTCCAGTAGTTTCCAAACTTTTTTTTGCTAGGCCCCCCTTTCCTTTACAAGAAAAATGTTTGCGCCCCCCCACCACCTAAACCCCCTGCACAAACACATCCTCCAACCACACACACTCATATTTTGTTTTCAAACTCCATTGCGGTTTATTTCACACCTCAGACATTTAGTAAACTATTTTTTTATTTTTTTATTTTGATTTTTATTGATTAGCATTCAAATATCTCAGTGAAAACAGAACAAAGATCTACCACAAAGCAAGAAAGCATGAGACAAGGCTAATCAAAAGGTATTGGCTGAAGCATTTGCTTATTACGCCAACCCTTTCCACAAAATATCTTTTTGCATGCAGTGCCAAAAATAATCAATTTTGTTTTCTTTATATTTAATGATAACTTATTTACATCAAACCAGTTTTTTATATATTTAACTCCTTTTCCGCTGTAGTCAGAAGCTGTTCTAGATTTTTACCTGAGCAGTACAGAGTGGTATCATCAGCAAACAATACACATTTAAAGATAAAGATGGCACCGGTGAGGTCGGCTGCCGTCACGACTGCTCCGACCACTTTTTCTTTGTTTTTTAAGTTAGTTTTCAGCGTTTCTAAATCGGCAAAATCATCACCATTGGGTACATTAGGTATGACAGTGACACTCTTGTTTCTATTGGTTTACAATGTACTCACAATTTGAAGTTCTTAACTCCGGATCCGAGCTGGCCGAGTGAGATCTTGAGGAAGAACAAAGGGAAGCGGCGGCCTAGAGGGAAACGAGCCGGCGTCAGGAACAGGCTGAGAGCTCGTGCACACTGCACACCTCTGCCTAGCATCCTGCTCGCCAACGTCCAGTCACTGGAGAACAAGCTTGACGACCTCAGGGCCAGGGTAAAGTTCCAGAGAGACATTCGGGACTGCAATCTCCTCTGCTTCACCGAGACATGGCTGAACCCAGCGGTGCCGGACCACGCCATCCAGCCGGCTGAGTTCTTCTCGGTTCACCGCATGGACAGGACACGGGACTCGGGGAAGTCAAGGGGAGGCGGCGTGTGTTTAATGGTGAACAACAACTGGTGCAACAGTGCAAACGTTGTTCCTCTCACACGCTCCTGCACACCAAATCTGGAACTACTGTCCATCATGTGTCGTCCTTTTTATCTACCTCGGGAATTTACATCGGTCATTGTAAGTGCCGTTTATATTCCACCACAAGCGGACACGGTCACCGCCTTATGCGAGCTGCATGAGGCACTCACACAGCACCAGACACAACACCGGGACGCTGCGCTTATTGTGACGGGGGACTTTAATAGTGCCAACCTCAAACGTGCAGCGCCGAACTTTTATCAACACATCACCTGCCCCACCAGAGGTGAAAGGACACTGGACCACTGCTACACTACGGTCAATGACGGTTACAAGGCACAACCCCGCCCCCCGTTTGGCAAATCTGATCACGCCGCCATCTTCCTCATGCCAAAATACAAACAAAGGCTGAAACAGGAAGTTCCGGTTCAGAGGAAGGTCGCGCGCTGGACTGATCAATCGGTGGCCGCGTTACAGGACGCACTCGATGACGCAGACTGGGGCATGTTCAGAAACAGCTCCGATGATGATGTCAACGTGTTTACGGAAGCGGTTGTGGGATTCATCGGGAAACTAGCGGATGATACCGTGGAGACAAAGACTATCACAACGTTTCCCAACCAGAAGCCGTGGGTGGATAAAACCATCCGCGACGCTCTGAGATCCCGCACCACTGCCTACAACACGGGACTCACGACGGGGGACATGGACCCGTACAAAGCCGCGTCATATAACGTGCGGAGGGCGGTGAAAGAGGCGAAGCAGCGCTACGGGAGGAAACTAGAGTCACAACTCCAACAGAGTGACTCTAGGAGCCTGTGGCGGGGACTAAGGACAATAACGGACTATAAAGCACCAACAACCGGTATGACGAACGCGGCCGTGACTCTGGCAGACGAGCTGAACACTTTCTATGCTCGCTTCGAGGCTGCAGCTAAGGACTCCAATGATGCTAGTGTTAGCGGCGCTAACGGCTGCAGACAGGAAGATACTGCCAGCACCGGAAACGTGCTCGTCATCTCCGAGCATGAAATAAGGAGAGCCTTCAAAAGAGTGAACACCAGGAAAGCAGCAGGACCAGACGGCATCCCAGGTCGTATCCTCAGAGACTGCGCATACCAGGTAGCTCCTGTGTTCACTGAGATATTCAACATCTCTTTATCTCAGTCGGTGATCCCCACATGCTTCAAAGAGTCCATCATTGTTCCTGTCCCGAAGAAACCCCACCCTGCTTCTCTCAATGACTATCGCCCTGTAGCCCTCACCTCAGTAGTGATGAAGTGCTTTGAACGCCTGGTCAGAGACTTCATCATTTCTTCACTACCAGACACACTGGACCCACTACAGTTCGCTTACCGTCCAAATCGTTCCACAGACGATGCCATCTCTCATCTCCTCCACACATCACTCACTCACTTGGACACTAGAAGGGGGAATTATGTTAAAATGCTCTTCATAGACTACAGCTCTGCATTTAACACCATAATTCCCTCCACACTCACCACCAAGCTGGAGCATCTGGGACTCAGCTCATCTATGTGTCAGTGGATCTCCAACTTCCTAACTGGCAGACCACAGGCAGTAAGGATGGGCGGACATGTCTCAGCCTCCACCACTCTCAGTACTGGAGCCCCCCAGGGGTGTGTTCTGAGCCCCCTGCTGTACTCTTTGTACACATATGACTGTGTGGCCACTACCAGCTCCACCACCATCATCAAGTTTGCTGACGACACCGTCGTGGTGGGCCTGATCTCTGATAACAACGAGACGGCCTACCTGAAGGAGATTAGGAATCTGGAGAACTGGTGCCAGAGGAACAACCTCCTTCTAGACGTCAGTAAGACAAAGGAGCTGATAGTGGACTTCAGCACTAAGCAGGAGAGGAACTACCAGACCCCCGTCATTAACGAGTGCCCAGTGGAGAGAGTGGACAGCTTCAAATACCTCGGAGTTCACATCACGCAGGACCTGTCATGGTCCTGTCACATCAACACCATGGTGAAAAAGGCCCGTCAGCGTCTCTACCACCTCAGACGCTTGAGAGACTTCCAACTGCCCTCCAAGGTGCTCAGGAACTTTTACTCGTGCACCATAGAGAGCATCCTGGCGGGAAACATCTTAACCTGGTTCGGAAACAGCACCATGCAGGACAGACGAGCTCTACAGAGGGTTGTGCGGTCAGCTGAGCGCACCATCCGCTCCAAGCTCCCTGACCTGCACTCAATCTACAGCAGGCGGTGCTGGACCAAGGCCAGGAAGATCGTGAAGGACCTCAGCCATCCCAACAACAGACTGTTCTCTCTGTTGAGGTTAGGAAAGCGATTCCGCTCCCTGAAGACCAACACAGAGAGACTGAGGAGGAGCTTCTTCCCGCAGGCGATACGGTCTCTCAATCACACCACCACACAGTCCTGACCCACACATACAGTTCTTACACACACTGGACATTCTGGACATTGTTTTCACTTCATTACTTAAATCACGCTGCTGTTATTGTGTATATATTTATTTATATTTCTTCATACATTCTTATATAGTTCTATATTGTGTATTTTGTTGTACAGTTATTTTATTTTCAACTTTAATTTATATATTTTATCTTATTCTTTCCCAGTTAAATTTACCCTTCATTCTAATTTGTGTTGTACAGTTATTTCCTTTTTAACCTTAATTTATATTTTATTCCTTCCTAGTAAAATTTACCCTTTTTAATTTTTCATATTTATTTCCCTTTTTAATTTTTCATATTTATTTCCCTTTTTAATTTTTCATATTTATTTCCTATCTTATTCATAGCCTTTTCCTTTTTTGTTTTCTTTAGGTCACAAGCAGTTGTCCAAGCATTTCACTGCATATCGTACTGTGTATGACTGTGTACGTGACAAATAAAATTTGAATTTGAATTTTGAATTTGACATTTTAACAGTTTGGAAATGCTACATATGTCATTTATATATAATATAAATAATTTAGGGCACAGAGCCCTGAGGAACACCACAAGTTACCTTCAACTGCTTAGATTTTACATTATTGAATTCGAAATATTGATATCTTTCATCCAGGTAACTTTTCATCCACTTGTATGCTAACCCTCTTATGCCATATCTCTCTAGTTTATTCATTAATATAGAATGATCAATTGTATCAAACGCCTTTTTTAAGTCTATAAAAACACCAACAGTATATTCCTTATTAGCATTAGATATCCCTTCAACAAGTTCCATCACTGCCATCGAAGTGAACCTTTTCACTCTAAAGCCATATTGGTTATCACTTAGGAGATTATGCTTCTCAATATATTTATCAAGTCTATTAACAAATAACTTTTCTAAAATTTTGAGAACTGTGGGAGTAGTAATATTGGCCTATAATTGGTAAACTGACATCTCACTCCGTTTTTATGGATTGGAATAACTTTTGCTATTTTCATTTGTGAGGGAAACACACCAGTTTGAAAGGACAGATTACAAATGTATGCGAAAGGTTGTACTATATATTCTATAATACTTTTAACTAATATCATGTCAATACCAAAACAGCAAATACAAGTAAACTGCAATAAATTACAGGTAGTAATAAAATACACTGCTAACTCTTTTACGCTACGTCCACACCTACACAGGTATATTTGGAAACGCAGCTGTTTCTGTGCATTTGGACCTTTCATCCACACGTGAACGGCGTTTCGAATCATCGAAAACTGAGATTTTTTTTAAAACTCCTTTTTTGCGTTTACGTGTGGACGAGGAATACAGAGTTCATCACGCAACATCAAAGGTATGTGCCTTTTTTCACGTCACGCTGTGTGCCACATTATTGTTTACATGAGATGAATTGCAGAATGGCAGATAGAGACAAAAAAATGTTACTGTTAATCCTACTATCTTCTGTTTTTACACGCTTACATTTACACACGCAATTACTGTCCCCCCATTTAGAAAGGCAGAGGCATCATGGTGTAATTATTTTACGTGTAGTTGTTTTTTTCCTGTATAATAATGTTTAACATTACTAACAATACATTTTTCAAAAAATGCCTCTCTGTGCAAAAACATAAACAACTGTGAGATGCTGTTTGTCCGTGATTTGAACCCGGGGAACAAATCATGGCAGGATCAGCCTGATATTATTTGTATCCCACTGTAACTTTACTGTATAAAGAGCTAACATCTCCAAAACGTCAGTAGTTAGTCATTACAAGAAGTGTTTGTGAACTAAAAATCAAGAATGTGGGATACTGTTTGTCCATGATTTGGAGAGCCCAGTGCGTGCTCCCGACACAGGGAAAAACAATTCTGCAGAGGAGACCTACCTTGGCACTTGTGCAGGTGAAGTCAAAGGGAAGATATGCTTCACCATATTTTCAAGTCTTTGGCTTGGAAGGAAGTTGGTTTGGAAACATATTTGGCGATGCTTCATCTTCTGCTTTGCGTTTGTGTGGGCACCCCTTCAAAAACCTGTCCATTATGCTAGCAGTGTCCAAGCATTTTTTTTTTCCATACCACGCCCCCCCTGCAATGGCTCTGCGGGCCCCACACTTTTCGAACCTCGAATTCAGGAGGAACAATGTGGCTTTTGTCTTGCCCATTGACATTAGATAAGCTCTTCATCCCATCAAAGATATTTATGGCTGCTGGGGAGTTTGTTCAACTAATCTACATGTGTTATGTGGACTTGAAGAAGGAATTTGACTGGATCCCTTGGGGTGCTTCGGGAGTATGGGTTATCTGGCCCATTGTTACGGGCCATTCAGTCCCTAGTTTTTATAGATAGATGTTTCTAGGCATAGCTGTTCATTTTTCATTTTATATATAAATGATATATATAATGTTACCAAACTGTTAAATTGTGTTTTGTTTGATACCAATCTATATTGCTCAGGTCAAAACCTTGAGCAGTTTTTGACTACAGTGGAAAAGGAGTTAAATATAAGGCTGGGCGATATGGCCTAAAATCCATATCACGATATAATTTGAAGCACGTACGGTAATGATATATATCACGATATATTCTTTTCTTCTGTATAATGTATTTCCCACTCTATAAGGCGCACTTAAAATCCTTTAATTTTCTCAAAAATCAAGAGTGTGCCTTATGTATGAATTCTGGTTGTGCTTACTGACCTCGAACTGATTTTGGCAGGCAGAAATCTGTTAAAAAATGTTTTAGTACAACTTTGGTAAGCCACTGCTATGACTGTCGCCAGGCATAATTTGCAGATGATAATGGTTGTAGCCGCTGCGATGCTTTCAACCAAAACAGGCGCAGCTTGATGACATCATCAACATGCGCTATTGCGATAGAGCGGTATAGTCAAAATCTCTATCGTTGGCCAAATTTATATAGTTTCTGTCGTATATCGTTTATATCGCCCACCCCTAGTTAAATATATGAAAAATTTGGTTTGATATAAATAAGTCATTGTTAAATATAAATAAAACAAAATGTATTATTTTTTGGAACCGGACAACTAAAAAATATGGTTAAAATGGAATTGAAATTGAAAGAGTGTGCAAAAATAAATTTCTTGGAATAATAATAAAAGTTTTTTTGGAAGTCTCATATAACCCATGTGAAAACAAAATAGTCAAAAACCATTGCTATTCTCCACAAAACAAAGCATGTCCTAAACAAAAAAATCATGATATACGCTTTATTGTTTTTATATCCATATATGACATATTGCTTAGAGATATGGGGCAATGCCTATAAAACCAATGTACTTCCTATCTTTAAGTTACAAAAAAGAGCTATAAGAATTATGAATCAATAAAACTATAGAGAACCAACTAACATTTTGTTTATTAAATGAATTGTATGATCTAGTTGAATAATAAATGGCACAGATAATGTACAAAGCACAAAATAAAATGATTTGCTGCGGTACTCAGAAGCGGTTTAAGCCAGAGTGAGTCAATATTACTTGAGGGGAACAGATTAAAAAAAATAATACAAAAACTAGATAAGAAAATAAAGCAAAGATGTGTTTGTGTTAGAGGTGTCAATTTGTGGAATAGTTATGACAGTGACTTAAAAAGGTGTAGTTCACATTCCTCGTTTAAAAACATGTTTAAAACTACAGTATTGGAAAAATATATAAATGAAGAATGAAGAAGAGAAATCATGACAGTGCTGAAATTCTTGGTTCTTTTGCCTGGATTATTGTTATGAAATCTAAATGAATGTATTTTCTTATCTAAGATGGAAGTCTTATTATTGTTTTGTTTTGTTCTTTTGCTTCAAGCCTTATGTAAATGAGCTGCTTGCAGAACAATCTTTCATTAAAAAGTTTGGCATAACAAGCATGTGCTACAGCAGATACCTTTGATTAGCCTTCTCTTGTGTTTTCTTCTGTATTCATTGAGAGATTTGAATGGTAATACATAGAAAATAACAAAAATAAATACTAATAATAATAATAAAGAAGGAAGTGATTTCTTCCAGACAACTCCACAGTGTTCCTCAGCAGCTCCCTGTAGAATACTAACATCATTCCTTCTCTCCTCATCCTCAATGTCTTTCTTTCTTCATTGACTGTTCAGCTTTTGACAGTTTTCTTTTGGCATAAGATCCTCTGTTACCCACTTTGCTAAACTTGTATGTTATATATATATATATGCTTCACATATACAGTGAAGTTTCCTCATCTGCCGTTATTTTGTTGTTTCTCCATTTCACAAACATAGGCTACATTTGTGAATGTTAGAAGTGAATATAATAGAAAATTAAGGGTAAAATGTGTTTTACCCTTATATTTAATTTCCACTGGCACTATGGGATATTTAATGTCCCCATGCACACACATCTAACTTCCACCCATTCTGCCTTCAGCAATGGCCCCTGGCAAACCAGGATTTGATGGACCAACCATGGTTTACATTTGTGAGTGTTAGAAGTGAATATAATAAAAAAAATGATTTAGAAAAATTAAATTTTTAAAGTTCATAATGTGACCATAATGTGACTACTGTTACTGAGACTGATTCCAATGATGATTCAGGTTATCTACCCTGTTCCCGTTAAAATAATCCAGCATCTGACTTTAAAGGACTATGCACTTCCACTTACACACACTACTGTTGATATCTTAATTTGCATCTTCTAAGTAAGTTTACTGCTCCACAATTTTGCAAAGAATTATGTGCCATGCCTTTTTTTTATTCAGCTCCAATCTCAATCGAAATAATTCGGCTAAGGGGAAAGAGAGAAATCTTATTAGACTTGGTTTGCTTGCTACATAGGCCTGTGTGCCTGTCAAGGAAAATGGAATGCACTCACAGGTAAAACCTCCTTGACATTTGCTATTTTTTGACAATATTTTCTTCTTTAGTATTTACACTGAGACCAGAAATTAGACAGGGGTCATATCCACTGACTTCCAATCATGATAGAACTACGGTGGCTGGGAAGTGCAAATTGCAACAAATTAAAAAATCGCAACAAATTACAAAAACCCGCAACAAATTACAAAACCCCGCAACAAATTTTAAAAAACCCACAACAAATTAAAAATCCTTGACGGAAAGGGATTGTCTGAAATACTGGAAGTGACACAACAATTAGTCTTACTCCATATTTGTAGCTCAGAAAAGTGATTCGGGATGTCAACAAACGTCGAGAAACGCACTCCTCACAGCGCTTCCTCATTACCCTGACGGTGCTCGCTGCACTACATAGAGAACTGGAAAATGTTTTGCCCGTTTTGTGGCTTTTCACCCCTTTTTGTGCTTCCTGTGGACAGTCTCTGGAGCTTTTGCGGGACACAGACCAGGCTGAAGGATCAGAGTCCCCAGGGACATCAAAACAAACAGAAAATTCTGAACAAAGTAATTTTGATATATTACTCACTTTTTGTTCTCTTCAGACAGTCTATGCTATTTCAGTTAAATAGCACGTTTATTTACCATTTTGGCTCCGGTTTCTTTTTATGTTTGCTTATACTTTATTCTCGTCTACGTTGAGTAATGGAGAGTGCTTATAACCCTGTTTTGATGTTAAACGTTTTTCATTCAACCAAAACAAACATGTCCGTCATACAAGCAGTTCATGGAGTACAAAAAATCAAAATCCAAAGAGCGTCAGGCCTTCAGCTGTGGAGCAAAATTAAAACTCAAGCAACAGAGTAAACCTGTCAAGGTAAGCCATCACAGGTAAATTTATAAACAAGGATTTGGCAATTATTCTTAAAGTGATCTTGCTTGTATTATTTGTTTCTAGATCAATATAGGAATAATGGTGTCACAACAAACGGACTTAAAACCGCTAAGAGGGAAAACACTGCCCTTATTTATTAGCCCCGAAATTACAGCCCCTGACCTCTTGAAGCAGGCTGTAGAAAAAATTATAACATTCAACAAGGACTTGGTGGAGGGACCATATGTCCTTTTGTATCCTGACTGCACAGAGGTGACAAATGTGCCTGGGACAGAAAGGCCATTCCGATTGGCAGACTACAAAGAGGAAATAGGAAAGAACTACAACAGGATTTCTCTTTTCATTTGCCCAGAGAGCCACTTCAACCAAGGTTTGTTAATTTTATATTTTGACGTGTTTACATATACAACAACTAATAATGTGTTTATTTTCTCAGCTCTGATTTCAGAGGATGGTACCTCAGACTCAGACCTTGAGATTGTGATTACATCAAGAAGCACAGCTGAGTTCAACCAGGCAGACACATTGGTGTGTACTTTTTTACCCCTACACCATGCCAGAGGCCTGTGAGTGGCCCTGGCTAAGTGCTCTATTTTTTTTCTCTATAATGATCATAATTCTGTAACATCCATGGGTGGATTATTTTCATTGTGTGATTGTATGTTCTTTAAAAAAAAATTATTATCTTTTAAGTATTGATGAACTATCTAAATGCGATACGAAGTTGGTGAAAGCTTTAAAAAGTGCATATTTTTCATCTTAGGTTTTCAAACCACAAGACCAGAGTACCCCTAATGGTAAACATGCAGAGAAGGAGTAAGTTATTTCAGAGCTTGTTCTGCTATACAGTGGGGCAAAAAAGTATTTAGTCAGCCACCGATTGTGCAAGTTCCCCCACCTAAAATGATGACAGAGGTCAGTAATTTGCACCAGAGGTACACTTCAACTGTGAGAGACAGAATGTGAAAAAAAAATCCATGAATTCACATGGTAGGATTTGTAAAGAATTTATTCATAAATTAGGGTGGAAAATAAGTATTTGGTCACCTCAAACAAGGAAAATCTCTGGCTCTCACAGACCTGTAACGTCTTCTGTAAGAAGCTTTTCTGTCCCCCACTCATTACCTGTATGAATGGCACCTGTTTGAACTCATCATCTGTATAAAAGACACCTGTCCACAGCCTCAAACAGTCAGACTCCAAACTCCGCCATGGCCAAGACCAAAGAGCTTTTGAAGGACACCAGGAAAAGTAATGTAGACCTGCACCAGACTGGGAAGAGTGAATCTACAATAGGCAAGCAGCTTGGTGTGAAAAAATCAACTGTGGGAGCAATCATCAGAAAATGGAAGACATACAAGACCACTGATAATCTCCCTCGATCTGGGGCTCCACGCAAGATCTCATCCCGTGGGGTCAAAATGATCATGAGAACGGTGAGCAAAGATCCCAGAACCACACGGGGGGACCTGGTGAATGACCTGCAGAGAGCTGGGACCAAAGTAACAAAGGTCACCATCAGTAACACACTACAACGGCAGGGAATCAAATCCCGCAGTGCCAGACGTGTTCCGCTGCTGAAGCCAGTGCATGTCCAGGCCCGTCTGAAGTTTGCCAGAGAGCACATGGATGATACAGCAGAGGATTGGGAGAATGTCATGTGGTCAGATGAAACCAAAGTAGAACTTTTTGGTATAAACTCAACTCGTCGTGTTTGGAGGAAGAAGAATACTGAGTTGCATCCCAAGAACACCATACCTACTGTGAAGCATGGGGGTGGAAACATCATGCTATGGGGCTGTTTTTCTGCCAAGGGGACAGGACGACTGATCCGTGTTAAGGACAGAATGAATGGGGCCATGTATCGTGAGATTTTGAGCCAAAACCTCCTTCCATCAGTGAGAACTTTGAAGATGAAACGAGGCTGGGTCTTCCAACATGACAATGATCCAAAACACACCGCCCGGGCAACAAAGGAGTGGCTCCGTAAGAAGCATTTGAAAGTCCTGGAGTGGCCTAGCCAGTCTCCAGACCTCAACCCCATAGAAAATCTGTGGCGGGAGTTGAAAGTCCGTGTTGCTCGGCGACAGCCCCAAAACATCACTGCTCTCGAGAAGATCTGCATGGAGGAATGGGCCAAAATACCAGCTACTGTGTGTGCAAACCTGGTAAAGACCTATAGTAAACGTTTGACCTCTGTTATTGCCAACAAAGGTTATGTTACAAAGTATTGAGTTGTATTTTTGTTATTGACCAAATACTTATTTTCCACCCTGATTTACGAATAAATTCTTTACAAATCCTACCATGTGGATTCATGGATTTTTCTTTTTTCACATTCTGTCTCTCACAGTTGAAGTGTACCTCTGGTGCAAATTACTGACCTCTGTCATCATTTTAGGTGGGGGAACTTGCACAATCGGTGGCTGACTAAATACTTTTTTGCCCCACTGTATATTAGAGTTGGGCAATACAATATTTTCTCATGTCACAATATTTCTTTGTTTTATTTCAGGGAATATTGATATACATCACAATATAAACAGCTAGATTTGTACATATTAAATGTGCCGTTGCTCATAAGTAGACGTGAAATCCTCAGAAGCTTGTTTTGATTTAAATATTTATTTCCTGTCATAAGTTCAGACAGACAGATGTATTAACATATTACATCCGTTTCAGATAACTAAAAAAAGGTACATGTTAAAAACTAGATAAAAAGTCAGAGATAAAGATTTCAAAAGACAACAAACACCAGATCACTCAATTGCTTGGTCAATTACATTTAAAAGCAAAAAAGAATGATTCTAAAAATAAATCTTAGTTTACAGTAAGTTTTACAGGAGAAGAGACATAAAATTTTTTGTCAATATCATATGAATAAGCTAAGAAATAAAAGCAAATTCTCCTAATCTCTCCTTGTATATTTATTTTAATGGTTGGTTTAGATGCAAATGGTGCCCAAACATCTCCACGTGTGGCGCTGCTACTTCACTGTGCTGCAGGTAACAAGTCACCCTAACTGGACATGACGCTGTTCCCAGAGCGATTGGTCACTGCGCTACCTGATAAGGATTGACTATTCTTACGTCAATGAAAAAAAGAGGGATTAGAGGAATAAGCAGCATATAAAATGGATGGATGGATGGATGGATGGATGGATAGCTCTATTGCAATAGTCTCATATTTCCATTGAGGAAAAAGTATACTGCAATACATATTGTGGTTATTTTATTCCCCCACCCTAATATAAATATTTATTGGTTTCATAGCATTTTTATAATGTTGGTATCATAAAAAATATTAAATTGTATGAGCTACTTATCTGGACATTTTAATTCCAATACTCTTATTCTGTTTCAGACATGCTCCAGGACCTTCATCTACCATACAGCCATGTCAGGGATTTGGGCAATTTATGTCAGCATGAGGTTTTTTGCTATTGTTGAAATAATACAATGCTATGTATGTTTATGTACAGTATGCAATTTTTGTTGTTGTTGTTTTTCAGATTGTAATATCTGATACAGAGGATCTTGATCACCAAAGTGAAACAAATCCAGTCATAAGTCCCTATAGGTAAATAAAATTGTGTCTTATAAGTAATTTTAAACCTGTAACTAGAGTACACGTTTGGGTTTAGGGATGGGTATCGAAAACCGGTTCTTGTTGAGAACCGGTTCCCACTGTTTCAATTCCTTGGAATCGTTTGCCATTTTTGCAAACGATTCCCTTATCGATTCCAGTCGCCCCGAATGACGTCACCACATTGCGGAGCGTCATTTACCTGGCAGGAAACATGGCTCAAATGCTCAAAAGTTTGATTATACTTTATGAGAACCGATGACAACAGGGCAACTTGCAAAGTAGATATTTCATTTAAGGGAGGAAACACTACGAATATGCAAAAGCATTTGCTCACAAAACACGTGATGACACGTGTTTTTAATTCCGCTCCGGACTCGTGAATCTCAACCCAGCAGCAGTGGTAACGTTTGCACGTCCTCTCCCGTTAATGCGGCAGGTAAATAATCAACTAACAGTGCATATTATGTTAGCGCGATCTGCCTTATTACAAGACCTGCCATTACTGTACATGTAGGTGACCATGATGAGAGAGACAGACAGAGTCTGGCTGGCGCTCGCTGGCAGTTCTCGCTGCAGTCTACAGGTAGCGTCTCCTTTCAGGCCAGGACAGACGAATGTCACCGAGCAGTGACTCAGTTTGTGGTCAAAGGCTTGAACCCATTTGCCACAGCAGATGCCCCCGATTTTTGGTAAGTGAATGTGTTTAATTGTAGGCAGGGACATTACTGGATATTCTTGTGTAATTGCCACAGAACAATTTATGTTATACTTTGTTATTGCTACAGAAGAATATTTATTTTATTATTTTACATTTACAATTTTTTTTCCTGGGGACCCTGTGACACCACATTGAAGAGCCGTAGGCTGTGGATCTCTTAAGATCTCACTGCTGGGTTTGTAAGGCCATGTTACTCCTAAATTTCTATCTTGTTCAAAGAGAAGATATAAAACAAAGTTCTAAGCTAATCGACCTTAGTGTTCTCCTTTTTAAAAAAAAAAAAAAAGAATCGATAAGAGAATCGATAAAGAATCGAATCGTTAAACAGAATCAAAAATGGAATCGGAATCGTTAAAATCTTATCAATACCCATCCCTATTTGGGTTAGTGAAATGGGTAAAGATAGTTATAGGGTGAATACAAGTTTTTCTAATGTTGGAATTATAATTTCTCAACAGACCTGTGTGCCCCCTGCATTGAGGACGAGGATGAAGAGCTGGTTGAAGTTGCTTCACCGATTGATTACAAAGCACTGTAAAATATCAAATACTACTTCAAATAACAACGCTAAATTGTATAGTTTTGCATGATTACAGGGAAGACGTTAACATTACTCTACCTGACATCGTTGCAAATTTATCCAGTGCTACTTCATCAGAAGTGTCAGCAGATTCAACATCTCAAGAGCAAATGTCTGGGATGGAGCAGTCAGGGGTTTCAGGCAGTTGTCATACTCTGAAACCAATGACATGCTGGTTAAATTTACTGATGATGCTGGTATTCTAGAAGAAGGACTTGATGCAGGTGGCCCAAAACGAGAGTTTTTGAGTCTGCTAATGAAACACATGAAAGATCGTCCCATTTTTGATGGACCAGAAGGACATCGATTCCTCGTCTACAATGCAAAGGGTATGCAATGATCAGATGTTTGATAAACTTAATTTAAAGACATTTTTGGGACTTGTAAATCAATTTGTTTTTAATTATTATCAGAAGCAACTCATAATATTTTTTTGGTTTATTTCAACACAGCATTAGTCTGTCTATCTGATCGATCGATCTGACATCGATTGGCTCTGATCGATCGAAAGACCTGCCATTGTGTGTGTGTCTAAGAGATTTTATCATTTACTGTATTCATTCACAGCTGTAAGGGAGGGTGACTACTACCTAGCAGGAAAGATGATAGCCGTGTCAGTTGTGCATGGTGGTCCAGGGCCCCATTTCCTGTCAGAAGAGTTGGTACATTATCTTGCAGGCCAGACTTCAGTAAAAGCAGCAGTTGCCTCAGTCACAGATGACGACATAGGAAAAGCTTTACAAGAGGTGAGGACAGCACAGGATTTGAATGCAGGATAGAACTATAGCTTCTTTATCTGTATGAAATTAAAATATTCTTTCTTTGTGTAGGGAAAAAACAGGAATGAAAATCAGACACGTAAGCTTACATTGTGTATGTCCATTTTTATGGGTTTTTCAGATCGACAGTGCTGGTTCAGTGGATGTCCTGCGTGACTGTGTCATAAAAACAGTACTATGCTACAGGTGGCTGGTTGTCTAAGGCATGTTTCCACAGTTGAAGAAAAGAAAGACATTGTGTCTGACTATCTCCGGTGGTATATAATTGCTCGAAACTCATCTGTAATTGACAGGTGAGACTATTATAGAAGAGACTATAGAATTATTGTTATGACGGTGTTGTGCATAATTTCCGACTGAAATGTTTTACATTCTCCAAGGTTTCCAAAGTTCAAAGTGTGTCCATAGTTTGTGCATGTATTATGAACTGGTAAATGACACAAAGTTCTCCTCATTCTTTAGATTTAAAGAGGGTCTTTCAGCACTTAATTTCCTGAGTGCACTCCAGCAACACCCTACTTTGCTTTCCCCAGTCTTGTGTCACATGGAAAAGAAACTCACAGCTCTTGAACTTGAGAGACTTTTCAAACCTGACTTCAGCCCATCTGGAAGACGTCTGGAAAGTCAAACTGTGGGCTACTGGTCAGACTTTCTGTGAAGGCTGTGAAGGTATTTATTTTAGTACTCATTACAAGACAATGTGCTACATATACATATATTATTATTTTTTTATTTTTTATTTTTTGCAGAATCACAAACTGCTGTGTCGGTGGGCGATGTTGTGATGTTTGCAACTGGGCTAACATCACTGTCACCTTCTGGATTAGATCCACTACCAAGCCTACAGTTCCTGGATGACTCTTTATTCCCGATGGCAAATACATGCTTAAACTTATTGAAACTACCAATGACAACCTCATATTCCGTGTTTAAATCCAACATGGATTTTGGAATTCAAAACTCCCCAGGATTTGGATGTTTCTAGGATGTCTGGCCTTGTAGTTCAAACCTGCTGTTGATTTGTTTCTCAAGTTTTTAAGTCAAGATTTTTTTAAAGATGTTATGAATAGGAGAAGGTGGGACATGCTGGTGGTACAGCACAAATCCATTATAGTTTACCAGGTTTATTGTAGTTTTATTAGATAACCCAGTCACTTACAGCTGCTTCTTCTTGGCATTACATTGTAAATTCTGTAGGTTTTTTGCTACGGGACTTATCCAGAAATCAGTTATGTATTTGAGCATGTTTTTTTATTCTAAAATGTAGGTACATATGTTCAAAGGAGATTTAAAATGCAATGGCTTGATTTGTTCAAAGGTTTGACAGTGCTACTAAAACTAAAGGCATTTAAAAGTGTACTGTGTTCTACTCTTAAAAGTTGTAATAAACCCACAATACAGTGCAAGATTTGATTTTGCTTTATTATTTATCTAAATGTTGAGGACTGTATCTCAACTTCCATCTGCCAAACAAGGACCACAATTAGCAAGACATTGCAGTAAGAATGTGCTTTTACAAACACTAACTTAAACTTTTGGCATCTTCAGCCAACTCATGTAGCCTAGTCCAAAAATACAGCATATGCTATAGGTTTTGGTAAAAACAACAAAAAGCCCTTTTTTTTTTCTTTTTTTTTTTTTTTTTTAGAAATGTGCAATTTCTAATAACTTCATGTAAAGTTCAGTGGCAGACTCCCAGCAGACTGGCTTTTGAAAATGATTTTGCTCCATTACAAAATTCAGATACTCCTGTATGTTTGAGTCCCCACATACAACTACTGACAGCCTAGACTCAGGAAAAGTGTCCAGTTCAGATTGTTGAATCAGGAATCCACAGTCCCTGGAGCCGTGTCTGTGGTCAATGGAAGACAATTGCATTAATATAGGTTTACACAAAGTGTCTGTGAAGGTTCTCAGTCATCCAGGTCATCGTAGTCAAAGGAGCTTGCAAAGAGAAGCGTCTGGACTTCTATAAGTTGCTTGAAGACGTTTCACCTCTCACTGACATTTACACAAAGTAATTATTTGATCATTATTATCCATTACCTGTGGGGGTAGGTAGTACAGTTTATTTGGCACACCTCCTGGACATGAAGCTGTTCTTGAGGGACGAATCTGATGAGTGTTCCACAGCTTCACACATTCATCAAGATCCTTCTGAACAATGTCAGTGAGGCAAAATCTCAAAAGGCACTGATGCTCGTGACTTCCATTGACGTCTCGAAGATCCGCAAACAGCTCCAACCAAAACTGAGCCCTACAGAAATTGTTAAAAAAAATGTTTAGAAATAGTTTAGTTTGTTTACATGGCATCGTTTCACAACATGTCATCGCATGGCACTTTACAGTTCATTTTAACTGAATCATATATAGACTCCAGTCAGTTTTCTATTGAAAGGGATTGCATACACGCAAAAATCTAAAACATTTGAGTAATGTGCAAAAGTTCATTTATTTTAGTAATTCAAATTGATATTGAATTGAATTGATATTAACTCATTACATACAAAGTGAGGTATTTCAAGTATTTGTTATAATGTTAATGATTAAGACGTAGAGCTTATGAAAAACCCAAATTCAAAGTCTCTAACAATTTGTATGTTCTATTTGTTTGGGTCCTTTTTGCATAAATTACTGCTATCAGTCTGTGGATCTGTTGAGGTGTTATGGAAGACCAGGATGCTTCAGTAGCAGCCTTGAGGTCTTAGCCACTACACTATGTGACACCCCTTTTATCCACACTTACATTAGACAAAACTTTCTATTAATGTGCTTTGATAGTCTCTGGGAACAGCCAACGTCTTTTAAGGCAGCGGTCCCCAAACCCCGGGCCTCAAGTGGGTACCGGTCCGTGAGTCGTTTGGTACCGGGCCGCGAGAGTTGAGGCTCAGGTGTGAAATGTATAGTTTTCAGGGTTTTTATCAGTTTTCAGCATTATTTTGTTATCGTTTTTATCATTTACTCGGTTTTCCTTGGTCTTTTCACGTGTTTTATGAATAAATTTTCTTTTTTTCGGTACGGGTACTAGTTTTATTTTGTTGTATTTATCCGTGACACTTTAAAGGCCGGTCCATGAAAATATTGTTGGGCATAAACCGGTCTGTGGCGCAAAAAAGGTTGGGGACCGCTGTTTTAAGGTGTTCTTTATGGAGGGTGTCAATTATGTTTTTTTTCCCCACAGCTGTCAGGACAGCAGTCATGTCCATCCTGTGAGTCCTCCTGAATTAGAAAGACCATTTAGAGGCTCAGGAACCCTTTGCAGGTAATTTGAATTAATTAGCTCATAGTAGAGTGGCACTTTAAATCTAAAATATTTAACCTTTTCACAATATTCTGGTTTTGAAGTTGGGTTTTTCTTAAGTTCCAAATCATAATCATCATAATTACTAAATGGGCTAAAAATGTCTAGTTTGGCAAATAATGAGTATTTAATATCGGTTTTACTTTTTAAGTTGAATTACTGAAATAATAATAATAATAATAATAATAATAATAATAATAATAATGATAATAATGAATTGCATTATATAGCGCTTTCCGAGGCCCTCAAAGCGCTTTACAATTCCACTATTCATTCACTCTCACATTCGCACACTGGTGGAGGCAGCTACAGTTGTAGCCACAGCTGCCCTGGGGCAGACTGACAATAAATCAACTTTTGCACAACATTCAAATTTGTTACACCTTTAAATATCAGGCAAACTTAAATGTTATATTTACCTTCCTTTTCGATATATGGACCACCAGGACTCAATTCGCTGGTTATTCGTTGATGAACCAAACATGTGACTGGAGTCTCCGCTGAAGTGGTCATCATGATGGTGACGTAGTGCACACTGAACTGCAGCCATAATGCCGTTTTCTGTCCCACAGTCAGTTCTCAGTCTCATCGGTACAACACCAAGGCTCCCAACACATGACAAGTAATAGTAAGCCATGACCACTGGATTATTATTGGTAGGTCCACATTCTAGCAACAAAACCTTGCGTGAAAATCCATCAATGCACCCTGAAATGGCCAAACCGAATGGTTTGAGCTTGTCATAACCATCAGCATGCCACATGTAGTTGGGTCCCAGCAAATGATAGGTTCTCCTAATGAATCTTCTGCGTGTTCTCATCTGGCATCCATGAGGATTAAGCTCCCGGAGTATTTTCATCACATCATCCCTCTTCACTTTAAGATGATGCTTTTGTTTAAGTACCTGCCACATTGTTCGATACCCAAACAATCGCCCAGGTCCTTGAAGCTCCGCTCTGATTGCGTTAATGATCGTTGTTCTGGAGTGAAAATGTTTTCTTCAGTAAAGTCCAGCATTATTGAGTTTACTTTTAAGACTCCTTAAACTCATCTTTACACCATGCAAACCTAACATCATGTCCATGATAACACTATATAAGTGACCTTTGTTGAAATATTTCATGCAGTACTGTAGCTTGTCTGACCCTTCAGCCTGGTCTGTGTCCTGCAAAAGCTCCAGAGACTGTCCACAGGAAGCACAAAAAGGGGTGAAAAGGCTGAAGCTAACGCCACAAAACAGGCAAAACATTTTCCGGTTCTCTATGTAGTGCAGCGAGCACCGTCAGGGTAATGAGGAAGCGCTGTGAGGAGTGCGTTTCTTGACATTTGTTGACATCCCGAATCACTTTTCTGAGTTACAAATATGGAGTAAGCCTAATCGTTGTGTCACTTCCGGTATTTCAGACAATCCCTTTCCGTCAAGGATTTTTAATTTGTTGTGTTTTTTTTTAATTTGTTGTGGGTTTTTGTAATTTGTTGGGGTTTTTTAATTTGTTGCGATTTGCACTTCCCAGCCACCGTATAGAACTCTTATCTCATCATTCCTTTTATAAAGCTGCATCCCACGATTCTAAAGATTCAATCAGGTGTCAAGTGACTGCTGCAGCTATGTATTTGTAGGGTGAAACAGCCAACTGCTCTCCCAGGGGCAAACCAAGACTGAGCAACTTTCTGAACTGTCTACAAACAACACACTGGCACGGGTGTGGATGGGTCGGACTATCCTGTCTAATTGCAAAGAGATCCTCTGCCTAAAGTGATGAGTGAGCATTGCTGGCTCATTATTTTTTCAGCTAGACACAGATTGTCACTTTGCCTCTGCAGAGTCAAAAATAAAATTCCAGACTTTTTTCTCCACTTTCAGAGCTTGAGCTCTCACTAGACATCTTTATTATCCTGCTTTGCTGCATACTGTGTTCCTTGTTTTGACAGTAGAAAGATAATGTTGTTTTATATACTGTAAAACAGAAAAAAAGTAAAATCATAGGCAAAAGATAATGCATGTCAAAGGGAAATTATAATGTTTCCACGTTTCCTCAAATAGTGACCTTGAATTGTCCACTATTTATATGAACTGCAGACGTCATAGGCATTTATTTAAACTAAGCTTGTTTTAGAGGCAGATTTTTTCACATGTTTTATAACCATCCTTTATCTTCAGGTTAGAAAACAGTATCCCTGAGCTAGCACAAATCTCTAACTTGCACTTCCACACTGTATAAACTTGATGTTTGTTATTTTAACATATTTCGCCATGTTAGGGCAGAACGGTGATGTGGTGGTACTGTTGCTTCATAGCAAGAAGGTTTGACTCCAAAGGCCAAAGCCTTTCTGTGTAGAATTTGTATGTTCTCTTTGTGTTTGTGCGTGCTCTCTCTCTGGGTACTCTGGCTTCCTCCCAAAGTCCAAATACATGCAATTAGTTTGGTTGGGTGAATTGGTTATTCTAGATTGGCTCTGCTGCCCTCAGGTGAATGTATGGCTATTCACCCTATGCATAAGACGAGATGGTTCCAGGAACGACAGGACACATCGCTTTGTCTTTGTGTCTTTAACTGAAGACCGTTTTTTTCTCTTTTAATTTGTAAGAATGTGAACATACAGTAAAATAATATGTAAGCATCAGTATCGACTTATTATGTAACCAAAAACAGAAGTTAGCAACACAGCTTTTCTTATCCATTACATTCACCATAAACATCTTTCCTTATCAGTTCAAATAACCTCTTAAGTAACAGGAAAGTAACAAATCTTACAGAAAATAAAGCTACACATTGATTACTTACAGATTATGGCTCAACAAACTCCCCAACGATGTAAACTGGGCTTAAAGTTGTGCAGCTTGTTTTTTGCTCCAAGCATTTTCTCACACTGCCTGCGTGAACTTTTCCTGCTGCTTACAACACATCCCCAAAGGGGGCAGTGTAGTGCACACAAGGGGTAATTCTGCCCACTAGTGGGAAAACTCAGAAATGCATCAGCCAAAGAAACCCAATAAAGCAACAACAGGGGGGCAGAATATTGGCCATAGGTGTAAATGATGAATAGTTGTCTGTCTCTGTGTTAGCCTTGCGACAAACTGGTGATCAGTCCAGGGCAATGTTCCCTCTAAGCTGTGCGCGTGCGCAATTGCGCACGGCTGGCGCGGTCTCTGTGCACAGAAAATGACAACGTGTAATGACAACGTGTACAACCATTGGAGATGTGAGCAGGACAGGCGGAACAATTAACGGAAAAAATGTGGACTTTATACCAGTTTTTAAATTGTGTTGATAGGCCACGTAAAACCAGAGTTATGATAAAAATATCTGTAATGTTTGGTTTTCTTCCTGAATACTATCGTTGTTTATTTTTACTGCGGGAAGAAATGGTAAAAACTGTGTTTATAAGGAAAACGTTCAAAAGCACTCTCCGCCTGTGAGACAAAACCAAAAAAAACCCCACCCTTTCCTGTTCATCGAAAAAAGTACCATGTCAACCAATCAAAAACTTATATGGCAACATGGCATTTAGTTGTTTAGGAAAGGGGGAAGTTTTACGAGTGACGGCAGTATTTTGAGATGTGAGAGATTTGCGACATTTAGCGCAAATCTTCTGTAGTTAGTGTGTAGTGTAGTCAATAGTTTTGTTGTGTGTGTCAGAACAATGAGGTGACTACTGAATGTTACAGGTGTTACAGGAGTGATAAATCTCCTGTTGTCAGGCCTGCAGGTATCAGTCTGTTGTTCGCCTTTATCTCATAGTGGACAGAAATTATTCTTCGGAGTGGCACAAATAATTTGTGTGGCATCAAATTTGATGCAGAACACCCGATTGTTCTGTAAATAGTTTGAAATGTTTATTTAAAAAAACGCCTTGGCTGCATTTTTAGGTAAACAGCTGCAAGAAACTTTGTTGTTTGCAAAACTCAGTTACTTTTTTTGAAGAAGTAACTATATAATTAATTGCCCAACATTGGTCATTATTTACTGTATTTTGCAGACAGAGAGTTACAGGACTCTCTCCTAGACCACAGATTCATACTCATAATACAAGTCAGAGCTTTATTAAAACAAAAGAAAAAGAAAAAAAAAGAAAGTTGTGTTTTCAAAATTGGATTTTGTCACGGCCAGGGGATCAGCAGGCCGCTGACTAGTAGTGTTCTCTCTCTTGCTCTCTCTATCTCTCTCTCCCGCCAGGGCGGAACTGGTGGGTTCACGCCCTTGGCCCACGCCCCTCTGAAGAGGAAAGGAGGGCGCAGCCCAGCCTTTTGTGGTTTGGACAGATCATAAAAATCTGGAGTATATCCGGTCAGCAAAACGGCTCAATGCCCGACAAGTCAGGTGGGCCCTGTTCTTCACTCGGTTTCAGTTCACTATCACTTACAGGCCTGGATCTCGCAACACCAAACCCGATGCTCTCTCTCGTCAATTCACTGTCTCCGAGGACGTTGCCCGTGACTCTCCCATTCTCCCGCCCACTTGTGTTATCGGAACGCTGACCTGGGAAATAGAGTCTGCCATAAAGGAGGCCCAACGAACGGAACCGGACCCTGGAACCGGCCCACCTGGATCGCTTTTTGTTCCCTACCAGGTGCTGCACTGGGCTCATACCGCCAAGTTTACCTGCCACCCAGGGGTCCACCGCACCATCTCATTCATCCAACGTTTCGCCTGGTGGCCCACCCTCACCAACGACGTCCGTGAGTACGTCGCTGCCTGTCCAGTCTGCGCGCAGAACAAGACTGTTAACCAACCTGCGCTGGTCTGCTCCGGCCTCTACCTACACCAAGCCGCCCCTGGTCACATATCGCTATCGACTTTGTGACAGGCCTACCACCATCTTCAGGTAACACAGTTATTGTCACCATAATTGACCGTTTTTCTAAAGCTGTACGCTTTGTCGCCCTCCCTAAGCTTCCCACAGCTCTGGAGACCGCCCAGCTCCTAACAACCCACGTCTTCCGTCTCCATGGGATCCCCACTGATGTTGTGTCCGACAGAGGTCCGCAATTCACTTCCCGCGTCTGGAGGGAATTCTGCTCCGCCCTTGGGGCTCAGGTCAGTCTCTCCTCCGGCTTTCACCCGCAGACGAATGGTCAAACAGAGCTCGAAGCGGCCCTGCGATGTGTGGCCTCCACCCACCAAACCACCTGGAGCGAACAGCTCCCTTGGATCGAGTATGCGCATAACAGCCTCACCTCCTCGGCCACCGGTGTTTCCCCCTTCGAGGCCTCTCTGGGCTTCCAACCACCCCTGTTCCCGGCAGTTGAAGGTGAGCATTTTGTGCCTTCAGTTCAACAGCACCTCCGACGGTGTCGGCGTGCCTGGAAGGCCACGTGGACCGCCCTTCTCCGAACAGCGGACCGGAACAAACGCTTGGCGGACCGCCACAGGACGGGTTTGGCTGTCGACCAGGTTTGTTTCTCTCAGGTCAGAATCGAAGAAGCTGTCTCCCACCTTAATCGGCCCATTTGTGATTGACTCTTTGATTAACCCAGTTTCCGTCCGTCTTCAGCTACCTCGGAATATGCGCATTCATAACGTTTTCCACGTGTCTCAAGTGAAACCCTGTCTCTCCAGTCCTTTGTGCCCTCCCTCCAGGCCCCCGCCGCCCGCCCGGTTCATCGACGGCCATCCGGCGTTCACCGTCTCTCGGATCATGAATGTCAGGCGCCTGGGGCGCGGCTTGCAGTATCTGGTGGACTGGGAGGGCTACGGTCTTGAGGAGCGCTCGTGGATCCTGCGGGCGGCGCTGCTGGACAAGGACATGTTGCGGGAGTTCAATGCGGCTCACCCGGGGAAGCCTGGGGGTCGCCGGGGGGCTCCCATTTGGGGGGGGGGGGGGGGGGTACTGTCACGGCCAGGGATCAGCAGGCCGCTGACTAGTAGTGTTCTCTCTCTTGCTCTCTCTCTCTCTCTCTCCCGCCAGGGCGGAACTCATGGTGGGTTCACGCCCTTGGCCCACGAGGAAACACCTGGGCCTCGTCAGTGCAGCCAGCATTTAAGCCAGGGAGTGGCTTCTACTCATCGCTGGATCGTTGTGTGTGACTCGCGTCAGTGCAGCCCGGCTCTGAGCAAGTTCTCTTTTGCTTCCCTTTGCAAAACCTCTAACGTGTGTTTCCTTCTGTACATAGATCCCCTGGACCCGACCCTGCATTCCCAGAGCGGATTCCCTTTTTGTGTGAGTGTTTGGAGAGAGAGTCAGAAGAGGAGCAAGTGTCTTTTCCCTACCTGGACTTCCCCGGAGCCTTTTCCCTGTCACCGCTTTGTATATAGCACTATCCCCTGCACTGTTTGTATATACACCTGGTGGAACTGTAATAAATACTGACTGTGCCTCTGAGTCCTGCGTTTGAGTTCTCAAGCGAACCATGACACATTCTACACAGGTCATGAACAAGATTTTTTTTAATTTTTATTGTAAGTGGGCTAAAGCAGTTAATTAAAAGTAGTCCAACATAAATGTAAATGCTGTAATTTGATTATTTTAATAAACCATGTAACTTGGATGGATTCGATGCTGGCGTGACCACAGTGCATATGTCTAATGTTGCTCAGAGTGGTCCAAGGGACCGCTCAGGGAGTTTGTGTGTTCGCTCAGACACATGAAAAATTAGAGGGAACATTGGTCCAGGGTATACCCTTCCTCTCACCCTCTGCGACCCTAATAAGGATAAGCAGAAGAGAATGAATGGATGGATGGATACTCTATGTTAATGTGACTAGATGTAGATGATTTCTGAAGTTGTTATAGCATGGTATTACAAGTTTAAAAACATCTCAACAACACAAAAACAAATGAATGCCCAGGTAAATCAGCAACTTATATCAACTTCCATGCATCCATCAAATCCTGGTATGTAAGGGGCCATTGCTGGAAGCAGAGTGGGTGGAAGTTAGATGTGTGCATGGGGATATTCATAAGTGGAAATTAAATATAAGGGCAAAACACATAGGCTTAGACCTTGCCTAACGTATCCCTTAGTTCTGGGATCGGATTGGCCTGGGTTTAATGAATTATTGGGGCAGTGGGTGGAGATCTGTTCACAATTAGTAGGAACATGTGATGTCTGTGCTGTCAGTGTCAATCTGTTGATGTACCCAGAATGTCAGCTGTTGAACCAGCCGGCCATTCCAAGACCGCCTTTGTGCCCACTGCCTTTAATGGAAGTGCCATTTGAGCACATTGGCACGGACCTCATCAGGCCCTTTCACCAGAGCGCACTAGGATATCACTTTGTATTAGTTCTGGTGGACAATGTGAAATGGTATCCCGAAGCAGTGCAGCTCTGCAGCATTTCAGCAAAGAATGTAACACTCTTTCAGGTAACCTTGCATATTGTTCATGTCTCGCACACTAAAAGAACTGCATGAACTACTGGGCATTAAATCTGTTTGAACTAGCATCTACCACCCTCAGACTGACAGGTTGGTGGAGTGGCTGGATGTGGATGTGACAAGTGATAATAATAACAACTGTACTGTTTTAAAACATTCACAGCAGGTGAGATATCCAGTCTTTAAGTGATGACGTATGAACAAACTACTCTGGGTTTATCAGGGCTGTTGTATTTTTAACATGTGTCAATGCTTTGTGTCTTGTTCTGTTTAATCGGAACAAGCCCCCCAAAGAAGGCAGTGATCACTGTCGGCCTCTCTCGGATTTTATTACCGCTATTCATTTTAAAGATCAGTTTTTCAAACCTTACAGCCCAGCCCATGCAGCAGTATATTAATGACTGACCTCGTATTGTGGAAAGATTATCTCAGTTGCTCTTCTGACTGAAGTTTGGTCTGTTTACATCATCCTGCCATGCAACAGCATTTGTCCCTAACCATTGGGAACCCTCATGTTAACCTTTAGCAAGTGGAAAAAATTTAGCGTTCATCCTCCAGCTTCACTGTGTTTATATTATGCTAACATAGCTGTGTAGCTAGCTACCACATAGCACATAATTATATACCACCTAGTACAACTTCAGTAACCCTACAAATGCCACTGCTGTTTAGTTTTCTGTCTTCATTTATGTTGGAAGTGATAACAGAGCTGTACATTTTAATTTTTCAGAAATCCCTCAGCCAGAACATGGTGTATTATTTAATCTGTAGACTTCCCGTGTACTACTAGATAGAACCCAAATACCACGTACGCGAACCACTTGTCTACGGGATGCTTTGCTTGAGCAGAGAGATCATGAGAGCGCATCCCTTGTATTTTATCATTGTAGACTGAATGGACTGATTCTTATATAGCACTTTTCTACTCTGCTGGGGTACTGAAAGCGCTGTATACAACATGCCACATTCACCCAATCACACCCATTACCTCAAGCACTTTCTCTATACTTAGTGCTTTCTAACTACATTCACTCACACACACACACACACACACACACACACACACACACATTCATACTCCAATGGATGAGCAACTTGGGGTCAGTATCTTGCCCAAGGATACTTAACATGCAGACTGGAGGAGGATCGAACCACCAACCTTCCGATCAGTACCTGCTCTACCTCCTGAGCTACAGCCAGGTAGACAATGTAGACAATGTGAGCTTTCACCGTGGTCCAGGAATATGTGATTCGTTTCACAATGAGTAGCATTTTATGAATATGTTTCCTCCACCATACTCTCCCTTTTTGAACCCTATTGAGGAGTTTTTCTTGTCATGAAGATGGAAAGTATACATCCGAAACCCTTACATACAGGAAAATCTACTTATACCAGCTTCACTGGCTTCCGGTTCAATACCACATCAATTTCAAGATACTTTTGTACACATTCAAGGCTATCCATCATCTCTCGTCTTCATACCTCTCTGACCTGGTTCAAATCACCATTCCTTCTCGGTGTCTCAGATCCTCCTCCTCTCCTTCTTTTTCCGTCCCTTCCCCCCAGCTAGGCACCATGGGGTGCAGGGCTTTCTGTTGCTTTGCCCCCCGTCTTTGGAACTCCCTTCCTCCACTGTCAGCTGGCCCAGAGTGTATGTAAACACAGAGCCACTCCAGAGAGCAGATGTTGCTGCATTGCAACAGCATTTTGCAGATGTGTTTGGTGTAGCCCGAGACTAGGCCTGGTAGCTCCGTGGCCTGACTCAGTCAGTGGAGATATGTGGCAGGGTGTAGTCTGTGGTTCAGCGGTAGCAGAGGGGTGGTGCAGTGGGTTCAGGGAGTGCAAGGGGAGGCTGGCCAGTGTGGCTGTCAGCCACCATCTAATCGTGGCTCCCCTATTTTAGTAGCATGCTAGGCCCTGGGAGAGAGAGAGAGGAGTGGGGAGCTGACAGCTGCTCAAATGTTGTTGAATTTTTCCCTGCTTGGTATGTGGAGCACCTCAGATGCAAAACGGATACTGCTCAACTGATGGTAGTTGAACCTGAAGAGTTTAACCACTCCACCTCATTGTCAATATACACTGTGTGAGGCAGACACCTTCTTGCACCAAAGGCATTTCTTATACAATAACGCAATTTTTTGTGATGTATTTAAAGCTTTTTTCCCCCCTTCCATGAAGTTAAGATGCAAGTAAACGCATGTCTGTGAAGGTTAACATTAACGTGGCTCATCAGGTAACAGCATGGGACAGGCATCTATTTAGAGGATGCCTGTCCTATCACTGTCACATTTTCACTATTTTGAAAATAACCTTGAATAAGCTTCTCAAGTCTTAGTATAGATCATTCTGAGGGACCTATACAGGTGTTATCCCCCATTCCTACAGAGACTGTGTCTATTTCCAAATCACCAAGAGACAAACCAAAAATCAGCAAAAAATGATTTAAAAACACACAAAGAAAGAACAATATAGCATCCTCAGCTGTACCAAAAAGTAAAACAGTTAAATGTGGTTTATTAAATATTAGTTCTCTCCTCTTAGTCCCTGTTGATACACGATTTAATAATTGATCAACATATTACTATTAGGAGCTGGGAGGTAGTGTGCTGTGGCTGAGCTGTCACTTTCACTTTTGCAGAACAGAAGGGCAGGGCTGTGATCTGTGGGATCCTTGGCACCCCTGCGAAACATCAGGCATCATCAGCTGGGGCTTTTAAGGAGCTGTGCAGAAGATGTCTGGTGTCGGAGTATTGTTTCATCCACAAGTGGTAACATGCCAAATGTGCTGAATGCTATACTTTCAAACCAACGAATGTGTGAAGATCGTTCCTCGCTTGTATTCCTTCCTACCGCCAGCCTCGCTTCTACGATCGTCAGCCCCATATCCTCTGAGGTTCATCTCCATCTGGACTCTCTTGACTTTTTTCCTTTACCTTCGGCACAGCCTGCCCGCACTCAACCCTCCTCAGACCTTTGGCTCCTCATCGCCCCAGCCCGGGCTGGTAATCAGTTCGTGACAAGTAAGCTCTCCAACTCTCTCCCTCGTATTATCCTTGTTTTTGCCTCTCCGTATACTAGCACTAATCTCTGCTCTCCTTTTTCTGCAGACCATTTGAGCACTCCCCTCACACCCTGGAATTGTGTTGTTTTTGTCATTGTAAATAAAACCACTGCACCGCAACCAAACATGTCTGTGTGTTCTGCTCCACTGATATTATGTCATAACAATTTCAGAGACCTGGTTACAGCAGGATGATTGTCTGATACTCCTTTAGTTAGCAAAATGAGTTTGATCTCTGTCACAATCCTCAAAGTACATGCTGAGGAGGGGGATTGGCAGCAATCTTCCACACCTGGTCATCTATCAACTATAGACCCAGACAGAGTTTTAATTCATTAGTCTAATTTTTAGCTTTGTCCACCCTAATTGGAAAACTCGAAAAACTGTTTTTTCCTGACTTTTTATCTGATTTAGTTATCAGTTCAGATAAAATAATTATCATGGATAATTTAACATCCATAACATGGCATTTAATCTACTATTAGACTCAATTGGCTTAAAGAGCCCACCCGCCACTTTAATCAAACTCTGGATCATCGTTATCTTTTATAAATAAGAAATTCCAAAGGGCTCTGATATTAGAGCACAGGATAATTAGTAATGTGCTCATGGTTTTCTGATGTTAATTGGCATTCACTCATGATCCCTAATGCGGATAGCTAGGTTTCCGTAACTTTTTAATTGGGATCATAGCTGGGTTGTAGGTGCCATGATGGTCTTCATCTTTCTCCCTTGTACTCCACCCTTTTTGGCATAGACCTTGATGGACAAAACTTAGTTTGGCTAATAGTAACAATACTTTCATAACTTAGATTTACATAGCAGCTTTGAGAAACCCCAGGAAACTTAAAGCAGCAAGACAACAAAAATAATTTACCAAGGACTGTGACATGACTGTTCAGTATACATTTAATATCACTGTAAATGACCCAGATTTGTTCTGTTTGATATTTTTTAGATACTTAAATCCCTGAATGATTTATACCTTATAATGTTCATTAGACTCTTATTTTGAAATTCGGAATGGACAACTTCCGGGAATTAAGATCAAACTGCTACTGTTTGCTCACTAGAAAAGGTTAATGAGAAAGTTATCCTTTTCCATACATCTTTAAATTAGCATCTAGCTGGAAAGCGAACAGGTATGTTTGTGTATTGTACTTGTTGTTTACATTTCTGACAATTTGTAAATGTATTACTTGATTGTTAACAAGTTTCTGAGTGATCTAGTAGGCTGATGCTAGCGCCTCCTGTGTCTTTTCTGTGAATTATTTAGCATGGGGGAAACGTAATTATATCAAGTGAATGTTTATTTTGTTTTATATTATGATTACAGCTCTTACGATGTGTCTATGGTAACTTGTGAATAAATGGGTTGGAATACCCCACCATGGTCCATCGATTATGATCATTGAGTGCATCGTCTGAATAAGGTCCGGCTGGAATGCTACAATCACTTAAGTCTCTTCAAGACATGTGAAAGCATAGTCCACTAGTTTCTTGTATGTTAGGTTCCTGAATTCATATATTGCCATTTGTAGCTGGAAGCTAAATATTGATGTCCTTTTTGATCCATTCACTTACCTAACACACATGGAATAGAGTTGGCCAACTTATTTTGAAATCAGCCATAAACGGTGCTTCATGTACCAATTAACTTATGAGACCAAAGCTTGCTGCCACCCTGGGGTCATTGTTTTTCCTTAGCTCTCTGAACTCTTCTAACATCTCTGCAGGTTCACCAACTGGATAGGTGGGGCAATAATTCACTTCTCTACCTCTTCAGAAGGTAGAGGGCTACATAGTGGCTGTAGCTCAGGAGGTAGAGCAGGTCATCTGCTAATTGGAAGGTTGGTTTTTCCATCCCTGGCTACTTGCCACATATCCTTGTGTCCTTGTGCAAGACACTAACTGCAATGCATCCATCAGAGTATGAATGTGTGTGAAAGGTAGATAGAAAAAGTGCTTGTGGGTGAATGAGATAAGTTGTGTGAAGTGCTCTGAGTGCTCGGATAGATTAAATAAAAAGTGCATTTACTTCAGCTTTTTTTTGGCTTCTTCACATCATATGCAGGAGGATATTTGTGGCATCAGCTGAGTAAATATGGAGCTGTGAGTCACCAGGCTGGGCAGATGCAACTGAGCTGATGATGACCTTGATGGTACTTTTGTCCTGGATGTCCGACATTGACTCCAAGTTGGTGAATTTCTTCTCAAACTCTGCATCCGTGAACTAAAGCCAGATGTCCCCATTAACTCCACACTGTCCCTTTATTTGCTGATCAAGTTCCCTGATAGACTTTGGCATCCCATTTGGAAAGATCAATCTCCACGAATCATTTTCACCAAGAATGATTCTGAGTTTCACCACAGCAGCCATTTCACAACAGCCTAAGAAAAGAAATTAAGACGTTAACCGTTATAACAACAGCAAATCTGATTTCAGCAAAGCAATTAGAACAACAATATGTAATGCTGTCTTCATTTAAATGACTTTGAAATAAAAATGCCACATTTGTTTTCAATACATTTTAAATTTCCATTTCGGTGATGATTATCACAGATTCAGACCAAAGCAACAAGACCATGACAGCACTACCAACACTAGCTGTTTTGCAAAAAAGAAGAAAAAAAGAAGAAAAGAAGGAGATAAAGAAGAAGAGAAAAAGATGAGAAGGAGGACAAAAGAAAAGATTAGAAAGTAGATGATTTTGGAATAGTGTGGGAGGCATTATTAGTCTCTGAATGTGAATAAGACTATAGAGATGGTGATAGACTTCAGATTGAATGGATAAGTGATCCCAATATTTATCAGTCTAGCCAGAAGAGTGTTTACATAAAAGCAGTGATGTTGGGAGATGATATACTGTTATATCAGAAAATGTGCAGAGGCTGAACATGGATTTGGATCTTAAAACCCAACACTGAACCTGAGGTCAACTGGATAAGTCCTGCTTTGTAGTACAGTCCAACACAGAGGCTTTACAGAAGGAAAGAATAAGCAAGATCTATATCCCAAGGAAACTAAGATCCTTGAATATGTGCAGTTAGTCAGTTATGGTGAGCCTTGTGTACATTTTTGTGGTCTGCTGGGGGAACAGCACTGGTGAAGCCAGCAGACTGAAAATGATCAGGAAGCCTGACTCTTTGAGCTACACCCTGTACACATTTGAAGTTGCTAAATGGTGAATGGACTGATAGCACTTTTCTCCTCTAGCTCAGCTCTTAAAGCAGTTTACATAACTTGCCTCATTCACCCATTCACACAAGCGCCTTCTATCTAACATGCACATGCATTCATATGAAGTGAAGAACAAGATCCATAACAGAAGATCTGGAGGAGCTTGAAAGAGATTCCAGAGAAGAATTGGCTGGGATTGCTCAGGGGACGTGTGCAAGACTTGCAGAAAATTTGAACTAGTGCGGGATATTATTCAACAAAAAAGATAGACAACTGACTATTAGACTCAAAGGGGCTAATGTTTTTCTTTCTTTTGTGAAATAATTTTGTTTCCATGCGCCAAATAGAATAATGTAAGTATCCAAAATAAGTATGTTTAGAAAAACTATGTTACAAATGCTTTGCTTCATCTAACAGCTTTTGGGAAATACAAAAATGAAACTTTCATGATGGTCTGGGGGTGAAGGGTGGGGTTTATTCTGCCCTAATCTGTAAATCTCTTAATATTTTACTCAAAGGCAGGCTAAGGCTAATGCAGCCAGCCTTGTCTGTGGTTTAGGTAGATACTATAGAATACACTGGTTTTACACTAATTCTCCAAAAGAAGAGCAAATTCACACTATCACACATAAAAAGCAGACTCAAGAGACACAATTCACCTGAAATTCACCCCACTGGTCCTTACCATTGCTGCAGCAATTTCACACATTTTTTGAAGACCTTTGGAGTCCAGCCTCCTTCCACCTTAAATAACATGAAGTTGGGGAAAGCAGAGCTGCTCTATTACATTGCTATGGCACCCCAAGGGGAGATGTAACACCACATCTTATACTTCTATAGGCCTTCAGAGACTAGAAGTGAGGGAAGAGAAGGTCGGAAAGAAAAAGAGAAACCCAGAATGTTTGAGGGGAAAGCAACAGAGACAAAGAGTGTCCTCAATATACAGTGTAAAATGAGTGTTTTGTAGACTAACTGACAGACGTGCCTCAGAGTTAAGATACAGTCCCGATCAAAAGCTTAAGAACATTTGAAAAATGGCAAAAACATGCAACAAGAAGAAATGGGAGTGAGACAAAACATTTTTTTGAGCATGCAGTTTATTGAAAACAATGCTTAAACTGAAGCAGGCTGTTTTACAGCTGATCAAAAGTTTAAGACCACATGCCTGTAAAAGGCCAAATCTGTGCAAAAATGAGGATTTATTGTCATTTTCTGTCAGGTAGTCACACTGACATGATGTTCTATTATCTATGGAATAACCTCCCCATCTGATTCCATTCAATCCTTCAAATCGCGGTTAAAAACCCACTAATTTAGCCTCGCCTTTTCTACCAGTTAATGATTGTTTGTTAGTTAGTTTAATGCTTATTTCTACAGGGCTTAAGCCCGGGTTGTTTTGTCAGAAGCCCGGGGTCTTTTGGAGTGTAATTTTTTCATAGTTAGATGCCTGGCTGACAACTGTATAAAACAAAAAACTACACACAATATTCGAAGCACATAGTGCACACTGTGGGAATTTACGACTGTAATATTGGTATGATCCGAGCTCAGGCACTAAGCGGGGTGGGGCAGCTGCTGCCTGCAAGTGCGCTGTTGGAGAAACGGAGCTAGGCAGACAGAAGAGAACTGAAGTTTGACCAGGTACCAAAGCAAATCATTCGTACTGTACAAATAATGTAAATATGATGGTGTATCAAGAAAGATTGATGTCAAACTGATCACTTGACCCATATTACGTTACTTTCTCTTCAAGTGAATCAACAAATGGCGATATGAAAAGCCGAACAACAACAATGCTGTTTTTTTTAGAGAGTCTTAGCTTACATGTGTGTTTATTTCATATTTTCAGTTGTTACCCTCCACGGCTAAATAAATTAGTTTCAGTAATGCACTGATATACAAGAATGGACATAAGGGGCTTCTTTCAAAGAAAAAACTCTGGTAGATGTTATTTTATATATTATGCTTTGTATGTTGTTCAGTATATTTCTATGCAAAACAAGAGGAACTTCAATACACAGCAGTATATTCACAGTTTAAACCAGATATTTACATACACTTTATGGAAAACACAAGAACATTTTTTTTACTGTAGAACATCAATTTAAAGTAAACTTGTTTTGTTTTAGATAAATAAATATTGAAATATCTTTTGAATGAGTTAAATGTCAGAATAAAGAGAGACAGAGCTGTCTATTTTTTATCACTTTCATCAAATTTAGGAGCACATATACACTAAGTTTACTGTTAATTAATAAGAAAACTCCAGACGATTCCATTCTGAGCTGAAGAAGCTTCTGATGGGTTAGTAGAGTCCATGTGAGGGTGGCACACCTGTGGATGCATATAAGGCAAAACACAGAGCCTGTTTCTTTGAAATGGGAAAATCAAGAGATGTCAACCAAAACACCAGAAAAAGAACTGTGGAGCTCCATAAGTGTGGCTCAATTTTGAATACAATTTGGTGCCATTTGCAATTAAGAAATACAGATAGTTTCTCTCTTTACTCTTAAAGTTAACAAATATGTTTTTTTTATCTTTATCAATCTAAAAAAAATAAACATTTAGTCTGATTTGATGTTACAATTAAAAAAGTGTTTGTGTTTTGATCTGAAGAGTATGTAAATATCTGGTTTCAACTGTATATTTGATGATTGTCAGCACAGAGGGAGAAAGAGAAACAGAGAGGGAGAGAGAGGAACAGAGAGGGAGAGAGAGGAGAATGAGGACAGAACAGAGATGAACAAGAGCAGGTGAGACACACATGTTAGTCAAATGGTTGTTTACCAAAAGTATCACCGTATCATAGGTACTCATGTATCTTGTACCTAGTGTTTCTTTTTAGGTTTGTTATTTTTCAAGTTATATATTTATTAAGTTATGCAGGCTTGTTTGCACAACAAGGCTAAATAATTATATAAACTTTTCTGAATCTAAATAGTGTACTTTGGTAGAATTAAAAAAATAAGTGTAGTGCAGGTGATGATTTTTAGTGCTACTATCATCTAGTTCTGATTCTGGTTCTGTTTTGGTTAAGTCCTAAGTACTCCTGATTTTGAACTGTTGTAGTCCTGTTTTAATTCCGGATCAGTTCTTGGTCTGGTTGAATGGGGGTTTAGTCCTTGTGTCTTGATACAGCCCTGATTTTGTTCTGCCTTGCTGCTTAATTAAAAACCTAGCTTAAGGTGTCCTGCATATGTGATATATATTTTTCCCTATATGAAGTCATTCTTTTTTGAACAAAACTCAAAACAGACCAAGATCAACTTGTAGCAGAGTGATGGGAAGAGAAGAGTATGGAGAAGGAAAGGAACTGCTCATGATCCAAAGCATACCACCTCATCAATGAAGCATTGTGGTGGAAGTGTCATGGCGTGGGCATGTATGGCTGCCAGTGGAACTGGTTCTCTTGTATTCATTGATGATGTGACTGCTGACAAAAGCAGCACGATGAATTCTGAAGTGTTAGGGGCAATAATATCTGCTCATATTCAGACAAATGCTTCAAAACTCATTGGACGACGCTTCACAGTGCAGATGGACAACGACCCAAAGAATACTGCAAAAGCAACCAAAGAGTTTTTGAATGGAAAGAAGTGGACTGTTTTGCAATGGCCAAGTCAATCACCTGAACTGAACTACAAAGTGGCCTCATACGGCGTGCGGCGCGCGGTGAGAGATGCAAAACGCCGATACCGGGAACGTGTGGAGTCCCGCTTCCACCAGGGCGACACACGGAGTATGTGGCACGGACTACGCACCATTACGGACTACAAAGCCAGGGACACTGCGCCGATCAACGCCGACTCTGCATTCACCAACGAGCTGAATCGGTTCTACGCCCGTTTCGAGGTTAGCCAGGCGGCTAATGCTATCTACCGCCTGACTACCGAGGACAGTGACGTCATCAGCGAGAGACCGGTGACCAGCATCGCGGAGCATGACGTCCGAGCGGCACTGAGGAGAGTGAACACAAGGAAAGCGGCGGGGCCAGACGGCATCACCGGCCGTCTGCTGCGCTGCTGTGCTGACCAGCTAGCAGGTGTGTTCACTTACATCTTCAACGAGTCCCTGGCGAAGTCTGTGGTCCCCACATGCTTCAAAAGATCCACCATCATCCCTGTGCCCAAGAACAGCAAACCCTCATCCCTGAACGATTACCGGCCAGTTGCACTGACCTCGGTAGTAATGAAGGTGTTTGAGAGGCTGCTGAAGAACATCATCTCCTCCTCCATCCCAGTCACCACAGATCCGCTGCAGTTTGCCTACAGATCCAACAGATCCACAGAGGATGCCATCGCCCACATCCTACACACCACTCTCAGCCACGTGGACAAGAAACAGGGTAACTATGTGCGAATGCTGTTTGTTGATTACAGTTCAGCGTTTAACACAATAGTGCCCTGCAGACTGTTCACAAAGCTGAGGGATCTGGGACTTAACAGCCGTCTGTGTGCATGGGTGTTGGACTTCCTCACTGGCAGAACTCAGGTGGTGAGGGTGGGCAGGTGCTTCTCCAACAGCATCACCATCAACACAGGAGCACCTCAGGGATGTGTCCTCTCGCCACTGCTCTACTCCCTCTACACTTCAGACTGTGTGGCCACCCATGGCTCCAACACCATTGTGAAGTTTGCTGACGACACAGTGGTGTTGGGTGCCATCTCCAACAACGATGAGGCGGCCTACATGGATGAAGTGAAGAATCTGGCATCGTGGTGCCAGGACAACCACCTCCAGCTGAACGTCAGCAAGACCAAGGAGCTGGTGGTGGACTTCAGAAGGGGTCAGCACAGACTACAAGCCCATTATCATCAATGGAGCTCCAGTGGAGAGGGTGCAGTCCTTCAAGTATCTTGGTGTCCACATCTCCTCAGACCTGACATGGGCTGCCCACATTCAGGTCCAGACCAAAAAGGCTAGGCAGCGCCTGTATCACCTACGACAACTGAGGAAGTTCAGGGTCTCTCCAAAGATCCTCAGGATTTTCTATACAGGCGCTGTGGAGAGCATCCTCACACAGAACATGACATCGTGGTTCGGGAACAGCTGTGTGAAGGACCAAAAAGCTCTCCAGAGAGTGATCCGTACAGCAGAACGCTGCTGCAGGATTGCTCTCCCCCCGCTTCAGGACACCTACACCAGGAGATGCCGGACTAGAGCAGCGCAGATACTGAAGGACCCGTCCCATCCTGGCAACAAACTGTTCCAACTTCTGCAATCTGGTAGAAGGTTCCTCATCATCCGGGCAAGGACAGAGAGACTCAAGAGGAGCTTCTATCCCCAAGCCATCCGTGCCCTAAACACACACACCCGCCCGCTCACATCATCTGTAATTGACTGAGACAGGACTCTTCCAGACACTCTAAACCAAGGCACAATGTACATTTCAAATTCCTTTAATTTTAAATATGTTTATATTGTCTATCCTGTAAAATAGTCAGATGTCTATTCATATTAATGTACAGAATTCACCTGCTTGCTGCTACTACTGCACATTCACCCAGTGTATATACTATATGTGTGTGTGTGTGTATATATATATATATATATATATATATATATATATAATGTTCTTCCTCTACACCCCCCCAATTTTTGCACATGTCAAGGAGCGTGTCAGGCTACATTTCACTGTGTGTTATACTTGTATAACTATGCATATGACAAATAAAGAACCTTGAACCTTGAACCTTGAATCCAACTGAGCATGCATTTCACTTGCTGAAGACAAAACTGAAGGGAAAATGTCCCAAGAACAAGCAGGAACTGAAGACGGTTGCAGTTAGGGATGGGGATGGCACAATCTGGTCAGCCTTTCTTCCTGGCAAGATTGACTACCTCCCCAAGTACCTCTCACTTTAATTGGGAGGTCTTAAAGTTGGTCATATTGTCAGGGCCAACGGCCAAGTCAAAGTAAAACGACTCAAGTACAGAATTCAGACGGAGGCGTAGGATAGACATGTGAAACAATGTTTATTTACAGCCATAGCTGGACTGGCCATCGGGCATACCGGGCATTTGCCCAGTGGGCCGCTGGCGATTTTTTGTTTTTATGGGCCGATCGATTTTTTTTTTTTTTTTTGGAAGGGTATAAATAATGAAAGGTGTTGGATTGGCCAATTGGTCATGATCGACTCTGAGCTGGACCAATTACAGCCGAGGAGGTCGGATGCACCCTCCCCCTTGTTTAGCAATCTTATAGACAAACTAAAGAAAATGGAGAACAAAAAAAGGAAAGGAGGTGCAGAAGAAATTAGGGAGAAAGAAATTTGTTAGTTTGAAATGCTACAGGGAACTATGTACCTGTACATTAATGCTGTGGAAAGACTTCCTGTTCACATAGTCTCCTTCATTTACTGAAGGAGTAATGATTGGAATGTGAGTGCCATCTATACAGCCAATCACGCCTGGGAACCCTGAAAATAAATGTAAAATTTAAGTAGTAGTTCAAGTATCACCACATCATGAATTAAGTTTCGTTCATCCTGATACCTGCAATTTTGTGGAATCCCTCTTTGATAAATCTTGTGGGTCTATGACCGGGGAACACCACAAACGAGTGCAGGAGACGTTTCAGTGCAACTGTAACATTCCTGACTGCCCGACAGACGGTAGCCTTGGAAACGTGCTCAGCATCACCAATATTATATAGAAAGCTCCCGTTTGCAAAAAACCGAAGTGCAATACAAGTAATATGTACAGAACTGAGAGAATGTCCGCGATGTGTCACATGAGCAATATTAGGCCTGAGGATGTTATTCAAATAAATTATAGATTGTGCTGAAAAACAGTAACGTTCACACAGAAAATCATCAGGAAATGATAAAATGTCCAAACGCGCTCTAATCACTCTCTCCCGGCGGAGAGCTCTGCGGAGAATTTGGGCTTCAACATCTACTGGCTCTTCAAGGAAGGGGCACGCCATGTCTGACACTTCCTACAGTCAGGTTTCTGACAAAGAGGCGGAGAACGTCAGGGTTAGTTGAAGTGTGTCGTCATAGTAACTCACTCAGAATTAATCTAAACTCGCTTTGTGAAACCGAAAACCCAGAGTTTTCGTTAACTCAGGATATACTTACTCAGAGTTTGCACTAAACCGGCTTTCTGAAACAGGGCCCTGCTGTCTATCTGTGTCAGATATAAACCAAGTTTAGTTGTAGTTTGTTTTCGCTGTGCTGACTTTTTACAGTCGCTTAGAATAACTGGTACTGCGTACTAGCTAGCATGACGGAGTTTGTATACTGCTGGGCGGGTGCTATGAAGTTACTGATAGTAAATTTTATTTTATGCTTAAGGTTAGTTTTTCAAACTCCTCAAAATCTTAACAAATTGTGCCAATCCTTACATGTTGCACCAGGCTGATTTATCATCAAAAGTGGAGAAGTCTGTGACAGAGGAGACAGAAGAGCAGCAGAGAGAGATGGAGCAAGAGAGAGAAATAAAAGAGCAGGAGAGAGAGATGGAGATGGAGAGATGATTTTATGTCATCCATGAGGGATGCATTTGACATATGTTTCACATATTATAGCCCAACAAGTTACTTATAGCAATTTAAATACGAGCAATCAGTTTTTGGCAGACAATCACTTTTTGGCACAACACCGGCTATTGCAGTTAATAATACAACAGCTTCTTGCCATTTTTTGTGTTTCTTTTTATCACTGTGTAACTGAGTTCAATTGAAAGCCTGCATGTGCTAGTACCTCTTGCCACAAGTTCCCAGAATCCTTTGCGGTTTTACCCCTGAATGACGTCACATTTTTGGTGGGCCGGTCTCTAGTCAAAATGCCCGGGCCGATTTTTTGTCCCAGTCCAGCCCTGTTTACAGCGCAGTGAAATAATTAAATGAATGAGCATTAACTGGTACGATGAACAATTAAGTAAACCTGAGCTAAGACAAGGACGTGAAATACTAAGCAAAACTTGAGCAAGGCAGAAAACGTGAGCTAGACACTGTTCTGACTGGAGCTTTTGTGATGTGGGGCAAGGGAAAATCCGGCTGAGTGATGGGAACTGGGGAGCTCAGAGTCACTGGAATGAGAGAGATAGGTTCAGAAATTGTCCAAGGATATGCGGCAGGCATGAACATGAGTCCGATCTTGGTGCTTATTTGTCACAGGTAGAGAAATGCCATGGAGGGGTAAGGTCCGGGTGAGAGATGGTGAGTCTAAGTTGCTCCAATTACTGCAGCAGGGAGGCAGGAAAGTAAGTGGAATGGGCAAGAACTGTGGCTGTGAAGTTGTCGAGAGGCCCAGCGTCCTGAGGAGAGGATTATTTTCAGAGGTAGAATGTGGCAGTCTGGTGAGTAGCTGAGAAACAGAAAGCACGAGGTAAGTTAAAGTAATTTTCTATGAGTCTCGCAAAACTGTGGCGACATGCATTAACTAGGGTTAGCTGAAGATCTGGCGAAGAATGGCTGAGAAGACTGGCCCTAAATACAGACAGCTTGATTACCAGACGGTGTGGAAAATTCGCAGGAATGAGGTGGCTGCTCCTAGAAGTGACACTGCCGGCTCTAATGCCGGCTGAAATTAACAGCAACATTTTTCCACATTTAGCTCATAACCTTACAAAAACATTTTTTTGAGTCATTTTTTACAACATTTAGTAAAATATTTGTAACTTTTCATATTTAAAGCACAATTTCAAATGTTAAATCTAAATGTTAAATATTAAATCTAAATAATATATTTAAATCTAAATGTTAAATCTAAATGTTAAGTGTTAAATCTAAATGTTAAATCTAAATGTTACAGGAAACGAAATATTTAGCTAACATGCAAATTTATTGTATGGATCAACGGAAATACCAAAATAAAAGCTTTACGAAAACCTCCGGTGCAAAAGTGTGCCGGTAGTGGTCAGATTGTGTCTGCTCTCTCCTGATGGTCACTTCTTAACACCATAAGCGGCTTCACTTCTTGCCTACCAGTACGTCCAGCGATTTAGCTGAAAACATCGGAAGATCCGTTTTGTCGGCCATCCAAAGGTTCAGCAGTAGTGGACTCTCAGCAGCTGCAGTCTCCACTTCACAATCGCTGCAGCACATGTCCAGCTAAATCGCTAGAAATGCTCGTAACTAACTCTAACTCTCTAACTCAAGAAGTGAAGCAGCTAACTAATAAAATGAGCTAGAAATTAACATTATGGAAAACTGTTACTTTAAGTTACATAGAACAAAAAAAAAATGTGATGAGTAGTGTTGATGACATGCATCTTCATAAATCTCTATGGGCATACATCTGAGACTTGCTGGTCTTGATGATTTGACAACAGCAATGCTAATGGTTGACCTTTCTTTCAACTCAAGCTGTTTGTCTTCCCGCTGATTATGCTGGCTTGCATGTCTAAAAGATTATTTATTCCCCTTCTCGTTTCATCTCCATCTGAAGTTTCCTGATATGCCAAAGGGGATGTGATTCAGTGTAAGATCTGTTGAAGAGCATTACAGTGATAAGTTTATTCAAAAGACTTGAAAGGGAATGCCATAATAAGCTGTCTGCCCCAAAGTATTTTAGACTGTGAGAGTGTGTAAGAATTTTAATCACATCGCTGTGTTCTCCAGCACATTTATGTCCTGCCAACAAATGACATCTTTTGCAGGACAAATGAGAACTTTACGGTATATCTAGTTTTAATTTGAAGACAATGAATATTAAGCTACAACGTCTCTCAGCATAGGAGATAAATACCTAAGGATATGGTTCAATCCTAACAGTATGTAAGTGGGTTGGTTGGCAGCACCTTGGCTGCAGCCAAGGAGTACTTGGGCTCATTTTTATAGCAATTTGCTATGAAGCAAGTGTGAAAATCATCCAGCAGGACAAGTGTTAAACAGCATTTTTATTTTGCTTTTCTTCACACTCTAAAACAAAGAACATAAAGCAGTTGCAGAGGTGTATTTCAACCTGTTGAAGTGCTGTATTAATATAGTAGGTAGGGAAACTGGGCATACAGGACATTCGGTACATGACGTACAGTGGTCCCTCGCTATAACGCGGTTCACCATTGTCAATCAATCTCATGCCTTGTCTCCTGTACAGTACAGAATACGTTCAGCTTGTGAAATTTACATAAATCTTCGATCGCTAGCAGTGTGACTCTGAAGTGCTGTACTGTATGTTTGTAAGTTTTCTCCCCAACAAACACAACAATGTCAACGAAACACAGTTTTGCACTGTCAAAGGCACCTGTGCTCGCCTTTGGTTTCATTCTATAATTCTGGACTTATTTTTCTACGAAGGTTTGAACTTTGAGAGTGTTTAAACAAGAGAGAAAAGTGTGAAAATGTTAGTGCCTGTCTGAGAAAATTGTATAAAGTTTGTAGTAAGGGGTTTTACAGCCTTAAAACATCTATAATAATCGTAAAAAATAAAATTGGCTACTTCGTAGATTTCACTTATCTTGGGTTATTTTTTGAATGTAACTCCCGTGATTAGCGAGGGACCACTGTAATTACATTAAAATCCAGCTTATTCAGTAGATTAACTTTGAGCTTTAAAAAATGACTGCATTGTTCGCCTACCAGAATGTATTACGTTTTCACCTACTTTGACAATATTATCAGTGAAAATAAGTAACGTGCAAAAAAACCCCAAATCACTAATAGTGATTTCTTTCCCCCCCTGACCTTTGCACGGACAAATTCTGATCATTGTATTGAGTTGTGGAATTTGATGTCTCTATCTATGTAAGATGCCAGGCACACATACAGTTAAATAGTCAGCTAAAAGGTGATAGCTCTAGGGCAATGTTCCCTCTAATTTTTCATGTATCTGAGCGAACACACAAACTCCCTGAGCGGTCCCTTGGACCACTCTGAGCAACATTAGACGTGTGCACTGTGGTCACGCCAGCGTCGAATCCATCCAAGTTACATGGTTTATTAAAATAATCAAATTACAGCATTTACATTTATGTTAGACTACTTTTAAATAACTGCTTTTAGCCCACTTACAATGAAAATTAAAAAAATCTTGTTCATGACCTGTGTAGTATGTTAACACTGTTGGAAGTAAAAATAACTCAAAAAATAACTTAACTCCAATTTTGAAAACACAACTTTTTTTTTATAAAGCTCTGACTTGTATTATGAGTATGAGTCTGTGGTCTGGAAGAAAGTCCTGTAACTCTGTTTGCAAAATACAGTATATAATGACCAATGTTGGGCAATTAATTACATAGTTACTTCTTCAAAAAAGTAACTGAGTTTTGCAAACAACAAGGTTTTTTGCAGCTGTTTACCTAAAAACTATTAAAACTATTTACAGAACAATCAGGTGTTCTGCATCAAATCTGATGCCACACAAATTATTTGTGCCACTCCAAAAAATAATTTCTGTCCACTATGAGATAAAGGAGAAAAACAGTCTGATACCTGCAGGCCTGACAACAGGAGATGTATCGCTCCTGTAACACCTGTAACATTCAGCAGTCGCCTCATTGTTCTGACACACACAACAAAACTATTGACTACACTATACACTAACTACACATGATTTGCGCTAAACGTCGCACATCTCAAACACCGCCGTCACTCGTAAAACCTCCCCCCGTTTCTTAACACCTAAATGCCATGTTGCCATATAAGTTTTTGATTGGTCGACATGGTACAGTTTTCCACCAATTGGAAAGGGCGGGGTTTTTGCTTTTGTCTTTGCTCACAGGCGGAGAGTGCTTTCGAGTGTTTCTTCCTGCAGTAAAAATAAACAACGATAGTATTCAGGAAGATAACCAAACATTACGTGGCCTATCAACACAATTTAAAAACTGGTATAAAGTCCACACTTTTTCCGTCAATTGTTCCGCCTGTCCTGCTCACATCTCCAATGGTTGTACACGTTGTCATTAACGTGGCTTCACTCCACAGCAACCACGCCGCTTTGCTAGCTAAAACATCGGTGTCGGCACATAAGGACGCTGTCATAGCCTGTCAACCACGTTGATTAGCTGTGTTTAAACGAATGTGAATCGCATTATTGGCTGGACTATGGGATAAGGTGGCATCGTTCTAATCCCATACAGGAGCAGCTAGTCACTTACTAACACTGCAAAACAGAATTGTTAACGTATTAATTTTAATTTCAATTCAGGTTAGATTTTTTTTTTGTTCGCAATTGCACACGCGCACAGCTTAGAGGGAACATTGCTCTGGCATATGTTGGCTTATCATTTATTTTACCCAATATGTGTGTAATTTAGCAGCTATATGGCATACAGACTGTGGACTGAGATGCAAAGCCAAAATGTGGTGGGCAGGAGCAAGTCAAACTGAAAATCAGGAAACACTAAGCAGGGACACACACAACTAAGTTTTCTCTGTTGATCTCACGTGGACCCACGGCAGCTGCACTTCCTTCATGTCCTGATAAAGAATAACCTGGACCGGAAACTGCTGCTGGCCAATGTGAATCATTTGCTAATACCTAAACACTAAGGATTTGAAAGAAAACATCATCATCATACAGTTGGTGTCACACGATTTGTGTCATTCTCTGTGTTTGGGTCATCAACTCAAACCTCACTGGGTCTGCACTCCCTGCATCCTGCTGGTGAAACAAGTCATTTTAAATTGTAACTGTGGTACTGCCTATTTGAAACCTTCATTCCAAATAGCTGCAAATAGCTGCTCATAAAGGAGTCGTATGATTGTTGGAGTTCTTTTACTAATATTGTAATATCATCCCATAGCATAAACAAGTAGCAAATCTGGGTTTGTCAAAGCCAGGATAAATCATTATCCATGTTTCAAAACACCCAAACAAAATGACTACATGTAAAATGCATAAACATGAACAGTGCATATTCCCACGGCAGGCCACTCTTTCTTATGGTTTCTTTTGAAGATACTCCAAAACACCTTCATGCTGGAAGGGATTCACAGCTGTCTTCAAAATTTTCTTTCTTTCTTGGCAGTTTATTTCTAAACTCTAGAACAATATGTGCAAAAGTTGTTTTTAGGGATTAAAGTAAAGGGTATTTGGTATGAATTTGCATTTCATATCATTGTGGTTTGCAAGAACTTCAAATAGCTGATCTTATCTTTTTTGTTCCGTCCGTGTGGTAACCTCTCGATTTTTTTACTTTTGCATGAATTCTTCACGCCTGTTCATCGAAGAGGGTGGAAAACACATCAGGCAAACAGAAGATTACAATGTATTTTTAAATTACTCCAGTGATGTATTAATGGAAATTTTTGTCTTGTTTGGGATCACTTTGAATTGTTGCCGTTTACATTTGTTTTCACCTGATTTATTTTTACCTGATTTGAAGTTTAAACAATAAGTTTAAAATTAACTAAAAGCCTACACCACTGCAAAACCATTTTTTGAAGTTAAAACATTATTTTCAGTATTTAAGACCAGCAGTGTGAATGTTGTAACTAAGCAGCAACCTGAGCAGAGCAGCTACCTGAACGCTACTCCAACATGTGAGTGAAGTTGGCCCCCCCCCCCACCTTCTTCAAATCCAACAAAAGTGGTATCAAACGTTTGTGCTACATTTGTGCTGGTTTGTGCTGCAAAAATTTTCGTTTGTGCTGCTATCATTTTAAAGATATTAATAGAAATTTCTAGAGGTCATCAGAGGTCAACCAGCCCCCCCACATTACCCAAATCAAACAAAATGGGTGTCAATCAACTGTGCTACGTTTGTGCTGGTTTGTGCTGCAAAAATTTTCATTTGTGCTGCCTCTGTTTTAAAGATATTAATGAAAAGGTAAAGGTCAAAAGGTCAACCAGCCCCCCCACATTACCCAAATCCAACAAAATTGATGTTAAACGTTTGTGCTACGTTTGTGCTGGTTTGTGCTGCAGAAATTTTTGTTTGTGCCGCTATTATTTTAAAGATATTAACAAAAATTTCTAGAGGTCAACCAGCCCCCCCATATTAATGGAATCAAACAAAATTGATGTCAAACGTTTGTGCTGGTTTGTGCTGCAAAAATGTTTGTTTGTGCTGCTAACATTTAAAAAATTTTAATAAAATAACGTCTTGATGCGTGCTTAATCATCCAGGTAAGTAAATCCCAAAAGGTTGATTCTGTTCATCTGGACATTTTCAGTTGGAGAAACGTTTCGTCACTCATCCAAGTGACTTCTTCAGTCTCAGCTGACTGCAGGTTTCCCCAACCTTATAAACAGTACATTTGCATAGTGAAGGAAACTAGCACCACTGAATGAACAATGTGCTGGGGGGTTAGTTCCATGATTGTTAGTATGCAAATTCTTATGACCATTGATCAATGACAACTAATCAAAGCCTACTGATCAATGGCCATGAGTACCATTCACAGAAAGTGGGGAATGGCTACAATCACAGCATTGTAAGATGGCAAAAGATGTACCCTTGGGCCCCTCTTCTCGATTCAGAGATGATCAGCATCCTGACAGCCTGATGGACTAAGCTGTCTCTCAGTCTGCTGGTTCTGGCCCGGAGGCTCTTCAGTATCCTTCCTGATGGCAGCAAACTGAAGATGCTGTTGAAGGGATGAGTGGAGTCATCTGTAATGGAGAGGACCTTCCAGATGAGGCAGGTGCAGTAGATCTCCTGGGGAGGGAGGCAAGAGAGGTCCCCACAATGCTCTCACTACCCGTTGTCATTTTTTCCTGCAGAACCCAATGCAGGAGTCATACCACACAGTGATGCAGCTGGTGAGGATACTCTCAACTGTGCCTCTGTAAAAGGTGCTCATAATGGGGGTTGAATCTCTTGTGCTTCTCAGTTTGCAGAGGAAGTAGAGTCGCTGTTGGTCTTCTCCACATTCAGGGACAGGTTGTTGTTGTTGCTCTACCACTCTGGCAGATGGTTAACTTCACCCCTGTAGTAGATCTTGTCGTGGGTCAGCAGAGTGAAGAGAAGGGAGCTCAACACACATCCTTGGGGAGCCCCCGTATTCCGTGTTCTTGGGCTGGAGGTGTTGCTGTCGACCCGTACTGTCTGCTGTCTTCCTGTCAAGAAATCTAGCAGCCCGTTATACAGCAAGGTGCTGATCCCCAGCAGATCCAGTTTGTGAATGAGTTGCTGGGGAATGATGGTGTTGAATGCTGAACTGAAGTCTATGAACAGCACTCTGACATATGAGTCTCTAGTGTTCAGATGTGTGAGGGCTGAGTGAGGGGCAGTTGAAATTCCATCATCGGTTGAGCGTTTTGACCGGTATGCGAACTGAAATGGATCCAGGTTGGGGGAAAGCGATAATTTGATTTGATGCATGACTAACCGTTCAAAGCACTTAACTTAATAATGATGGAGGTGAGTTTGACAGGACGGTAGTCCTTAAAGCAGGAGATAGATGACTTCTTGGGTACAGTAATGATGGTGGAGGCTTTGAGGCATGTGGGAACGACGGCCTGACCCTAGTGATGTGTTAAAGATGTCTGTGAAGACATTTGTGAGTTCCACAGCATAGTCCGTCAGTGCTTGTCCAAGGATGTTATCAGGACCTGGAGCTTTGCGTGTACTGATTTTGGAAAGGGATCTCCACACACTGTCTGGGGATTGTGTCACCACGGTCTGTAGAGTGGGCTTGTAGTCTGTGATGGTTTGTATTCCTTGCCACTGCCTCCAAGTATTTCTGCTGTCGCTGAAGCTTTGCTGTAGCTGATGCCACGTGACAGGTTTGCCCTTGCTGTTCTTAGACTCACCTAATTCCCGGCTCTGAAGGCTTGCATTTTTCAACCTTAGGAGCATTTAAACCTGACCTGTGAGCCATGGTTTCTGATTGGCCCGGACAGTGATAGTCCTGGTCTCTGTGACATCATCGATGCATTTTGGGATGTAGGCAGTGACAGTTTCTGTATATTCCTGAAAGTCTGTGGTGTTGTCGTGTGTGGCAGCCTATGGTGGAAAAGCAGTGCCTCTGAGGACCCTTCTGGCCACACCTGTACCTGCTTACGAACTGGTTTGGTGACTTTGAGCAGGGGCCTGTGGGAACCCATGGCACACCTAGATTTCTGCCTGTACTGACCCTTATGCAAAATAGGTGGAATTAAGACACAGTTCCAAAAGCAAACGCAACTGATCAGTGCTGAGAGTGGTCCTGTTGCTGAGGTTGGGATGATCCTGTAATCTCTTATGAACGACCTCCAACGCTTCTATGACTGGGGATGCAAGTGAAGACAGATGTAACATCTCTCTCTCACTGTACATGTATTGTTTACAAAATTAGGGAAACATAACCTGCACAAACAAAATAAGGTTGGGGAAACCTGCAGTCAGCTGAGACTGAAGAAGTCACTTGGATGAGTGACGAAACGTTTCTCCAACTGAAAATGTCCAGATGAACAGAATCAACCTTTTGGGATTTACTTACCTGGATGATTAAGCACGCATCAAGACGTTATTTTATTAAAAATTTTAAAATGTTAGCAGCACAAACAAACATTTTTGCAGCACAAACCAGCACAAACGTAGCACAAACGTTTAACATCAATTTTGTTTGATTCCATTAATATGGGGGGGCTGGTTGACCTCTAGAAATTTTTGCTAATATCTTTAAAATGATAGCAGCACAAACACAAATTTCTGCAGCACAAACCAGCACAAACGTAGCACAAACGTTTAACATCAATTTTGTTGGATTTGGGTAATGTGGGGGGGCTGGTTGACCTTTTGACCTTTACCTTTTCATTAATATCTTTAAAACAGAAGCAGCACAAACAAAACTTTTAGCAGCACAAACCAGCACAGTTGATTGACACCCATTTTGTCTGATTTGGGTAATGTGGGGGGGCTGGTTGATCTCTGATGACCTCTAGAAATTTCTATTAATATCTTTAAAATGATAGCAGCACAAACGAAAATTTTTGCAGCACAAACCAGCACAAACGTTTGATACCACTTTTGTTGGATTTGGGTAATGTGGGGGGGCTGGTTGACCTCTGATGACCTCTAGAAATTTCTATTAATATCTTTAAAATGATAGTAGCACAAACGAAAATTTTTGCAGCACAAACCAGCACAAACGCAGCACAAACGTTTGATACCACTTTTGTTGGATTTGGGTAATGTGGGGGGGCTGGTTGACCTCTGATGACCTCTAGAAATTTCTATTAATATCTTTAAAATGATAGTAGCACAAACGAAAATTTTTGCAGCACAAACCAGCACAAACGCAGCACAAACGTTTGATACCACTTTTGTTGGATTTGGGTAATGTGGGGGGGCTGGTTGACCTCTGATGACCTCTAGAAATTTTTTATTAATATCTTTAAAATGATAGCAGCACAAACGAAAATTTTTGCAGCACAAACCAGCACAAACTTAGCACAAACGTTTGACATCAATTTTGTTTGATTTGGGTAATGTGGGGGGGGCTGGTTAACCTTTTGAACTTTACATTTTCATTAATATCTTTAAAACAGAAGCAGCACAAACGAAACTTTTAGCAGCACAAACCAGCACAAACGTAGCACAGTTGATTGACACCCATTTTGTTTGATTTAATTAATGTGTGGGGGCTGGTTGACCTCTGATGACCTCTAGAAATTTCTATTAATATCTTTAAAATGATAGCAGCACAAACGAAAATTTTTGCAGCACAAACCAGCACAAACATAGCACAAACGTTTGATACCACTTTTGTTGGATTTGAAGAAGGTGGGGGGGGCCAACTTCACTCACATGTAAAAAATTGAGCCTTAAAAAATAGTTTGCTGCTTTGTAAAAAGAAAGCCCTCTGTGAATCTAGAACATCTTACAGTACATCACTGATTGAAGAAAATAAGAATAACCCTAGATTTGTCTTCAACACTGTAGCCAGCCTGACAAAAAGTCAGAGCACTGTTGAACCAACCATCGTTTAATCTTACCTAGTAATTACTTCATGAACTTCTTCACAAATAAAATTTTAACTATTAGAGAAAACATTACCCATAATTACCTCACAGACATAACATTATGTATAGCTTCTTTCAGTACCCTTGATACTTATTTAGTCTTTTTCTCCAGTAGAGCTTTCTGAGTTAACTTCAGTAATTACTTCCTCCAAACCATCAACGTGTCTTTTAGACCCTATTTCTACAAGACTACAAGGTCAGCCATCATTCAGAGGAAGCTAATTTCTGCCTCTTGTATCTGTGATCTCATTCTTTTGGTCACTACCCACAGCTTATCAACCAGAGGTGAGGGTAAGGACATCGATCAACTTGTAAATTGAGAGCTTCAGTTTTACACAGCTCTCTCTACAGCATGACAAACTGGTACAGTGTCCACATCACTGCAGCTGCACACCAATCCATTTGTCGATCTCCTGCTCCCATCTGCCGTCACTCATGAACAAGATCCAGAGATACTTAAACTCCTCCACTTGTGAGCTGGAGGCCATCACCCGATGAAGCCAACAGAACCACATTATCTGTGAAAAGCAGAAATGAGATTGTGAGACTACCCAAGTGAAAGCCTTCCACCACTTGACTACGCCTATAAATTCTGTCAATAAAAATTACAAACAGAATCAGTGACAAAGGGCAGCCGTAGCAGAGTCCATCGCCCACGAGAAACAAGTCCGACTATTGGCGGCTATGTGGACCAAGCTCTTACAACGGTTGTATAAGGATCGAATGGCCCGTAGCAATGGGCCCATTGCTTCCCCACCCCATACTTCCGAAGCACCTCCCACTGAACATTCTGAGGGACACGGTTGAATGCCTTCTCCAAGTCCACCAAACACATGTAGACTGGTTGGGTAAACTTCCATGCATCCTTGAGAGGATAAAGAGCTGGTCCAGTGTTCCACAACCAGGACAAAAACTGCATTGTTCCTGCTGTAGCCGAGGTTTGACTCACGAACGTACTCTCCCGTCCAGCACGCTGGCATAGACTTTCCCAGGGAGACTGACGAGTTTGATCCCTCTATAGTTGGAGCACACCCTTCGGTCCCCCTTCTTAAAGATGGGAACCACCACCCTGGTCTGCCATCCAGAGGTACCATGCAACAGAGGTGTGTCAACCAAGACAGCCTTACAACATCCATAGCCTTCAGGAACTCAGGGCTAACCTCATCCACCCTAGGGGCCCTGCTACCAAGGAGTTGTTTAACTGCCTCAGTAACCAGTGACATATTCATGCAATAGGTCGTCCTATGCATACATTATATGTGGTTACATTAGCAATATACTAATACACAAACCTACCAAAATGTTAATAAAATATGGCTCTATAATCTTAAGTCAACAAGTACTCACAGATGATGCTTTCGAAGGCATAAACAAGAAATAGGATTGCAGCGGATAACTACAGGAACCCTTCAGCACATGTGAACCTGCTTACCCCAACTAACATGGCCAACTTCCTGTTCTGGTTCAAAGTGCATGTCACATTAACAACAATTTACAAGGCCCAGTAGGGGGCACTAAACCTAAGGCAGAAAACTCAGTGTGGATCATCTGGTGTCAAGTCTCCTGTGTTAAGTTTATTTATGTGTAGTGATATCATGTCAGTCCTTTGTCAGAACATCACCTTCCTTTTGTGCCTCCTAGTTTTACTGCTCCTGCCTTCTTGTGGTCCCACTTTAGGTTTCTGATGGTAGAAGATCTTCAGTTCCCTTTTCTGTTTTTGCATTTCCTCTTTAACTTGTAAATGGCTTTCCTTTTCTTTACCTCACCCTGCCTGCATGTGCCATAGGTCCACTTCCCACATTAATACGTTAAAAGGGAACCATCTGTAAACCAAGCCTTAAATTTAACCCTGTCAGGCTCAAATTAAACTTTTTGTTGCTATTGCACAACCAAGTCCTGCAGTGGTACTTCTGAGTAAAAAAAACTCATAAAATATGTATGTGGGGTAATCAGGTTGTTAGATTTCAACTGTTGCAAATGGGCAACGCCTGCCTGGAGAGGGTTAAAGCTTTCAGTCACGACCCCCAAGGGCGGATTCCAGACGCCCTAAACCGTGAAAGGAAAAAGAAAAGAAACATGAGCCAAAATAAGGACAGAAAACATAACTCTGGAGGTCAGATACTCAACGTCCATCACTCAGAATTTCAGGAGGACGACTTGGAGGGTGGCAGTACAATGGTCCAAAATGAAAAAGTTCTGGGGGTCGACCTGGAGGTTGATGGCTTAACAGTCCATGCTTATGCCACTCTGGGGGTCGACCAGGAGGCCCGTGGCGGTGACTGTGAGTAGTTTTGGAGACTGACCTGGAGGTCAGCAGCACGAAAATCCATAATTCAGTAGTTCTCCAAGACGGCGATGGTGCCAGTGTATACGTGACAAGAAATCATCCAGTCACATGGTAGGCTCCAGACGTGCTGAACGTGGCTTGGCAGGTGCCGGACGCCCTGAACATAATGGCAGCATGGGGGCTGTGAGTGATGGAGTTGCAGGCAACAGTGAGGGAGCCGTGAATAGTGGAGCTGCAGGTGATGACGAGAGATCTGTGAATGGTGGGGCTGCAAGGGACAGCGAGGGATCTGTGATTGAAGGGGCTGTAAGTGACGGCAGGGGAGTCGTGACTGATGGAACTGTGGGCGACAGCGTAGCAGGGTCAGCAGGCGCGAAGACCTCTGGCTGCCACAGCACCGCGGAGTACCTTGGCATCTCCCAGGCTTGGAGTGTCTCCTTCGCCTGGACCAGACAGCAGACCAGTGGAACTAGATACAACGAACAAAAAACAAAAGACTCTTTCAAAATAAAACAGGAAACATGAAGACACAGACATGACAACACAAGAACTAATAATCACAACCTAGCATGAAAGCTTAAAAACACAGAATAAGCTCAAAAATGCTAGGTCTGAGACCCAGCCAGTGACACTCTTTGAACTGCTATGGCCATTGATAAATGGCAAATTTTCATAGCTATTGATCAATGGCCATGACAATTTGCACACTAACAATTATTAAACTGAACTCATGATTTATTGTTAATCAATTGTGCTAATTCTGTTCATTATTCAAATATACTGTGATGAGGTCTGCAGTAAGCTACGACTAAGGAAGTAACTTTGATGAGTGACAAAACATTTCTCCCACTGAGACCACTATGTGATGAATAGACACATTTCTGGGTGCATTTCCTTTCATTTACCCTCTTCATACTATTGGTTTGTAATTTTAACCTTCTTGTAGAGCACTTGGTGTGTGCAAAGATGGAAAACAAGTAATTGTAAGCTGTGTTCAAGGTCATGAAGCACTTTATATCTATGTATCAGACAGGTATCCTTTCTGAACTGTGCTCCTGTGCCTATTGAGCTCGGTTGCTATGATGCCTAACATGAGGTCACACAGAGCTCAAGTTTTCACTCGCGAGGGGTAAGCAGTTGTTTCCAATCCACTTCAACTTGCTTTCCCCCTGCAGGTTTTTTTTATTGGTTACACACATGAATATTCATAAAGCTTGTTGCTGTATTACCTGTGAGAAATTACTATAACTGGTTACAAAGTGTGATGGTGCTGTGCAAGCATGGTTATACAATGTGTGTGGTTATATGATGGGAGTGCAGCTCTCCCAGGATGTTGTCGGTATCTCGTCCCAGCCAAGTGGCTTCCTTCATTGAGTAGAATCTGTTCTTCTCAAGGCTGCTTGTTCCCCTTATCGAGGTCGTGCACGTACTTATATGCGTGGGTTACATAGAGAGCAAACAGAAGCATTCTAGCTTTTTAAATGGCAATCTACAACACATACATTAAACCTAACAAGGTTTAAACTCTTGGTGGGTTAGCAATCTTTATCTTCAGCTCAGAAGATGTCATTTGTCAATGCAGGTGGTTGGGCATCATCTAGTTCAGTTTTACTGCGCTCTTCTTCCAGGGTTGGCTCATTACATCCACATTGCTCACTATTTTTTCTACTGTGCTGTAGCTTCTCCTGCTTTGATAGTAGAAAAACTATCAAAAAGGAGTCCCACTGTTGATGTGATTATTGGGACATGTTTCACATATAACCCTTCTCACCCTCTGGAACGAATTAATTTCGTAAGTTGGGGTTCCACTGTACTTTGAACTAAACAGTGTGAGAAAAAAAAAGTTGCTCTGAATTGATGTTCATACAAAGGCTATAGCCTGTAACAAACAGCTACAGTTAGATATTTCTTCTTTTTTCCCTTTTTCCTGAGAGTTCCCATGTTCACAATATCATACCAGAAAAGAAAAGTAATAATGTGTACTGCTCTAAGGGAAGATGTCCACCAGTACCGCTGACCTCATAGTCACCCATGGCTCAAAAGTGACATTTTAGGGATAATATTTATTTGGGGATCTGAAAATTCCTCACTTGTGATTATGAAACATTGACCACCAAGCCTGCTGCAATATTACAGTAGGTCATCAGAGCTGTCATCTAAGCTTTCCCTAGATTAATTTCTGTAAGTTGTTAATTAATATTACTCTACTAATAAAACTTAATCTCTTTGGGTGCCTTCCCAAATAGGGCCAGCTACAATCAGTTAGAGGAATGAATAACCACTCCACAGGTTGGCAGTCCATTTTTAGTCACTAATCAGAAAGTAATATTGCTGCCAAGGTTCTCTATTATGAGAATATAAATCTCCTACATTGATAAAGTGTCACAAAATGGCTTATTGACTATAGCTGGAAGGTCAGCAGAAGACAAAGCCACATCTACTAACTCCTGCGTGAACAATAAGATGTGAACATTAGCATAATAATAAAATATATATTGGAGGATGGGAGGAGACTACAACTCTGACAAGATCTCTTTCTTATAAACACAGCTATCAAGAGGTAAACATGTCTCTAGAAAACATTTTTACATATGAAGCTTTTGCAAACACAAATGTGACTTCAGAAAAATGCATTTCCACTCAAGCCCTTTTGCATAATTAAAGTTTTGGGAATACATATTATATATGAAATTATCCAATTGTGGAATGTTTTCTTTGCAGCTAGTGTATGGCCCATGACTCTTTATGTAGAGGACTGAGCACTCCTTGCTGCACTGCACAGCATATGCTACATTGTTTAGTTTGTTTCTCCAAACACGGCATCCCAGTGTACTTCAGACTCAGCCGTACACTCAGAAAAAAAACACTGGTTCATCCCAAGAACAAAACTCCCAAACACAAACCATGCAGTATATGCAGCAAAGAGTACTTAGACCTCTACACTGAAGAAAGACCAACACCCAATCCATTAACACAGAACACAACATAGAAGAGTCACCTTGAGAGGACATGACTCAGCTGTACATCTGCATCTAAAGGGTAAAGGTCACTTTTTCAAGGATGCCAATGTTCACATTTTGGACAGAGAAGGCAGATGGTCTGGAGTGAAAGAAGCCATTTATGTCCACTGTGAAGACCATCCTTGAACACAGGTGATGGCTTAGGACGCCAACTGTCTGCCATCTATAATCCAGTTTTGAGATTCCTTCACTTATGCCTTAACACCCACTCACATGTTGGGCCATTTGATCTCAGTAAGTCACATGATAGGGTGGGGCAAGATCTCACAATGGGTTAATTCATGCCATACTACTAAATTCAGTAAATACATTACAGTTTCGATTTTATTTTTTACTGGCATTCCAAATGTTCCTGTTATCTGTGTTTAAAATGTATTTTTATTTATATTTTTACACTGGAGCTACAACTAGCTGGTTTAAGTTCATGTGTGGACAGTGATACAGCTTTTGGAGTGGCGATATGAACATTACATTTATTTTTATTGCACATAATGACAAGAGCTCAATGGTAAAGTGGAAAATGCATTCAGGACAGAAAGACCTGCGTTATACTGCTTACACAACTTGGACTCTTTTAAGTATCTGCACAGAATCCTAACTCCAGCCACAGTGAGATCCTGATCTTCAACAGGTAAAAAAAAGCAGTGATCAGGAGTCAGGAATGTTGTTTTTGTTTCCATTTATAATGTAGAGCCACTGTGACGATTGCTTTGAACTTGAACTACAAGAGAAATTAATTACATTCTCTGGCTAGGAACCACAGATAAGCCTGCAGTCAGAGAGCAAAGTATTTTGTTAGGATAATAAGGTAGTATGAGGTCTTTAATGTTTTTTTGTTTTTTTTTAATGGGGCCTGATTAACACAAAGGTATGACAGGGAGACAATGAGGAGTAATATGGCAGAAATATGGCTTCTTCTTCTTCGAGTCCCAGTTAATACTCAGCATTCTGGATCAATTTTCTTTCAGGGAGATTTTGGCATAATCCTATAAATGAGAATTAAGGTAGTAATTACTTATTGAACACATACTCACTTATGGTGTTTTACTTCTGTCACTTTCACAGACATATTTTGCTTTTAGAATTTGACTGCTAGCATGAGGGTTATGATTCAGGTACATGCGCGCGGGGGGGGGGGGGTTGATAAAATTACTGTGTTATTTTGGGTGAAGATTGTTCAGGGTTTTTTTTTTCCCATTGCTCTTTCTTTTTCCATTGGTAGAAATAAATATATATAATAAATGTAGTTAGAAGAAATGAGATTTCAAGCATAGGTTTCAGGCCACTTAATTCAATTCAGTTTTATTTATATAGATATGTAAAATAAGACAGGGCAAAAGACACACCATGGAAGAGAGTAAAGAAGAAAAACTTAGTTCATGGGAAGGCCCCAGCATCCAGGAGGATTCAGGGGTTACCTAAATCAGCTCTATCTCTATACTTTGGGTTTAAAGCTTTCCCTTTTGACAATCTCAAAAGTAGAGAGGGTTTCTATATCCTGAATCCAAACTGGGAGCTCGTTTTGCCTCTACTTTTAAATACTCTCGAGACCACAAGTAAACCAGCAGTTATAATGCAAAGTGCTTTATTGGGGTGATACTGTCACGGCTGGGGCAGCAGTCGTGTGGTGGAGTAAATGAGGACCCAATTTGGAGACAGTAGTGGAGATGCGAGTGAGGTTTATTTACATTGCTTGATAACAAAAGTGAGGGCGGAACTGAACAAAAACCTAAACTGGGGAGAACTAAAAGTAACAAAACATGAAACCATAACTCACAAGGTCACATGCAGAGAAAGACATAAGGAAGTGAGCAGGGAATGGGGAGCTGGGAACGAAGAGCAGGCCGTGGCACAGAGAGACGCAGAATAACAGATTAACACTGAGTAACACAGACGAACCAACAAGGAGCACAGACTGACACCCACTATATATACACACAAGGTAATCAGGTAATGACACACAGGAGGGGAGCACAGCTGAACCTAATTCACAAGACGACAGGAAGAAACAAGCTGACACAGTGATAACGGACACAGACCTTCAAAGTAAAACAGGACATTCACAAAGACAAACTCAGGAACACAAACAGAGCATACAGGAGGGAGAACACTAAAGCACTAAACACAAGAACCAAACCCTAAGAACTAATACAAAATAAGAATTAACACAAAACATAAGATGATACCAAAATGAACACAAAACGCTGGGTCAACGACCCAGGACCATGACAGATACGGTACTATGAGGTGAAAGCAGTAAAGTGATGAGATGGGGCCCTGATTGATTGACCTTGTATGAATAGTCAGTCAGTCAAAGCAATTTCTTTTTTTTATTCTAAAGATGTATGTTACTTAAATGAACTGCTTTTTTTTATAGCACATGCACTCTGTTTGAGTACAGAACACACCTCATTCACGCAAGCTTTTGTTTCTGTCAGGGCGCTGGATCTGTGACCCAGCATTTTGAGTTTGTCTTGTATTTTTGATTTCTTATGATGTACTGGAGAAATGTTAACTTCTAGTGGTTATTATTAGTCTTAGTTAGGTTTTAGTTTAGTTAATGTTGTCACCCATGCTTCTGTGTTTAGGCATCATTTCCTGTTCCTCTATGTATTACTTTTAGCTATGCCAATGCCTCGTCCCCCTTATCTATTCCCATGTTCCTCTTGTGTTCCTTTCCGTTTCCCCCAGTCTGTCATGTGTTTCATGTCTGTGGTTTCCATGTCCTATTGTCAAGCTTGTGTTGTCTTAGTCTTCATCTCATTATGTTTTCCGTTTTATTTTGACAGTCTTGTGTTTCCATGTTCATTGTGTTTAGTTTTGCTACCCCTGTTGCATCACGTTCATTTGTGTCAACTGTGTTCCCCAGGTGTTTCCACTTGCCTCATTACCCTTCTGTGTATTCTGGTCCTCTGTCTCCCTTTGTTCAGTGTCAGGTTGCCTGTTTATCTCGACTAGTTTCCATGGATTCTCATGTCTCTTCAGGTCTCTAGTTTTTTCATGCTCTGGTTCAGGTTCATGTAATAGTTTTCATGTTTAGTTCTAGCTGCAGTTAAGATAATTGTTTAGCCCTTACCTCTGTTCTCCTTTGCCTTTGTTTTTTCACTAACAGACTAAATAAATGGCTCGCTTTATGTTACACTTCAGTTTTGCCTCCTGTGAATTCTGCTTTTGGGTCCACATCACAACACACCGGCAACTCAGCCATGGCAGTTTATATGCCTAGATCTTTCTAGTCAACATTCACACACTTTCACATGCCAATGAATGCTTCAGAGAGCAACTTGGTTTTCTGTAGCATGCAGACTGGAGGAGCCAAGGATTAAGCCACCAACCTTCTTCTCGTCTACCTCCACCTTCATGAGCAAAAGGTTTACATTGCCCATTACGAAGTTACCAAGGTATTCTCGTGTGGACATGACAATTTATATTAATTATATTCGGAGGGCCAGCTCTGTTCTAGGATGCCCTCTGGACATTGCAGTGGAGGTGGTGAGTGACAGGAGAATGGTGGCTAAGCTATCATCCCTGTTGGACAACATCTCCTACCCCATGCAGGAGACACTGACAGCACTGAGCAGCTCCTTCAGTGGCAGGGTGCGGCACCACGATGTGGGACGGAGAGATTTCACAGGTCTTTCCTCCCCACTGCTGTCAGACTCTACAACAAAGACTTCAACTGATCAAACACACACAAACCCACACATGTGAATTAAGACTGCTATATATGCAATTCTTTTTCTGACAAAGTTGTACTTTTGTATTTTCTTACTCAGTTATATATAGCATTTGTATTCTATTTTATTCTATTGTGTATATAGTATTTTATTTTATTCCATTCCAGTGTTTTCTAATTTATGCTACGTAACTTTGCACTTTTGCTGTAATGAAACAAGTTTCCCACCTGTGGGACTAATAAAGGTCATCTTATCTTATTTTAAACTGATACTTTGTTGTGCACATCTGCTTCCAAAGTAAGACAGGCAAAGTTTTCACATCATTTAGACAACATTGGCTGTAAAAAAGGTTATCTCATATGTGTCAATTTACATTTGGATTAGCCCAAAGAGAAGTAAAAAAAGGAAATAACCCAAATAACTGGCATTTGTTATTATACAACTTCCAAAAACTCTAAATGAAATATACTTTGTACATGGATCATGAAACAAACAAATTCAGGTAGCAATGAGAACACTGCAGCAGCTTGCAGTGCCAAAGCAGCAAAGTGAAGTTAGAAATAAAACATGCATGCATATGTCTTGTGGGCTAACAATCAAAGACACCCCTCACCTGGGATATAAAAGAGTAAATTATTGAATACACAATTGCACAAAGTGACTGAGCAAACAAACACCAGATAATTATTGCTGCTTTGAGAAAGTCACACTCACCAAGACTCCTCACAATTATTGCTGGCATGAGGTTCAGCAGAACAGAACTGAAATGCTAGCTTGGTCCAATTGAGAGAAGTAAATCAGGCTGCCTGATAATTGCTAGTTGTATGAACTTTAATGTTTTTTAACCAGGCTAAAATCACTGCACCACAAACAAATCACGAGGAGCACACTTGAATCTCTCAAACATTATAACATTATTGTTATTGGTAATGTGTGATAATCAACTTGCAGCCCCATTGTGGTTGTCAGTTTGAGTACAGAGAAGAAAACCAAAGTGAGGTGTCTAATGCTGTGATGATTTGGGGATAAAGCGGTGAATTATCCCCCAAAACCCATATACTTAGAGACTCTGCCAGCTCCGAAACAGACAAAAAACAAAAAATCAACAAAAAAACAATTTAAACATAAAAAGCCACAAAGAAAGAATAATACAGTATCCACATCTCCACCAAAGAGTAAAACAGTGAAATGTGGATTATTTAACATTAGGTCTCTCTCTTCCAAGTCTCTGTTAGTACATGACTTAACAATTGATCAACTAATTGATTTACTCTGCTTTACAGAAACCTGGTTACAGCAGGATGATTATATTAGTTTAAATGAATCAACACCCCCGAGTCATTCTAACGATCAGAATCTTCGAAGCAGAGGCCGTGGGGCGTTGTGGCAGCAATCTTCCACATCAGCCTATTAATCAACCAAAGACAAAGACGGAGTTTTAATTCATTTAAAGGCCCGATGCTTATCTTTGCCCACCCCAGCTGGAAAACTCAAAAGCCAATCTTATTTGAGATCATCTATCGTCCACCTGGGCCTTACAGAGTTTCTGTCTGATTTCTCAGACTTTTCTCTGATTTAGTGCTCAGCTCAGATAAAAATGATTATTGTGGGTGATTTTAATAACCATGTAGATGCTAAAATGACAGCCTCAACACAGGATTTAATCTATTATTAGACTAGGTTCGATTCCTGAAAACAGTCTCTTGGCTGATCATTTACTAATAACATTTAAATTTACAATAATTGATTACACATCAGATTTCATCACAGTACCGTATTTACCGCACTATAAGGCTCACCAGAGTATAAGGCGGACTGTTGAAGACTGGCTCTGTTTTCATACATAAGGCGCATCATATTATAAGGTGCATTAAAACAAACAAAAAATAACTCGACCTTTATTAAGCTCATTCACAGTAACTCTTAACACTGTTAAGCTGTAACACATTAAATATTGAAAAATACACTTTTTCCAGTACGGTACATTCAACTTCCACAATTCCATCAAACTCTTCACCTTCCGTGTCTGAGTTACGGTAAACAGCTGGGCAATTTCGGCATCAAGCATGCCCGGATTCCTCTCACACCGGATTAAAAAGTGTTTCAAGTGCATTCAGCAGAATAAAACAATCGGATGAGTTAAAATTTAACCAACTCATTCACAGTATCTCTTAACATTGTTAAGCTGTTAAACATCAAATATTTAACAATACACTTACATTTCCAGTACATTCAACTTCCACAAATCCATCAAACTCTTCACCTTCCGTGTCTGACTTACAGTAAACAGCTGGGCAATTTCGGCATCAAGCATGCCCGGATCCCTCTCACGCCAGATTAAAAGACATTTAAAGTGCATTCAGCAGAATAAAACAATCGGATGAGTTAAAATTTAACCAACTCATTCACAGTAACTCTTAACATTGTTAAGCTGTTAAACATCAAATATTGAACAATACACTTACATTTCCAGTTCATTCAACTTCCACAAATCCATCAAACTCTTCACCTTCAGTGTCTGAGTTAAACAGCTGGGCAATTTCGGCATCAAGCATGCCCGGATCCCTCTCATCATTATCCGAATCAGTCTCGTTGCTGTTACTTAGCTGTTCAGTGATTATTCCAGCCTTCGTGAAAGCTCGGACGACACTTGAGACTGATACCTTAGCCCAAGCAGCCACGATCCATTGGCAGATAGTGGCGTAACTCGCTCGGCGTTGCCTCCCTGTCTTGGTGAATGTGTGTTCGCCTTCTGTCATCCAATGCTCCCACGCAGCTCGTAATTTAACTTTGAACGACCTGTTGATACCAATATCTAGTGGTTGGAGTTCTTTGGTTAATCCACCCGGAATGACGGCAAGCTCCGAATTAGTTTGCTTCACTTGGGTTTTGACAGCCTCGGTGAGATGGGCGCGCATGGAGTCGTAGATCAAAAGAGACGGAGATTTGTGGAAAAAGCCATCCGGTCTCTTGACATAAACTTCCCTCAGCCACTCGCTCATTTTCTCTTCGTCCATCCAGCCCTTTGAGTTAGCCTTGACGATGACGCCGGCCGGAAACTTTTCTTTTGGCAAAGTCTTCCTCTTGAAAATGACCATGGGTGGTAGTTTCTGGCCATTAGCTTGGCAGCCCAGAACTACAGTGAAGGATGACTTCTCGTTCCCTGTGGTGCGTATAGATACCGTACTGGTCCCTGTTTTCTCGACAGTAGGGTTCACGGGGATGTCAAAGGTGAGGGGGACCTCGTCCATGTTAGTGATGTGTTCTGGCCGGATCTTCTTTTCAGTGATCTTATTCTGGCAGTACGTGCGGAAAATGGCCAACTTTTCTTTGTAATCGTTTGGCAGTTGCTGTGAGACAGTAGTTCTTGTGCGGATTGAGAGATTATGCCTTTTCATAAAACGGAAGCACCAAGAATGTCCCCCTCGAAAGTCGTTGATCTGCATGCCACGTGCTACCGCTGTTGCCTTGAGTCGAATAGAGACTGTAGAGACACTTCTACCTGCTGTTCTCTGTTCAATAACCCACTGTTCAATTTTGTCCTCTAACTGCGGCCATCGCGCCTTGTTCCCTCGGAAACTCCTTTTGGTCTTCTTTACTTGTTTTAGGTCATCTTTTTGCTTCCTCCACTTGCGCACCATGGACTCATTAATGCCGAATTGTCTGGCAGCTGCTCTATTTCCATTCTCTTCTGCATAACTAATTGCTCGAAGTTTAAAATCAGCTTCGTAAGCGTGTCTCTTCGCGGGTGCCATTTTGGAGTCGTTATACACACACAACACGGTAATGTTGTGTTGAAGCACAGTACGTATTACTCTGCGAGGCTCCTGGCAACGGTAACCGTAATGCTCCAAAAAGTGGCACTAAAAATCTTTTTTTGACAGATTTTTGAGCATAGTGTGCCACATAAAACTGGTTCGAGGTCAGTAAGCACAAACCAAAATTCATACATAAGGCGCACCAGATTATAAGGTGCACTGTCAATTTTTGTGAAGATTTAAGGATTTTACGTGCGCCTTATAGTGCGGTAAATACGGTAGATGTCTTTATGACAGTGCTGTAACTAAGTTTAAGAATATAATCTACCCACTGTTATCATCTTCAATGCCATGTACCAACACAGAGCAGAGCAACTAACTGAATGCTACTCCAACAGAGGTTAACTGTCTTGTTAAAAATTTTGCCGCCTCACTACATTTGACACTGGATACTGTAGCTCCTGTGAAAAAGAGAGCCTCAAATCAGAAGTACTTGACTCCGTGGTATGATTCTCAAACATGAACCTTAAAGCAGATAACTCGTAAGTTGGAGAGGAAATGGCTTGTCACAAATTTGGCAGATCATCATTTAGTTTGTTGCTTTATAAGAAAGCCCTCCGTAAAGCCTGAACATCTTACTATTCATCATTGAGTGAAGAAAATAAGAACAACCCTAGTTTTCTCTTCAGCACTTTGACAACCTGACAAAAAGTCAGACCACTGTTGAGTCAACTATTTCTTTAACGTTTACTTCATGAACTTCTTCACAAATAAAATTTTAATCATCAGAGAAAAAATGACTCATAATTATCTCACAGATATAACATTATCTACAGCTACATTTAGTACCATTGATATTAACTTAGAGTCTTTTTGTCCAAATGATTTTTCTGAGATAACTTCAGTAATTACTTCCTCCAAACCCATTCCTACAAGACTGCTCAGATAAGTCCTGCCATTAATTAATGCTTCAATCTTAAATATGATCAACCTATGTCTAATAACCGGCTATGTACCACAGGACTTCAATCTGGCAGTAGTTAAACAGTTATTTAAAAAGCTGTTTCTTAACCTTAGTTTTACTTAGTCCAGAAAAAAAAGTTTCTTTCCAGTCACAGTAATCATAGTTTTAGTGATGATTCAAACAACTGTTGTTTTAAAGAAAGAAAAAAAAGGGAAGTTAGATCTAATGTCTGCTCGATGTGGCTGTCAGAAAAGAGTTGTAGACATTTTAAAATTATGATTTATTTCTTTACTATATTTTGGAACTAATTCTTTAGAAGTGGACAATAATCAGCATTTTTGACATAATAGTTGACAACGCATCTCAGAGCACAAACCATGCCATGAACTCTAAGGAATTGTCTGTAGACCTCAGAGACAGAACTGTATCATGGCACAAATCTGGAATAAGGCACATAAAAAAAAAACTACAGCACTCAAGGTCCTAATGAGGACAGTGACCTGCATCATCTGTAAAAGGAAGAAGTTTGGAAACACCAGGACTCTTTCAGGTAGGTTGCGCAGAAATGGCTCCCCGGCCTATCTGAGTGACCAGGATAGAAGGCCTTAGTCAAGGATGTGACCAAGAACCCAATGGTCACTCTAACAGAGATCTAGCATTTCTCTGTGGAGAGAGGAGAACCTTCTAGAAGGACAACCATTTCTATAGCACTCCACCAATGAAAGAAAGGCTACCCAAAAATGTGTGCCAAGCTTGTAGCATCATACTCAAAAAGACTTGAGGCTGTAATAGGTGACAAAGGTGCTTTAAGTATTGAGCAAAGGCTGTGTATGGATATGTATATAAATGTTATATGTGTGTTGGATATTGTGGTGAAAATGAGTTTAATACATTTTAACATATGGCTTTAAAATCACAAAATGTGGAACAAATGAAGCACTGTGAATACTTTCAAGATCCAATGAATGCCAGCCTGGGTTTTAATAATATTATAATATTAATATAATTGCCATCATTTAATATTCACATCATGATAGCACGATGTTTTAAAACATTGTGTTGGTTTTTTCAGAAGTTTACACCAGCAAAGAAGCTCATGTTCACTTTATTCTGATCACTACCTTCACTGAAAAGTAATGTTCATGCTCACTGTAAATACAAAGAAAAAACAAGCTCCCAAGAAATGGCAGCTGTTTGCAGAAAACATATCCTCACCAAAGAGGGAACGGTTTATTGTGAGTGGATAAATATTTGATGTCGAAGCTTCAGTATTTGGTATCAGTCATTTCTTCTGAACCTTGACTTATTTTCCTGGGAATTTACAAAGCTGCTTGGCGCATCTTGAAAGCACACGAATAGATGGTAGAGCAATTAAAACGTGCAAGATGAAATCATCTGTGCTGAAATGTTCTGCTCTATTCCCTTGTCAAGGAGACATGGCCTCTCCACAGTAATCCAGCATTAATAGGATGGGTTCAACCAGAGTGTCAAGAGCAGCCAAAGCTGGAGATTTTCAGAGCTGCCTGACAACTAACCCACTTCTAAAAAACACTCTATAATCATTGGGATTATGAAAGCACAACTCTGTAGTGCAGTGATCAAAACAATTACACTTATTGCAATGTTATAATTAGTGCTCAGGGCTCCCGGACACTGTTGTTTTTCATGTACTCAAGTGCTGGGTAGGGAATACATTGTAACAGTATAAGATGAGCTCTTTCTTCTTTGGCCTTGATATACTCTCTCTCTCTCTGTGTGTGTGTGTGTGTGTGTGTGTGTGTGTGTGTTAGCCTTGTAGCTGTCCAACGGGCGAGTCCTTGCTTTCATTCTTGTTCCCTCTTTTCCCATATTCCACATGCAAAACATGTCAAAAATATCTTCAGTGTAAGTGGGTGTAAAAAAAGGCTACAAATGTATATAAATATATAAATACATTTATAGCCTCTCATAATACATACATTATAACATAAATAATTGTTGCAAACAGCCCGTGCTATTCAATTAAAATAAACTGATATTAATATTATTTCATCATCAAATATTTTATAATAAATTACTATTGTTTGTAAAATTAGATTTGCAATATCATCCTTTTCAAAAAACCCAGCAAAGGGAGGAGGGGGGGTGCACTGTAGCCAGTGTACTCCTTTTTCTGGTCACAAGCCAAGAAAAAAAGAGATGTGTTGGACAGATGTGAACGGGCATCCAGTGTAAAAACTAATAACAGTGCTGATTTGTTGGGTACATATAATACTAAGGAGAGAAATGCAGAACAAGAGATGGTAGATTTTGGAGGATGGAAGTTTTTGTGGTTAACATAAGTGACGTGCAAGTCATGAACGAATCGTTCAATACTCGAGAATCACTTTACTGACTTGTGAATCATGACTCATTCACTGACTCATCCCTGTTACTGTTAGCAAACTAAATTTATTAGTAGAGCTATATCTAGCTCATAATTAAAATTGTGGAAAAACAATAACAGCCAGTTTCTTAACAAAAACATTTCTGCTCTGGTCTGGAAGAAAAAACCCAGAGTAGAAAGCTCACATCAAGACAATAGCTCATCAGTTCACAGTAGCATGCTAACATGCTAACAGCTCATTTGAGTTACTCACCCCCTCCCTTCCTGAGAGCTAATGTCCGGTATGGAATCCTAGCATGAACAAATCAATCAGTTCCTCCGTAGCCGGACTCATTCAGGACTAGGGACTCACTCACCCCCTCCCTCCCGGCTCACAGCTCAAAAGAGTTGAACGAATCAACACCCCCCCTGACAGCTTCTTCTTCTTGGTTGGCAACCAACGTTAAGGTGCATTACCGCACCCCGGCACACAGCTCAGTGGACGCTTGCGCTACATACGACTCACTCACCCCTGCCTCTCGGCTCTCAGCTGTTGAATCAGATCACAATCAAAGCGTGTTACCGTGCAAGAGTCGCTTCTTCACCTGAGATGAAGTCTGACTGACGCAATATAACATTCAGTCACTTTAACAAATAGTCACTTTAACAAACATTCACTTTGTTTTGCATAGATATTAAGCAGAAATAAGCAGAAAAAGGAGAAAGTATATGAACTCACTACTATCACCACCACTATAAAAAAAAATATCTGCTGCATTAAATGTAAGTAAAACTAGAAAAATTTGCATTTCCTGCGAAAATGCAGTGTGGATGCTTTAAAGCTGAAGCTGTATGCAAAAACTAGCTGAAAAAGCTGAAAAGTTGCAGAAATTGTAAAAACTTTGCAGAAGCAAAGTAACTTTGCTAAAATGTAATAACTTAGCAGAACTGCAATATCTTAGAGGAAACATAATACTTGGCAGAAATACAATAGCATAGCAGAACTTAGCAGAAATATTGTAACTTACCAGAAACATGACAACTTCTCAAAAAATACAAGAATTTAGGAGAAATAGTATAAGATAACAGAAAGAATATATTTAGCCAAAAATACTTAAACATTACAGAAACACTATGATTTAGAAAAATAGTACAACATAGCAGAAATACTGTGTTTTACCAGAGACACTGTGATGAACTATGAATATTGTAATTTTAAATTAATACTATGTTTTAGCACAAATACTATAATTTGGCAGAAATACTATCATTTGGCAGAAATACTATGATTCAGCACAAATACTCTGGTTTAGCACAAATATTATAAGATAGCAGAAATACAATTATATAGCAGAAATGCTATATTTAGAAAAAAATATATAATATAGTAGAAATAGTATGATTTAGCAGAAATACTACAATATAGCATAATAACAATGATTTAGAACAAATACTATGATTGAGCAGAATAGTTATAACTTAAGTGAAAATACTGGAAAACTAAAATGACAAGCTGAGAAAAAAACAGAACATGGTTAAGCTGTCTCAAAACTAATTATTGTTCAACTGTGGGGAAAAAAAGAAATACAAATAAATAAATACAGAAATGTAAAGAGAGAGCCAAACAATGAGATGCTGCCCTAAAGAGGGTCTTTCTCTCTCTCTCTGTCTCTCTGTCTCTCTGTCTCTCTCTGCCTCTGTCTCTCTCTCACACAGACACACACACACACACACACACACACACACACACACACAGGGAGAGAAGCAAGTTTCTAGGTCAGTCAAGCAGCCTGGGAGCTGATAAATTTGAATCCACCAATCAGAGAGGCTGTGTACTTTTCCCGCCAAAACAGGTGCACACACGCAGCACAGAGACAGGATTTTTGTAGTCTATTTCTCATAGTGAGGATTCCCCTCAAACAAATGACCATAATTTCCTAACCGTAGGGGCAAGAACGGTCATTTTTACACAGTTTTGTTCATAAGAGATGGGGGAATCGTCAAGTGTTGACAATTTATCATTAAAATATGAATTTTTTGAGATATATGACATGGATGACGGGTTGGTTTAGAAGCCACGAAGGCCCCAATATGCAAATTTGAATGCCTCAGCCCACATATATGATTGGCTGGCTGGGAAGCCGTGGAGGCCCTGATATGTAAATTTGAATGTCTCAGGCCTCACAGAGGATTGGCTGCCTGGGGACCTGGCAGTAATATATGGAAATAGTATGATTAAGCATAAATACTACATTTAGTAGAAATACTATATTTTAGAACAAATACTATAAAAAGCAGAAATAGTATGATTAAGCATAAATACTACATTTAGTAGAAATACTATATTTTAGCACAAATACTATAAAAAGCAGAATTACTAAAATTTAGCAGATATACTATATTAAGCACAAATCTTATAAAAGCAGAAATAGTATGATTAAGCATAAATACTACATTTAGTAGAAATACTATGTTTTAGCACAAATACTATAAAAAGCAGAAATACTATATTAAGCAATATAAATATCCTATAAAAATCCTATAAAAAGCAAAAATACTATACTGTGATTTGGTAGAAAAACTATAATTATTCAGAAATACTATATTTGGCAGAAATACTATATTTAGCACAAATCTTATAAAATAGCAGAAATAGTATGATTTAGCACAATAGTAATATCTTATACAGAAAAATTGGAAAAGCAAAATGGACAGCTGAAAAAATGCTGAACATGCTGAGGGTCCCTCAAATATGCTTGTTAAATGAAAAAAATCGGCAAAAAAATATATAACAGAGACACACACACAAGATCCAATTCAGTCAACCACCCTAAATATATTGAATTTGAATCTTACAATGAGATCATCCCATTAAAAGACTCTCTCTCTCTCTCTCTCGCTCTCTGTCACACACACACACACACACACACACACACACACACACACACACACACACACACACACACACACACACACAGAGGGAGAGAGAAGTAAGTTTCTAGCTCAGTCAAGCAGCCTGGGAGCTGCTGAATTTGAATCCACCAATCAGAGAGCCTGTGCACTTTTTCCCGCCAAAACAGGTGCACGCAGCACAGAGAGACACAGGATTTTTGCAGTCTATTTCTCATAATGATGACTCCCCTCAAACAAATGACCATAATTTCCTAACCGTAGGGGCTAGAACAGTCATTCTTACACCGTTTTGTTCAGAAGAGATGGGGGAATCTTAAAGTGTTGACAATTTATCATTAAAATATGAATTATTAAAGATATTTGACTTCTAATGCACCATAACTGAGTAGAGCAAAGCAAAAACTGCCTTGACTTGCCCTCAAACAACGCTTTCTAACTCTAAATCTATTTGGAGTATCAATATCATTCTTTCACCGTAAGAGACAGCAGGCTTTGGTGAACAATCATGGAAATTTTCAGGTCTCTGTGGAAATCCATTAAAAAGATATGACGAGAGAAAAAAGTGGTTCATTTCCAGAGTTTGAAATCTGAAGAAATCTGAGCGAAGGACGAATTTCCTACCGTCAAACAAGTAACTCTTTTCAGAACGGTAATAGGTGAGAAAATAATTCTTGAATTGTGAGCGTCAGGAGTGTCTGAAGATATACTGGGACAAGCCTTATGTCTTAACTTTGCTTCATTAAGGAGATATGACGATTCGAATATGCCTCTCATTACAGAAATCAAGCGGTGATTTTGAACAAACTCTCCATTGACTTTCTATGGAGAGTTTTGCGACTTTGTGTTGGTCTGAGGAGATTTGCCAAAATTCTATAAATCCCACAACAATGATAGTGACATTTTCGGAAAGCCAGCAAAAATACCTACGTTTTGATGTATAATTTGTGGAAGTTGAGTGAAAATTGAGCAAGTAGCAAGAAGTTGTTCGGACATGAAGAAAAGACTGCAAAACCTTCAGTGGCACACTGGAAGCCAAGTGCATAGCAACCATAACAACGCATGTATTTTGTGAAAAATCACAATTTTGCAAGTGAAAACTTTAAGAGGCATAAAAGTAAAACGGTAAAAGATTTGAAAAAGCTGATTTATACCCGAATAGCCCAATAATTTGAGAACATTTTAAAGTTTGAATGGTTGTTCTACGTGAAAATATGAGGAAGTAGTTAAGTTTCAAAAACAAGAAAATTTTAGCAGAATTGCAGAAGTTTCCCATTCATTTCAATGGGACAAATTAAGCTTAATATTTTAAAAAGTATAATAGTGAAAAATACAAAAAGACATAGCACATTAGCAGAAATAGCAGAATAGTTTAAAATTTGAACGGTGAAAATCGGCTGAAAATTGTGGAAGTAGTTAAGTATCAAGAGGAACTCAATAGTGTGGATGCTTAAAGCATCCACACAATAATCAGAAATTTGCTATTTCACTAAATCATTTAGATGAGAAAATATATATTTGACACATTTGAGGAAAATTTTAAATAAAGGTGTCTGTGTTTTTTTTTCACGGTGTTGTTTGCGGGCAGTGCAACTTAATGATAAGAGGGAAAAATGGATAGTCACTGAAGAAGTAATATTTGGATGCATTTTGAAATGAAAAGTGCAACACCTGCACAATGCAACATTTGCAAGGCGGTTTTATCTTTTCGAGGGGGAAGCACATCCAATATGAGAAGACATCTCAGTAGCAAGCACCCCACCGTCATGCTACAACAATAGCAGAGTCAAAACCCAGCTACTACCATTGGACAACCTAGCAGCCAGCAGCACGAGTAACAATCTTCAACAGCAGCGTTATCAACAGAGATCACATCACCTGATTCTTCCAGCAGCACGTCAACAAGTACTCAGTAAGAAAATACGAGCACACACACAGCAGGGCAAGGACAACAAGCAGCAAAAAGAAGACAGTCGGGATCATTTGTGTCAAGGCCCATGATGCCACTTCAGCAAAGCAAGGTTGACAAGGCTCTGGTTAAAACGATTGCCCAAGAATTTTTCAATTGTAGATGACAGAGGATTTAGGGAATTCACTACAGCACTTGGTCCTTCATGCGTTCTTCCCAGTAGAAGTACAGTATCCAGACAGCTAATGCCTGATTTGTTTGAGAAGATAAGAGCTGATGTTCGGAAAAAAATCAAGACAGCACCTGCTGTGTGCTTAACAACTGACTACTGGACTTCCAGCACATCAACAACTTACATGTCTCTTACATACCACTATGTGACACGCTAGCCCAACAAGTTAGCAGCAGTCTAACTTGTTGGACTGTTTTAATTTAACAGACAACCATACATCTGAAAATCTGGCTAGAGAGCTGGAAAGGATTGCAAGTGAATGGGCCATTATGGAAAAGATAGTTGCATGTGTAGGTGATAGTGCAGCCAATATCAAGAAGGCTGTAGGCAACATTCTGCACTGGACCATGTAAATTGTTTTGCACACATTTTGAATTTAATAGTCAGAAATGGAATCCAGCAGTCTGAAATTCAAGAAATTATCACAAAGGTAAACGCAATAACTGAATATACACGCCGCAGCACAGTGGCTTCTGCTAAACTGCGAGAGACACAGCTGCAGATGGGCCAGCCCCTACTATTACTGAAGCAAGACATGCCAACCAGGTGGAATTCCACTTCTTACATGGTGAAGCGGATTACAGAAGTAAAGGGTCCACTCCTTTCCACTACTCATTTCCACCCTGGCCTTGGTAAATCCTCAACTGCAAATCCTGTCACTTGAAGAGTGGGAATGGTCAAGGAAGCCTGCAGCCTTTTGAGGAAGTGACTGTGGAACTGAGTGCCGAAAGGTATGTTAAAATAGTGTCATAATACATGTATATATTTCATGTTCTGTCATTACATTTGCCTAAGCACATTTTTCATTAATAGCATTAAAGATGTTTCTTAAAATAGCTTCCAAATAAATGTAAACTCAATGGTTGCAGAAACTCTTCACTTTTCGATGAAAATGTATGCTTAATGTAGGGGTTTTAACTGCATTAAAAAGTATGGTACTATAGTCTTTCCTTGATTTCTCCCCAACAGGTTTTTTTCTGCATCGAAAGCCATTTTAATGGCAAGAGAGCTGCAGAGGGTTACTGCACCTAGACAGAGAAATCCTTCCATCTATCAGCCAATCCGCAACATGTTCGACATCCTCATGGCAGAAATTGTCAAATGGCCGGGGGGACTCAAACAAGTCTGCTTGCAAATGCTACACTTTTGGATCTTAGGTTCAAGAAGCATGCATCTTTGCATGATAGACTTGCAGAAGATGCTGTAACAAGAGTTGTGGGGGCTGCATCAAGGTCTGTAAGACCACTGCCATTGGCAACACCCAGCACAGAGGAAGGGGAGGGTAACCCACGGGTCAATCCTTCCACTGAGACAGTGCCTATGATTTGGGTCGATTTTGAGGAGCGGGTTGCATTGTCCAAAACCCCTTCACAGAGGCAATGCTGAAAATTAAAGGATTCCTGTCAGAGCCACTCTTTCATGGTCTTGAGTCTAACGACTCAGTGTTTTGTATTTCCTTATTATGTTTTTGTTTATTCTAGTTATGTCTTTTGTTTAGATTTACCATTTGTTAGGTTAGGTTTCTGTTCTGTGCCTGCCCTGGTCCCACTTCCCTGTGTTCTCTCTGTCTGCCCATGATGTCATGATGTCATAGTGTCTGCTCGTTAGTCTGTCTGTTGAGTTCAGTGTCAAGTCAGTGTCCTTGTGAATTGTTTCTTATTTCCTGTTTTAATTTGAAGGTCTTGTCTCATGTGAGTGTATTCAGCTTTGCTTCCCCTGTCTCGTTAGGCCCAATTTCTCCCTGCTGTGTCTCCCCCTCCTGTTTTCCACTCCCTGATTACTCCTCTGTGTATATAAGCCGTGTGTTTTCCTTTGTTTTCTGTCGCGTCGTCCCCTCACCATGCTGTGTGCCTCCCTCCGTGCTCCTTGAGTTTCCAGGTTTCCCAGAGTTTTTTTTTTAGTTCTTAGTTTCTGGTGTGGTTTTGTTTTTTGCAAGATTTTTGTTTTTGTGGAAATCTTACTACTGCAATAAAGTAGCCTCCCTCAGTTAAACCTTTGAGTTCGAGTCCTGCGTTTGGGTCTACATCCTGCCTACCAGACAGCCGCACTGTGACAGAACGACGCGACCACACTATGGACCCAGCAGTACTTGCTCCATCTGAAGAGCTCCAGGAGGACCTCATTCACTCAGCTATGCAACCAGTGGCTGGATTTTCCTGTGGAGGAGTATCGTCGCACTCTAGCTAGCCGGCTACAGCGATTGATTTCTGGTCTGCCCTGGCTACTGAACTTTCTCCACCCGCTTATACAGGACTTTCTTCTTAATTAACTGCATCTCCACCCCCTCCAAAAAAGCCACCAAAGGCAAATTCCAGTGTAAACGCTGTTCCCTCCCAAATGGAAAACAGGACTGACACACCTCTTGCTCTCAGACCTGCAGGGTTTAGGCCTGTGGTGTCCTCCTCTGTCTTATACTGAACACAAACTATTTTTTTGGACTGGCACAAATAATTTGTGTGCCTTCTTATTTGATGCAGAACACCTGATTGTTCTGTAAATAGATTTAAATGGTTATATAAAAAACGCCTGAGGCTGCATTTCTAGGTAAATAGTACCATATAACTTTGTTTGCAAAACTTGTGCATAATTTTTAGAAATGTACATTCTATTTGCATTTCAAGTTATGAAAATGATTTGCTAAACATGTTTGTGGGTTTTACAGTAAAAAAAACTTTTTTCTACTCAGATTTTGAATTTTTTGTCTGAATTTAGATCAATTGTGCTAATATAGTATGTCAAAATGAAAAAAATAACTCAAATTTCAGATATTTGAGGTTGGGCTGAAAATAATGATACCAACCCATGCAAGATAAACAGTTTTTAAAGGTGAAATACAGAGGTAAAATCAAAAGTAGTCAAAAATGGCCAATTATACCCTAGATCCCAGAGGGTTAAAGAACTGGCTTTTCTAGAGACTCTAATTTTCCTCAGGGCTTCCCCAGAGGTTGAGTTACTGTCCTCAGCTGATTCTGGACCCCTGGAGTTAACAGAATCTGTACAGTCGGTGAAATTAACAGACTGCTCTTTATCTTTTCATGTGGAGCAGAAAAGTAATCTCAAAAAGATTGTTTTCCCTGAGCCTGCCTCCCTGCCTCTTTGTGCTCCCGTGCGTAGGACAGCTGCGGCCCAGCATTCTCCTGCTCCTGTCCCAGTTCCCTAGGAGAGGAGGGCTGGGGCCCAGTTGATCCCCATTTCGATTTCCAGTCCACCTGAGGCTCTGCTGGCCTCTGCACCTGTATCAGCTCCTCGGGTGGGGACAGCAGCTGCCCAGCTGCGACCAGGCTCTGTGCCGACCCCTGAGGTGAGGTCCGCCTGGACACTGCCGACCTTCGCACCCGTATCCACTCCTTGGGTGGGAGCGGCTGGTTTCCAGTAGGTGACTGCACCTGTGTCTGTCTTCGCTGGAGGCTCTGGTGAGTCTGTCCAGCTGGTCAATCCAGGTTCTGGAGGTTCAGGAAAACCAATATCTCCACCTACTCTATTGCCACTTCAATCATCAATTCGGTGAGCCCTGCCGTTAGACCTGCCTGTCGCTCAGTCTCCCTCAGTTCAGTGTGATGCTCGGTCTCTCTCAGTTCAGTGTGCTGCTCGGTCTCTCTCAGCTCAGTGTGCTGCTCGGTCTCTCTCAGCTCAGTGTGCTACTCGGTCTCTCTCAGTTCAGTCACCTGCTTAGTCGCCCTTGGCAGCTCAGTCTCCTGTTCTGTCACCCTTAACAGTTCAGTCCCCTGTAGCTCTGTCTCCTAGTCAGCTACACATTCAGCCAGTGGTCCCATTACCCTCTGGCCCTGCATCTGCTCCTGCTGGAGGCTCGAGTGAGCTAATCAAGCACTCTGCGGCTCCCGCGCCGTCATCTGCCTCATCCGCTGGGCATTCTGGAGAGTCCAGCCAGCATTTCCTTATCTCCCCTGGAGGGTCCGAGTGGCCCGTTCAGCCATCTCCTGTTTCCGCTGGAGGGCCAGAAGGGCCAGTTCAGCAATATGTCTCTGCTGGATTGCCCGAGGGGCCCGTTCAGCCATGTCCTTTGAGCACTGGAGGGTCTGAGGGGCCCGTTCAGCAACCAGTCTCCGCTGGAGGGTCCGAGAAACCCGTCAAGCCTTCATTGCCTGCAGCGCCACCGCCGTCGCCTGCAGCGCCGTCGCTGAAATTAATAGACTGCTCTTTATCTTTTCATGCAGCCACTTTCCAGTTTCCGTGGAGGGCGGCCCCCTGAACGAGTTTGTTGCCGCCACCGCTGGCTTTGCGGCCGGCCTCGAGACCTGCCCTGCCGTCGCCACTGCCTTCCGCGTGGCCTGCCTCTCGACCTGCTCTGTCACCGCCACTGCCTTCGGCGTGACCGGCCCCCTGAGTTTCCCTGTGTTGGAGTATCGTGCTGTCGACCCCCTGAACTATCTATGAATTGCTCCTTTACTTCTTGTGAACTTTTTTGTTTTGGACTCTTGGCGCTCCTGTTTGGTTTTGTTCCACGCCTACCCCAAACAACTGACCCCCTGGAGTAGTGGAAGTCCTGTACCACTGTCTTCAAAAAAATCTGCGATGTTATGAAGATGAGACTGCATAGTGGCAACTTCAGTTCCATTGGAATGGATCTTTTCAAAGGCAGGAAAAATAATTACAGACAAGAGAAACCGTCTCAACTGTGGAAAGGTTCGGGAGCTTATTTTCCCTCAATGCCAATCTGTAAGGGACAATTCATTTAGAAGTGGACTAGTAATTTTGAACGCATTAATCTGTGAACTTTATTTTTTTATTTATATTTTGGATTTTTATTTTGTTGATTCACATTTCATTTTCTGTTTGTCAGAAATTTCATTGTTATTCTATTGAAAGTTGTTAAGGAAGAAACGCTTTTATGAGTCTTATGTTGCATTAAAGTATATGTTCATATTTTACTCTTATAGGAAAGACCGAAATGTACTACTCGCTCCCTTGCACAGTTACAGCACCCATAGCTTTGTCTGCAGAAACAGGAAGCTCACCCTGTGACATTTACCGCAAGAGATTAGCACACACACGAACTTAGTGACACATACACACACACACGTATGCAAAATTAAAGGAAACTGCTATGCTTGTTCCACCCTGCTTGCTACTATAAATAAAAACGACTACTGCAGCTCGGTGTGAGTCTCTCTCTGAGTCCTCACCCGTGCAGCACGTTAACAGTCTCCAAGTGTCTCAGTGTTGTTTATTCACCTAACTGTTTGATAACTGTATATCTCTGACAAAAGTAAAATAAATGTTCCCTTTAGAAGTCTTAATTTATTTACTCTTTTTTTGCTCTATAAATTAGTTTTCTTTTTCAATCACTCATCTTAGAAGTAGGATTTACCAATTAAGTTTGAGTGAAGTTGTACATTTTTTGCACTCTCTGGGGAACTGACTCAGTGACTCAAATGACTCAAAAAACCTGATTCATTTTGGTGAGTGACGCATTCAAACTCGATAAAAAGATTTGAATTTGCCATCACTGGTGAACAGTGTTGGTCAAGTTACTTGAAAAAAGTAATCAGTAACTAATTACTGATTACTTCCCCCAAAAAGTAATCCCGTTACTTTACTGATTACTTATTTTCAAAAGTAATTAATTACTTAGTTACTTTTTAAAAACACGATTTACAACCTGAAGAGGTGATAAAGCGATAGATCTTTCAGCCCAATTCTACTTTTTCTGCATAATCCATTATACAAAATGTAATCAAATGGAAAAGTCTCTTTTTTTAACTTGCTTTATCAGTTTTAATCTTTTAACTTTATGCATCAAGCAAAAATTTAATTATATGCAACATTCTCTGACTTGAATAAATTAGTTTAACATTTAAACCTATTTTCTGCACATTCCAGCACATAAAATAAAATATTTTTTGTGTTTACACTCACTCTTTCAAATAGATGCAAGTAAAACACAGCAGAAAATAAATAAAGTCAATGACTCAGCGGTCCTGTTGCTCTATTTTCACCTGTAAAGCAGGACTGGGGTAGGCGGAGGTTTACCCTGGTGCAGGTGTGCCGCGGTCAGTTGAAGAATCCGCGAGTTTCTCTGTGAATTTCCCATTACGTCGTTGCGCACTCGGTGCTTGCTCAGAAGTTTAGGGGTTTTTTTCGCTGTAAAAAGTTTTCTTTCCACGCACAACGGACGCTAATGTTTTTGTCACTTTTTATGGAATCAAACTCAAAATAAGGTCAGTACTTCCACGCTTTAAACGCTGCACGCTCATACTCTCTCCCACAATCGATATATGATCCCTTGTTGCTCTGCACACAGCTGTTGTCACCAACGGCGCACTCGCTTACGTCACTGTCATGAGACATTCTCGCAAAAAAATCACGGTTTTAGTAACGCAGTAACGCAGCGTTCCTACGGGAAAGTAACAGTAATCTAATTACCGATTTTGCAATAGTAATCCCTTACTTTACTCGTTACCTGAAAAAAGTAATCAGATTGCCCATCTCTGCTAGTGAATATGTACTTTACAAAGTGTCATGGTCTGGCAGCACTTGGCGGTCGACCTGCCCATTGTGTCCATGTATTTTGTTTATGTTTCTACTCCCTGCGCTGGAGTCATCTACACTGATTACCATCGCCGGTTTCCCTACTTGACTGTGTGGCTGAGCTTCAGTCGACACATTAGGTGATTCTCGATTGTAATGGAAAATGGTCAACTTTCCACTAGGTACTAGTGGAAAGGGGCTATAAGGAAGGAGATGCGGACTTCTACCATTTGTCTAGACAGAGAAGTCAAGCTAGAAGACTGGAGAGAAAGACAAATGGAGCAGTTTTAAATCAGGAAGTGAAGAGGATTAGTGAGGAGGAAATGAAGTGGCACACCTGCTGCTCCCCGTCTCCGCGTCGCCCTCCTCTGCGACAGGCCAGAGACCACACCTCCGCCACACATCCCCACTGCCCGACTGAGGCTGGGGCCACATCCGGCCCAAACCTACTCCCCCCCCCGCAACCGGGAGAGGAAATCGGCCACGACAATCTGCATGCCTGGACTGTGGACCACCTTGAACTTGAAAGGCTGCAAAGTCAGATACCACCGGGTGATCTGGGCATTGGCATCCTTCATGCGGTGGAGCCACTGCAGTGGGCCATGGTCTGAACAGAGAATGAATGGGTGCCCCAGGAGGTAGTAATGAAGGGAGTCGACCACTCACTGGAGCGCCAGGCACTCCTTCTCCACAGTGCTGTAGCAGGTCTCCCAATCTGCCGAGCTTGCAGCTGATGTAGAGGATGGGACGATCGGCTCCCCCTACCTGCTGGGACAAAATGGCCCACAGCCCTCTGTTCGAGGCGTCTGCCTTCAGAATAAACGGGAGGGAAAAGTTAAGTGTGAACAACAACGGCTCCCCACACAGAGCTTTTTTTTACCTGCACAAACGCTGCCTGGCACTGCTCCGTCCACTGGACCAGATCTGGGGCACCTTTTCGGGTGAGATCTCTCAAGGGGCTAGTCAGGTCTGCCAACCCCGGAATGAACCGGTGGTAGTAGCCTGCCAACCCCAGGAACCGTCTCACCTCCTTTTTGGTCTTTTTTTTGAGGGGGAGGCTGTCTTCTCTTCCTGTGGTTGCACCTGCCCACCCCCCAAGTGGTACCCCAAATACTGTACCTTTCTCCGTACAACTGCACACTTCTTTGGGTTGGCTGTGAGCCCCGCCTGCCTCAAGGACTCCAGGAACACGGCCACCCGCTGCACATGCTCCCCCCAGGTGTTGCTGTAGATGATCACGTCATCTAAATAGGTGGCAGCATATGCAGCGTGCAGCCACAGCACCTGGTCCATAAGGCGCTGAAAGGTGACTGGGGCTCCGAACAAGCCGAACGGAAGTGTGAAAAATTGGTACAAACCGTACGGAGTGGAGAATGCTGTTCTTTCCTTAGACTCCTTAGACAAGGGAATCTGCCAGTAGCCCTTGGTTAAATCCAGCATCGGGTAATACATGCACTTTATCTCCCGGTGAAAATTGCCTGAGCCTAGCCCCTCTGTTGTACAGGCTTTACTGATGTTGCTGGGCCTGGAGCAAATTCTCCTGTAATGCCCTCCCCAACATGTCCAATTTTGCTCTCAGTTCCAGCAGGTATTGAATCTCATTCTTTGCAGGGCTTGACGGTTCCTCCCAGTTTTCTTTAATGATATCGAGCACCCCCCACGACTGCCTGCCGTACAGTAGCTCAAAGGGAGATGGCACAATAAATGGTGAATGTTGGGTGCTCATGAGTAATTGTCTTGTCATGTTCTTAAAACAAACTTTTTGCCTGAAATGATCAGATACACTTTAATGGAATCTGTGGGTTTTTATTTTTTTTCTGTAAACAACAGAAAATTAATTTAAAGGAATGTAGATATTTAAACCTGAGATCTAAGATAAACCTAACAGGTAGTTTTGCTGAAATGGATGTTAGAAAGCTAAAAAAAATGAACTTAAGATGTTCAATACACATTTTTTTTTTACATCCAGTCAATCAATTCTGATAATTAAAATGAAACTGATTTACAAGTTCACTCAGCTACCTTAAGGAGCTCAGATAATTAATAAACTTAAATCAACTTGGCTAACAGATTATGTTAGTTAAGCTAAAATAGATTCCTAAGTTAAAAGAACTACCAAAGTATTTGAATTAACTAAAAAACCCAAGTGAACTGAACTAGGACAAAAGTTTAAACAATAGATTATTTTAATTTAGCTGAAAGGGTTTTCCCAAGTAAAAATGACAATTAAAGGAGTTGAACTGACTAACAAATCTCAGTCAACTAAACTAAGACGATAGTTTAGGCAACATGTGATTTTTCATCAACATAACATTTGGTTGTGTTACAAGAACAAACTCCATTTATTGACTTAACTTAAAATTTTAAGGCAGCCCTTTACCTGATATTTTTAAGTTGAAAGAACAAGTTATATTTTACAGTGCAGTATTTTACCGTAATATTCAACTTTTTAATATTTATTTTATATAGTTTCACTGTATTTTACAATGCAAAACTGTAATCAGGTTAATAGAGTGCTTGTTGCTTTTACATGAGTTACCATGAACAGGTTTATGATTCTTTATTGTGAATTTTACATTTATCAACAAAGTATACCATTATATATTCTACATTATCACTATATTTTCGACAGTGAAATTCTGGCAACCACAGCTGCCAGTAATTTACCGTAATATTCAACTTTTTAGGTATGATACCGTATTACTTTATACAATTTCACTATAAGTAAGACTGTAATCAGGTTAATGGAATGTCTGTTGTTTTCACATGAATTTATGTTTAAATTCAGTCATTTAATGCAAAAAATTATTATTATTTACTGTCAAATTTAAGGTTACCAAAATAGGATACCGTTTTGTGTTCTACATTTACAATTTATTTTTCACGGTGAAATTCTGGCAACCACAGCTGCCAGTAATTCACTGTAAATTCTACAATATTTTTTTCCAGTGTAGCTTAGAAATGCTAATTAGATAGCTAGCACATGTTTTTTTTTTTAACATGGTAGTTAGTGATACATAATCTCTAGCATATTAGCTAAAGTCACTTTATCTAATTATAGCCTATTCATAAACAAATTACCTTTAACCCACACAAGATGACGCAACAGACAGAAAGACTTATTAAGGGCTTTCATGGACAACTACAGTTTCTTTTTTTTTTTTTAATTTTCATCACGTGGAAATACAAACTATCCGTTTTTTTTAAGCTGCTTGATGGTCCAACCTGAGGCCTGCTTGACCTAACTTGCCAACAGAACCTCTAATGTGTGTACAACTGATATGCACTGCGTGGCAGGCCCCTTTGAATTTTGTCAGAAATGTTCTTTTATTAATATTTTTTAAATGATACTGGAACAAACAAAGAATTTTGCAGCACAAACCACACAAACATAGCAGGAATGTTTGACATCAATTTTGTTTGATTTGGATAATGTGGGGAGCTGGTTGACCTTTTGACATTTACATTCTCATTAATATCTTTAAAACAGAAGCAGCACAAACGACAATTTTAGCAGCACAAACGACCACAAACGTAGTACAGTTGACTGATATCAACGTTGTTTGATTTCATTAATGTGTGTGTGTGTGTGTGTGTGTGTGTGTGTGTGTGTGTGTGTGTGTGTGTGTGTGTGTGTGACTTTTACTTAAATTAAATTTAACTTTGGAATCTAAATGTATAATTTAAAGATTATACAATTTGATATGTTATAATAGTTGATATGGATTGAAAACAATACTGCACCCCGGCTGCACCTCCCGGAAAAGTTTCGTCTGGGCTCTTATGTAGTGGTTGCAAAGCTCACTTTTCCATTTTAAGCAAACAACAGTAAATTTCCCCGAGAGCCCTTTATATAAGGTTTTAAAGCTGTGGGGTAAATTTTTTAAGTAACATGAGCTGATAGCCAGCAGCATTCACAGAAAGCATCGGTAATATAAACTGTCATGTCTCTTTGAAACTAAAAACAGGTCATTCATCAGCTGTGGAGCTAGTTTTAAAGTATAATTCTACTGAAAATTGCAAAACAATTGGGAATGTGTTGAAGATATTGAGCACTCACAGTTAACTATTCTAGAGTAGATGGTCCACTTCTGCAAAGCAACTGACGCTGAATGCCCTTCTTTTATGTTGGTTGCTCATACAGAACATATAAATAATGAACAAATGAAATAATGAATGAATTTACTTAAACTAAGTAAACTGGAAATTTTGCTTTTCAGTGGTGGAATGTAACTAAGTACATTTACTCTACACTGTACATAAGTAGCCTACAACTCACAGGTAGCCTGTTTTACTTGAGCTTTCGGCTTCTCTTTTATGACTCTATATTGTTGCTTCACTATATTTTATTTTTTACTTCATTCTATATTGTTGCTTCACTATATTTTATATTTTACTTTACATTATCTGACAGTTTAAATTACTGTTGGACTTTTGTATATAAATTATACAAAAAAGTCACCCAGCTGCCATATAAGTACAAATACAATTATTATATATATAATTCTTTGTTTATCACCAGGTTTATGAACTTGCTAGCTAGTCAGTGTTTGCTTAGTTTTTCGTATTACCAATGCTCTCTGTGAATGCTGCTGGGTATCAGCTTACTGTGAGTTGTAGTTTACTTAAAATATTTACCAGAATATCCATCCATCCATCCATCCATTTTCATCCGCTTTATCCGGGGCCGGGTCGCGGGGGCAGCAGCCTAAGCAAAGAGGCCCAGACCTCCCTCTCCCCAGCCACCTCCTCCAGCTTATCCGGGGGAATACCAAGGCGTTCCCAGGCCAGCCGAGAGATATAATCTCTCCAGCGTGTCCTGGGTCTGCCCCGGGGCCTCCTCCCGGTGGGACATGCCTGGAACACCTCACCTTACCAGAATATTTACAAGCTAAATAGATAGATAGATAAATATTTAAAAATTTACAAGATATTAATGAAAATGTAAATGTCAAAAGGTCAACCTGCTCCCCACATTATCCAAATCAAACAAAATTGATGTCAAACATTCCTGCTATGTTTGTGTGGTTTGTGCTGCAAAATTCTTTGTTTGTTCCAGTATCATTTAAAAAAATACAATAAAAGAACATTTCTGACAAAATTCAAAGGGGCCTGCCACGCAGTGCATATCGGTTGTACACAAATTAGAGGTTCTGTTGACAAGTTAGGTCCAGCAGGCCTCAGGTTGGACCGTCAACATCTTTAAGTGGACCATTATGTCCACTTAAAGATGTTGAATTACACGTATGACCAAATTATAGCAGTACTATATCGCATTTTTAAATGTTTTAAGAGATACCAAAGAAATCAGTTGTGGACAAAATTGCAGTATTTGAAATGCTCTGTTTTTAAAAGAAGCAGTCATAAAAAATGGAAACATTTTAATTCCAAGTGATGACATATGGGAAAATCAGTGCAAATAACCTGGTAAAAAGATGACACCAAAAGGCCTTTACACTTTTGTTAAATTAAAAAGACACAACGTATGGGCTGCTCTGGATTACAGTAATGAAAAGAGCATCGCTAACACAGACAGCAGTGACAATGACAATGCTTTTGAATCAAGTAGTGACTGCAAGACTTTCAATGTGGAACTCCCATTTGAACAGTGGACACATATGATTCCAGATAAAGTCACATAAAATGGTGCTGAAGTGTGTAGTGGCAGACAAAGATGAATCCATGCACACTGGCTTTTCTAAGAGAGTTATGTCTGGAAGTCTGCGGGCACAAGTAACAAAAGAACTTTGAGAAGGCAGACAAATACCGCAAAGCTGATGGTCTTAAGCTTTGTGCAGTGTTGTCAAATTTAGTAGATGGCTTGGTCACCAAACAAAAACAAAATCAACTAGAAGTGGCTCATAAGCCCAATACTGTCACTCCACTCATTAAAATACAGTTCTCCTCACAGTGGAAGACACTGGATTAGACAAGTTCTTCTGTGGCTACTGGAGTCAAACTCAAATGCTGATGTACAAGACGTTGAAGCACCCCATAGTTGCCTTTGATACAGCTGCCTAAGTTGTAAAAAAGCTTCTGAGGCCTAATGGTTTGTTTGGAAATATCTTCTTATATCAAGGTGTTTTAACAAGAAGCAACAACTCTCACGTCCTAGTGGAGCAAATGTTGACAGAGATACATGATGTCCAGGCAATCACAAGATGTTTGTCAGAATGGATTCGTGCTGGAGCACCAATCCCAAAAGAGGCAATTTTTGATTTGTCTTTAGCTTTACTTGGCCCTTTAGTTAAGGCTTTAACACATCATTTGAAGAGCTACATTAATGAATGCGTTGGTGTCTTGCTTCAGAAAAAATCCTACCCTACCACGTTTCATCAGAGTAGATGTGGCACACTTCATCAAAATGATTTTCCAGTGGCCCTGTTTGAGAAAAAAACCCCTCATTGGGTAAAAGATTTCTGTTTGCGATTAATGGCACAACTTGTCAAGTCTAAATCCTTGGAGGAAGCAAGGTCCTAAAACGCAGCATTGCTATTGTGGCATTAAGTGGATTGTGTCAAGCATATGGCATCATTTTTGTGCCTCTATTCTGAGCGCATGTAAAAAAGTTTGCAAATGTACAAAAAGTACAAATGTTGCATTTTGAGGAGAAAATTATTTTGAGATAAGAAAAGTTTAATTTGAGTGAACAACATTAATTGCTGCGTGCAAGAAATGTATTTCAGTGTTTGCTATTATCCATATACACACAATACAGCGCCTCTCGCTCAGTTGTTGGCATTTGCTCTTACACAGATCTCTGCTTTGTGTGCTGACAGTCATCTGCAGACCTGCTCTCAGTGTGTCGCTCCTGCTCTCAGCATCTCTGCTGCCTGCACACTCAACTCTTTCTGTACACCATTAAAAGTTGCCACAAAACCAACCATTCCGATTGGCTGTTTGGTCTCCAATCAGCTCGCTAGCTACTGCATTCCGGAAACACTGTCCAAAGTGTAGCTAAATCCATTTTTGGTTAGTATGTTTAATTATTTTATATTAAAATATATAATTTTTAAGACCATTGTTGGTTTTAATCTAGTTTAAACCAAACCACTCCACTGGACCTAGGTACATTTTGGACTGTGGAAATAATCAACAGCCAGTCAAACTGGGCACAGGACAATACTGTGTCATGAACACCTGTGCCTTTGATGCTTTCTGTCAAAGTTTGTGCTATGCTTTCTGTCACAGTCTCTCAAAATATGTTGAAGAGTGCACAGGAGAATAAAGTATTCCAGCTTGTGAAATCCCTTGCTTCAAAAGGTGTCAACATACCTATTCTTTGAGGGCAGAAGCTCTGAATTCAATATTCTGTCCTGTTCAGTTGAAGACTGGTTTTCACCTTGCACAGTGCCATGTGTCCACAGTAATTCAAAAAACAATGATAGAAAACCCAAGTGTTCACTTCACAAGACAGTGTTCCTCCCAGTCCTGCAAACTTTACACACCAACCACACGGCAAGTACCTTTTGTCTCCATTGATTTGTCAGTCCGTTCAGCTTCTGGCATAGCTCACCTTCAGTCTGCTGTTGAACAAGCGGTCAACCTTGTACCATCTCCATGCCTAAGACCAATCCAAAGCCCAACATGATTTGAAACAGATTCATCAGGAAAGCTACTCTGTGTCAATCTAGACAAGTTCTCCCAAGCTGTAACTGTGACAAACAGTGAGCAAACCTTGGAAAATGCTCTAAAGAAAATCTGGAGCAGTTTTCCCAATCCAAAATGGTTTTCGCTTAGTGGATTCCCATCCTCTCTGCTACTTCAAGGAGAGAAATTCACACTGAAAGCAGCCATTGCTTTTCAGAAAAGCCCAACACCAGAAACACTTTAATATGGCATCATATGACATTCTGTAAAGGACCCCATGCATCTGGGAGATGTATGATGACCTGAGAAAGAATGTAACCATAGCATCTGAAAACACCAACATATGTCCTCACACTGTGCTTTACACAAAGGAATGATGGCAAGAATTCATGGAAGAAGGTCTTTTTTTATTTTGTGAGTTAGATGATGGAGCTAAGTAAAATATGTTTTAGTCTAATTTAGTTAAATGAGGTGTATATTGATCTTCTGTGTTTTAAGTCATAAAGGCTGCACAGCCATTAGGGATCAAATCAGCTTCTAAAAAAATTTGGTGGTTTTTCTCCCTCGGCTTGCTTTTTGCTTTCTTTGAGCCTCTGGACCAGCACTCCCCACATTACATCAAAATCTTACAAGTCTAGAAATGAAGCTGTTTCGACAGAAAAGCCCCTTTTCCATTACTACCTTGCTTAGATCGACTTGGCACGGTTTGCCACAGTTTTCAGGGTTTTCCATTAGGTCATATTACGTCGTACAGGTCCTTTTTTAGTACCTACTCAAGTCTTTCACAAAAAAGCAACCATTATTATGGACCCCCCCAAGCTCCGTTGTCTTTACATAATTCTGGTCACTGCATCGAAGCCTACACCATCTGGTACAACACAGCAACATAACTACAAAGGTACACAAACTTTATTGTCTATATTTCATTTGACATCTCACAGCAATATTCCTGTAAGCACATGACAAGAGGCAAGAATAATATAATTAACTAGAGCTCAAGTACTTAAGCAGAGCGTCTCATACATGCCTGTTCTGCTCCTCCTCTGTACCTTACTCCACAGCAACCACAGACTCTTGTCCTGCAGCTGCAAGTACATCCCAAGTAGTGCCAAGTCTCTCCATGGTCTTCGCACAGATTATGCAGAACATAGCAAGTCACTGACATAGATTTCCCCAGTTGGACATCACAGTCATTTCTTTTCATGAGACAACGCAAACCAAACACATTTTCCACAACCAACCGTGCTCAATGGATTTTTTTTGATTGAACAACTGCTGTTTTGCTCCTCAGGTACCCAGTGTCATAGGAAGGTTTCAAGCCAGCCCTGCAGTGGATAAGCTGTGTCTCCAAGGATGTAATAGCCAGTATTCAACACACCAATACTCCTAATATGAGCTGGTAGAAAGTTTCCGCAGCTGGCCAATTCCCACAGCGTGGACAGTCTTAGAACACAAGCATCATGCAAGCTCCCTGGCAGTCCAGCAAATACATTCCAGAACATATCCATTCCATCAACAACACTCTGAAGGGTTACGGAGTGCCACCCTTTACAGATGAAATAGTGCGATAGTGTTGTAATAATCGATATGTGGGAACCATCAATAGCATCCACACAGTGTGGGAGTCCCTTGATGTAGGCAACAACAGTGTCTCAGCTGCAGCACAAACCTGCAAACAGTTGTATTGCTTACTCCAAAAAGATGTCCAATACCTCTGTACTTTGCACTAGTAGCAAGCTTCCACAGCGCAATAGCCACTCTCTTATTCAGGGCCACACACTGGTGGAAGGTCGTGTCTTGTCACTCCATAACATGATGCAGTTTGCTGCACAGGAAGCTTAACATTTCTTCAGACATCCTGAAGTTCTGCAACCACTGCTCGTCCATGAAGGACGGAACAATAACAGATGCCTGGGGCCCATGAAGATATGTGACCTTGGATCTTCAATACTCTTTGGCACTGCCTCTTGGATGCACGCTATTGGAGCTTCTTACCTTCCTAACTAGGTACTAGGTAACTGATGCCCCACAGTGGCACAGATACAGTTATAACATGATATTGGTATTAGTGCTTATGTTTGCATAAACATAAAAACAAGGCTTCAAGCCAAAATTGTTATTAATTTCAACAAAGAGAGATCACTTAAAAGAACTGAAAATGATTTACGAGTTACAGAAATTAATGTACTTGGGGATTAGACTTTAATGACCCAGGAAGGAGAATGGAAGAAGAATGGAATCCCACTGCTGATAGGATTTAGGACAGGACACCCCAGAGTCTAGATGCTAGTGGTAGAGAAGATGAAGACTAGGGTTGACTCGAGTTTTGACTTAGGTATTTGTGAGGTTGAGATTGTGAGGTGGTGGGTTACATGGCTGAGAGTCTAAGAAGATGGAGATTTAAACCATGCTCAAAATAGAAGGCTGCGAAGACGACTGGACTAGGGTAATGATGTCAATATTGATATTGTGAGAAATTGGTAGAGATGTAAAGAACAGAAAGCAGCCCTACACCCAGGAAAGCAGGCAGATGAGTGTTACAGAGCTTCCTTATTTAACTTGAGCATAAGTGTCATTTAAATATTAATCAGATATTCTGCCCCTAAACATGTGAAATCCAATGCTCACCAAGGCAAACATCATCTTTCAATGAATACGTCTTTCAGCGTTGCAACACTCTATTGCCAACTTTCTAGGCATCTAATGCTATACACCTGATCAGCTTTCTGCTGGTTGTCACAATGTTCCTGTGTTAAAGTGACATCACTGAAAGACACAAACTGAAGTAAAGAGCATCTTTGTCCTTTTCTTCATACACAGCATGTAAGGTTTGGAACTAATCAGTGTAAAGGCAGCAGGGTACTTTTAATAATTTGGGTATGAGGGGCACCAGTAGAATATTCATGAAAATAAATTAACACTATTTGACCTTAATCTTATTAACTCCACTTGAGTTGGGGAACACTTTAATCACTTCAATTAATTGGTTTCTAGCTATGTTCATGAAGAGAAAAATGTACGGGCTTAATGGAGTGATGGGTTTGAATGGGGCCAATTCCAGCAGGGTTTACAGCTTGACAGGGCACAGGCCAGAGTGCTGGCCTAACCACTCCACTGATGTTTGTTAGTGCTTTTTGCAACAGGAGGTATTGTATTGACCACTTTCTTCAGTATGGATGAGCAGAAGAACCACGTGCCTCAAAGTAAAGAATTGTGTGCTTCAATAATGAATTATGCAATAAACTATGCATTTGTAAATTCAGTTTTAATTACACGTATTTATTTAAACCTTACTAATATATTTTCTTATTTAATAATTTTATTTACACTGCAATTTGTGCCGATTGTTTTACACTGCCAACAAGTGTGTGTGCTTGTACAAAGGACATTCAGCCTCAGTATTTACACTTACATTTACAGTGAAATGGAGAGCATCCCTGTTGAAGGTAATGTGCTAACATGGCTAACTCTAGCATCACTGCACATATGCTCTTCCCTTTTAAGATCACTTTAGCATATGAAAAAAGGCTCCAGCAGTATTAGTTAGCTATCATTTTTAATAAACTAATGTGCTCTTCACAAATAATGCTTGAAGCAGCTCAAACTGTAAGAACCAGGACTCAGCTTTGTTACATTTATACACAATGGCTGCACCCTACAGCCTGATAAAAATGCAGTTTGTAAACGCATCGGTCCAGATGTTACCACGTAGCTTTCTAATACTTTCAGTTACAAGAACTGAGACAGGGTGATTACAGGGTGTAATTTCTGTCATTCCTCACATTACTTAGAGCTAACACTTTTTATTCAATTTAATTTATTTTAATTACACAAGTGCACCCATTCATTCTCAACTGGACATAGATGACCATCAAGGACCATGTTCACCTAATCCCAACCTCTAATATAGTATGATTAATCTTATGTGAATAAAGCAGAAACTGCACACCTAGCATCAAAGGTTTGGTAAAGTAGCATGAGTAGTGTCAAGTTTTATAGGTTCCTGTTAAAAATCGTGCAAACCACATCTGGTACTGTGTTTAAATTCTAAACTGTATAACCCAGTCGTTTTTACTTATTGCAGCAGTATTTCAGTAAAGTATGAATGGTGAATTTCACTACTACACTAAAGTTGTTATTGTCCTGGGTCGTTGACCCAGCTTTTTGTGTTTCCTTTTGACTTCATCTTGGGTTTGGTGTTTATTCTGATTTTGCATTAGTTCTTTGGGTTTGGTTGTCGTGTTTATCGTCCCTACCTGTGTCTTCCCTCTATGCTCTGTTCGTGTCCCCGAGTTTGTGTTGTAAAACAGTCTGTGTGTTTCCTGTTTTACTTTGTAGGTCTGCTTCTCGTTATGTCCATTAGTTTCAGCTGTGTCCACCCCTGCGTGTCATCTCCTCATTACCTGGTGTGTATTTATAGTGTGTGTTTGCCTCTGCTCGTCGTTGGATTGTTTGTGTTTCTCTGCGTAAGTCTGCGTAAGTCAGTGTAAGTCAGTGTGTCCTGCGTCTCGCGTCTCTCTGCATCCTCTGTTCTCAGTCCCCAGTCCCCAGTCCCATGTTCAGGTCTGTTCTTTGGTTTCCTCCAGTTTAGGTCTCAGTTAGCCCCCCACCCTTCTTTGCCTGTTTTTGTCACTGCCACTTCTGTAAATAAACGTCACTCTCATCACCAGTCAACTGCCTGCATTTTGGGTCCTTTTCGTCCTACACCACATGACTTGCCCTGGCAGCCGTGACAAAAGTGCTTATAACAAACTGTTTCTTGTTTTTGTAGAATTCATTAGCATCTGTGGAGAGATGTATCTGAATGTCTTTTGTTCCACTTTTCCTAACCTCGAAGCTGATGATGACTTAATCCTAACAGAGACAAACCTCGGCACTTTACCCAGATGTTACAGCATCTGTCCAGTAATTCAAGAGAGAGATCAACAACTCATTAAGATCAGCCAGAAACCTGCCCCTTTCTACAGCTGTGGCTGAGCAAAGCAAGATCACAGAGAACAGAGAAAATAATAAATACCTCAATTATTAGGTAGATGATGATGAGACCTGTGACAGAGCTAACATCTCCGAGCCGTCCTAGAGAACTGTTAAATGCTTGCATTCTTTGTAAAATAGTATGTATGATTGATCTGAGACTATGTGTCTTCATATTGTAATGTTACATTTTGACTTTTTTGCATCTTCATTCTGCTCAAGTAAGTGCTTTCAATTTGTTTAAATATGGAGGCTTTGTGTTATGTTGTAAAAGAAATAAACCCATTGTCCTCATATGAGCATACCTTTTTATATGACTTTTTAATCAAAGTTGATTCTTAGTTATTATTATACTTACAAGGTCCAAATAATAAGAGGGGGGAAATTGGAAATGTGAATAAACAAGACTTTGAGTGTTTTAGGGTGATGATATGTAATCAGGGAAAGTGGTCAACTTCACATATATTGTAAGCTTCATTCTCCCTATGCTTTAGTGAGGTTTATTTTACCATCTAACAACTATTTCTTTACTCTCAAAAAGTTCAAGATTCAATTCAACTTTCATCAATTCATCACTCATCCACTCAGACTGGACAATACTTAAGTAATCATTTGGATGAGTATCCAAAGGAACTCAGCTTTTGGGCAATAATTCATGCATTGAGATATTTTTGTGTTTCTTCAGTTAGAATTTCTCCTGCCTTAATTTTAGCCTTTGCAAGAAGCAGTTTTCAGAAGAAAACCATTTTAAACTATCTGCAAACCAACAGACAAAAGGACCAGGTGTTATTCTCGGTGGTTTAAGACCAAAACTGAGCTCAAACAGTGAATTTACTTTAGATTGGAATTCATAAGATGGGAAAAGATGCACCTTTAAATTCAGCATGACTAGTGATTACTTTTCTTAAATATAACAAGTAACAGGTAAAACTAAAAATGTGTTTTTAGACTTCTTTATAACTGTACATGACTGTTTTGGAATGATTTGAATTGTGGGTTATAGGCAGAGTTGACAAAAGTACATGCATTATGTAAAGTCTGCACTTCATCCTTCAAAGTAGTCATTTGGAAGATTATTCTATTTTTGTGTAAAGCTAACTGAACCTTGTGCTATATTAACATAATGATATACAGTAATAGTATCGGTAGATGGGAATACAAGCTTTATTCTCATTTTTTTTAAATTTCTAATTATACTCAGCTTGAATTTGAAGAACAAGAAGACAAATAAAAAAATGTACATCTATTTTCTGTTGCCTGCTTTGTATAAGGTGACTTTACCTCTAAACAGGAAAATGTGCCCACTCAAGGGTTAAAGTGGGATTCAGCAGGTGATGGAACCTTAAAATTAATCATAATGGCTCAGTGTGGGGAAAAGAATAACTCACAACAATTTCCATTGAGAGCTCCAGTAGATGCATCGTCAGCTAAAAGTCATATGAATCTCTGCTACACTTGATGTAACCTAACTCTGACCATGAAACCACAGCTACTGTGCACCAGTCAAACACTGTTCTTTATTTTAAATTTATCTGACATTGTGAGCTAGTAGAAACGCTGCATTGAAATTACCTGTCACTGAAAAAAGTCACTCCCTTCATTAGTGTTAGCTAGATGCCAGAGTAACACAACTGCAACTCGTGGTCACTTGGCAAAAGCATTTTAAAATTAAAAAATAATTCCTTTTGACATATTCATTTATAAATGGTGCTATTATTTTTAAGTTAAATTATTAAATAATAAATTACTTTAGTAATGTTCAAATAAATCCAAGAATTGAGAAGTGAAATATGAATTTTCAAATACATATTTTATTGCACAATTCATTACTGAAGCGCACAATTCTTTATTTTGATGCACGTGGCTCTTCTGGTCCTTTATAGTTATCAGCTTGATGCTCGCATGTTTCCAAACACAACATCCCTGTTTCTTAACCTTCTTCATTGGTGACTTCAACCACATGTTTCTCTCCTCCATACTTTCCACTTTTCACCACTTTGTCACATGCAACACAAAAGACAATAGAATTCTGGCTCTGCTACAAATGTCAGAGATGTCTGCAGCTCCACTACCCTTCCCCCACTGGGCCGTTCCGATTGCATTCTTGTCCTGTTCACATCAGCATTCAGCAGGAGTACCTACAGAAAGAAGTTAGAGGTAAGATTACAGGGAAATAGGGTCAGGGATGTGTGGAGATGCCTGAGAAAAATCACTGGCTTCCAGAAGAAAAGTGAGGAAAGAATCTGTGGGGGATGTGATGTTACTGAATGAGATAAACCAGTTTTTCAACAGGTTTAACTTCAGCTCCATCTCCTCAAACGTCATCACCACTCCCAGCTGCCTGCCTCCCACTGCCGATCTATGCTCCTGTGACCCCTCCACATTTACCTCTACCCTCACACTCGACACCAGCAAAGCATCAACTTGCACATCCCACTCCACTCAGAAGAGAGCTGGAGAGGCTTAGACTGCGCAAAGCAGCTAGACCCAATGGCATCAGTCCCAGAGTGCTAAGGGCTTGTGATAGCTAGCTGTGTAGGGTACCCCAGAATTTCCCTCTGTGAATAGTAAAGTTTCCCTGATTCTGATGAAGGATCCCAAAAAGGCATGACACCATCAAAATACAGGCAGATTATCAGCCTCTCAACAACATGGAAGTTCCTCCAGGGATTGTAGCATTCAAGGTAAGTAGACACATCAGTCAATGCATGAGCACAGGTCTTAAAAGCATTACAAGATGACCAAAGCAGAGGGCTCATGGTTGATGGAGCAGTGCCCCAGGACTCTAAGACCTCTTTTCCATTAATACCTGCTCGGAGTGACTCAGCACAGTTTGCCATTGTTTTCAGGGTTTTCCATTTGCAAAGGACCACCAGTGTGTCTGCAAATGGCCTTGTACTGGCGCCTGTGTGGGCCACCTCTGGCAAACCAGATCTGGGCCATCGAAGGGCCGTCATTCTTTGTGGTATGTGGGCCATGTGTAAGCACATTGTGTGGGCCAGATCCAGGCCATACCAATTTTGCTATGTGGAGAGAAGTTTAAAACTGTGAAAGACTGGTAATACCAGTAAACAGCAACAACGAGAAGAAGAAGCACAAGAAAATAGAGCAGGGGCTAAAGGAATAAATGGAGAAAGAAGGGAACCTTAAATCCAAAGTGGTCCAACTGTCTTACTCTGCAAAGCCCCCCTGAAATTCCACAGTGGTGAAATAGTCAGTGGATAAACATAAGGGAGATGGCTCAAGATAGTCTACTTGTATGTTTGACTCTATGTAGCATGTAGCATGTAGCTGTAACGATAATGACAAAAGAAATACCAACACTATAGATTCAGGCTGTCATATCATGTAAAGACTAAAAAAATATTTTGTTTTTCCACTGCTGATTTGTGAAAACTGACAGTTGTGGAACACCCAGGGATATCTACTGTTGCTGTCTCTGTCACTGCAGCATGATGAACTTTTGGTACTTGCTCTTATCTTCATTTGGTCCTTCTGGAGAGAGTGATTAAGGGAGCCTCCAAACTGGCTGTGCTTTGGACAGATGAAACAGGCTTGATGAGCAAAGGGGCCAGCAGGTCCTTAGATGTATGGACATTTTGTCTTCATTATAATCCACACAGGGCTTGGAGGGCAGCATTGTTTAGGGAGGCAGCAGGCATCTCATAAAGCTAATCCGCAGATGCACCAGCAGGAGCCAACTGTCTGAGCACTGCGTCTATGTATTCTCTTGTTACACATCTGTCTTCCTTTGTACGGTGAAGAAAAGAAGACCCTAATCTAAAATTTAAAATAAACAAATGTTCTTTGAAATATATAATTAGTGTCACAGAGAGTAGATAGGATAAAGTGTAACACATTCTTCTATACACTCAGCAAGCTAGATATTAATCATATTCTTTATTACAGGAATCACTCATCTTGGTAAAAGGTATATTCTGTTTGTGTTTGCATTAGTGTTCTGTTTGGCAACAGTGCATGTTAAAAAATGTATGAAGATTTAATGGATACAGTATGCTGCTATCCTGGCAATGCAGTGATGACAGTGCATATTTCCTTTGAAGTAAACTTTTGAACTTTATTAGTGCACAACTTCTTTCTTTGCCACAAAAGACCATCCAAGCCAATTAGTCAGTCTAACCATTTAACATCCTCTTAATGATAGTGTATGTCCAATTTTGAGTATCAGAAAATGGGGATTTATATGTAAGAATGCAGAATTTTTTAAACCCTTTGAACTGAAGTTGAAAAATCTGCATTTCAGTTCATTTTTTGTTTAAGTGGAATTAAAAGTCTACCGTGATAGCGTACAAAGACAAAATTACTAACACTGTGTCATTGTCCAAAAGAACAGTTAACCTAACAATATATTGGCTGGTTGCTTTCGACCATGGCTCAGGGGGTTGGGAAGTGCATCTGTAACCGGAAGGTCACCGGTTCAATCCCTGGGCTCTCTATCCTGGTCGTTGTGTCCTTGGGCAAGACACTTCACCTACCGCCTACTGGTGTTAGCTAGGGGGGCCGATGGCACGATATGGCAGTTTCGCTTCTGTCAGTCTGCCCCAGGGCAGTTGTGGCTACAACTGTAGCTTGCCTCCACCAGTGTATGAATGTGAGAGTGAATGAATAGTGGAATTGTAAAAGCACTATATAAATGCAATCCATTATTATTATCACATCACAAGAATCTGTGTTAATGACAATTGGCCCAACATCCTCATGTTTTTAGCAAGGTTACTCCAGGGTTAGACCTTTTCACCATTATTGTTTATGCTGTCATTGACTGTCAATGTATTGCTGAGTCAAGGACATCATCGTTTCAGATCATGCACTTTTTCACTTTCACTTGAGTAAATGTAAAGTACAATTTGTACTGAATGTCTGTACGTTTCCTATCTCTGCTAGTGAGAAAAGCAAATGAGAAACAAAAACAATATGGATCTTCTTCGTTTGCCTTAACGAAGAAGAGACCTTCCCTTCTGCTCTTTTGATTTGTGACCATGACACTAAACTAATCATTTGTATGCTGACAAAGAGAAACTACCAGTTGTAGTCAAAAATAAAGTGGTGAAAATTGAGATTTTTTCACCTTTTTTCATAATTTTTCTACAAGGGTTGACCTTTGGGTAACATTGGAGTTATTTGATTTTGATTGAATACCACGAGGAATATACTGTAAAAGTGTATTCTGTTAAGTGATTGTATTGAAAAATGCAACACTTTGGCATAGCTATGTAAAATTTACAGTGAACAGTGTGTTACAATCCACACAGTACTATTTGCTTTAAACAGGTTGAATTGACATTTTAATTACATAATTTGTGTAATTTGATTGCATTACTGCTTCAATTAGCCAGAAAGTATTTCTGCATAGTACTATTATTTCAAGCATGAACAGCTGATTAAGTGTTATATTCTAAAAGCAGAGTGAGACTGGCAACTATAACTATTACACTTGAAATAGAGCAGCACTGACAACACGTTGTTGCTGACCAGAAACACACACACAATATATCTGCAAATTCCTTCATGGTACTCTGCACTATATTTTGACATAGAGTCACCCCATATATGAAATATTAACTTCAACCAAATGTCCACACTTTACTGAGAATATGAGCATGTTGCTGCCTTTGTGTGTTGATGACTGTGGTGGGAGTTGGACAAAGAGCTGTAAATAAAAGAATCACGTTGCTCACAAATAATATGCAATTATCTTATTATACAGATAAATCTGCTAGCTTACAGTGTCAACATTAGTGTGGACTGGAAAACTGGAAAAATGTGAAGCTTGAAAGGTCAAGCTTTACATTTTTCCAGTCAAAGTACTTACTTGAACATTGACATTATTTTTTTAAGTAAAACATACCACTGCTTTGAATGGGTGAAAACATAGTACAGGCTAAGTTCAACCCAGCCAGAGCTTAAAAAAAAAAAAGTTATAATTTGACCATCTTGGAATCACACATGGTTTCATGTATGTGACGTATGTTGTTAATGCCACCTCTTTGAATTCAACTGGCTATTTCACATTTGGCTGCATGCACAGTGTGTGTATATTTTTTCTTACATAGAAAAGGATTTCCAGAAGAGAATCAGTGTCTTTTACAATACCTGTGTGTAAATGCTTAACTGGTGTGATGTTTATATAACTTCCAACACACCTTTTTTTTTCTAATTAATTTTGCAAGTGAATGGACATTGTAGAAATGCAGTATGCAGCAGCATACAATTAATATGTTGTGTGAAGTTAACATGTAGCAGCTGGTGAGCAAAACAAGAAATGGAGTACGATTACTGAAAGCAGCAGTTGTGTTCATTAAATTTAAATGTCACTGATACAATGCAAGATTAATAAAAACAGAGGTAATGTAGAAAACAGGATTTATGACTGTTAAACAATCACTGAAAGAGTATACTGAAAAGACATGCCTTAAAAGTAGAACATATTCTGTATCATAAATTAATAAAAAGTCAAAAAAGGAATTCTGTCCAAAGGTCTGAAGACAAAGTTTTTTTTTCCAAAGTAAACCTCTGTGAGAGAATACGACAGCTCTTTATGCCTCGCTGGTAAGCCAGATTTGCAGAGTATGTCAGGCTGGAAATTTGTGGTCTGAAACCTTATCCTCTGCAATCTATGTCAGTCAAATCCATTTGACATGTGGCATTTGAGATAGAGGGCTTATTTCTTCATTTTTGCACAATCACAACACTTTTGTCTGGAGGAAATGGTTTCTGATGACTGAGGTATTTAAGCATGATTACTGAGTCTTTCATCTATCAAAATGGTTTTGCCGTTAAATTGCAACTAAATTTTTTTTAAATAATATTCCGATTGACAAGCTGGTCACTGGAAACATCAAACATAAAGAATGCTAGGAAGCAAAATAAAGAACTGGATTTTGCCAAATGGTTTTCACATTCAAACAAGGGTATCTTTCCCTCAAAGCACAGGCAGACACAGCATTTTATTCATTCTTAAAAATTTTCCAAATCTCACTGTAAAAATCCCAGGTTCCTGCCCTACACACCTGAGGATCATCTCTCACCTTTTCCTGATAAGTTGTTGCTCCCACTATGTAAGGTAGTGGCTGATTTTCCTTCCTTGCTGAATCATTGAAGTATCTCATCAGTGAAACTGTTGTTTCTCGAATTTTGAGAGATTGCTCCGTTTGATTTTTCCTGGATAACTTTCCGTTTGACTTCCCCTTGTGTGGTGTGTGAGCGTTCCAGAGTCTGAGAGAGAGAGCTTTGTCGTGAACTGGATGTATGGACCTTCTTTACCACCTCACTTGACCCCTTGGATAACCATTCCCCAGTGTTTTGTTTGGATGAGGTGACTGTAAATGAACCTGTTGAACATTTATGAGAGAGTGAGTATCATGTCTGAGTACTGCCTGCTCCACTGGATGTGACAGACCAATCCAACCTCTATCATGGCCTTAGTGGGCTCAGATCTGGTGCCCCTTTCCCTCTCCACCAAGGAGGTACAACCAACCAGCCAACCAATCCACTATGAGCTCCTCTGCCGCCAGTCATTCTCCATTTGGATCTTCTATTGGATATCAACCTCTGGTCTTCCCCCCAACTGTACTGTACTTTCTCAGGAGGCTGAGGTCTTTTAACATCTGCAGGAAGCTCCTGAGGATGTTTTACCAGTCGGTGGTTGCTGGAGTACTTTTCTATGCTGTGGTGTGCTGGGGGAGCAGCACAGCAAAGAAGGACTCATCCAGGCTGGAGAAACTGATCAGGAGGGCTAGCTCTGTGGTCGGCATGAAGCTGGACACTCTGGTGACAGTGGCAGAGAAAAGGACATTAAAGAAACTGATGGACATTATGAACAATGCTGGGCATCCTCTGCACATGGCCATTAACAACCAGAAGAGTCTGTTCAGTGACAGGTTGCTTCTCCCCAAGACAAGAACTAACAGACTTAAAAACTCCTTTGTCCCACACGCCATCAAACTGTTTAACTCCTCTCTGGAGGGGAGGGGGGGGGGGGGGGGGGGACAGGAGGACAAAGGAGGGGGGAACAACTAAGCTGTAGTGCCTCTTCACCTCACTGTACAATACCTTGTGCAATACTTTTTGTAAATAGTCAATGGTGCAATAGACCTCAATACTTGAAATGTGCAATTCACTTGTATTTTAATTTTTATTCCTATTTATTCTATTTATCCCCTTCGTATATTTTATTTATATTTGTCTCTGTATTTATATGTGTGTGTGTGTATATATATAATATTCTGTAACTCTGTAACTTCTGTCGGTGCTGTGCTTTTTTGGAAATCGAATTTCCCAGAGGAACCCACCCGAGGGATTAATAAAGTTCTATCTTATCTTATCTTATCTTATCTTATCTTAACTGAAAGTGAGCTACTTGTCCCATCTGTTCAACATCATCGCTGCAGATGCCAGCACCTTTGGAAATCCACCCTTAACTGACACAACATCTGAGACACTGTTTAAGTAAACCTGTCTTTTCTCTACTGTGCAGGCAATTTTATTTTTTTTAAATCAAAGACACAGGTCAGATGATGTCATTTCCTATCAGCAGCGGAAGCAGTTCTTGTTCAAGGTTGCTTTGCACCCCGTGCACTAGTGATGTTCACCACCAATTTCCTCTCTTATCTGATATCAAGTAAAATTCAGCCTGGTGTCGACAATATTGGTCAGATACCTATACAAAAACTTACCTATACAAAAACTTTATGTGTTTGAAAAAACAAAATAAAAAGTATTGTATTTCAAATCACACCTGAATACAAGGCATTAGACTGAAGACAGACTGAAGAAGTCATTTGGATGAGTGATGAAACGTTTCTTCCACTGAAAACATTACATCCAGATGAACAGAATCAACTTTTGGGGACAATAATTAGACTACTTGTGTCACAGTACCAGGTTTGGGGACCCAGAGTTTGTGTTTTCAGTTTTTTGTTTATATTCTCTGATTTAGTGTTAATCATGTCATAGTCTTTTCTTTAGTTTCTAGGATTTCGGTTTTGTCTCTGTGCCTCCCATGTTCCTTGTGTCATGTGTAGTCACCATTGTCTCTATGTTCCCTCTGTCTTCCCAGTCAGTCATGCTCCATGTTTCATGGTCTAGTCTGTGTTTTTGTGAATTTCTCATGGTTCCTGTTTTACTTTGATAGTCTTGCATCCTTTGCTAATGTTTTCAGTTTTGCTTCCTTCCCGTCTCATTATGTGTGATTACTCCCAGCTGTGCTTTCCTCCTGTGTTTCTCGTTTCCTCGCTATCCCTCTGTATATTTAAGCCCTGTGTTTTCCACTGCCCGTTGCTCTGTGCGTCATCTGTGCTCCTGGTTTTCTTTGTCCTTTGTCTCCCGTAAACTAGTTTTCTAGCTTCCCACTGTTTAGTTCGTAGTTTGGTTTGATTTTCTCGAGTTTATTTCATGGAATGTTTTTCTCTTTCCTATAAATCTCACATCAATAATCTCACCCATTCTGCCTACTTCCATCTACGTAACATTAACAGATTGCTTCCTTCTCTTTCCACCCAGTCTATGTCCATTCTTGTCCATAGTCTTGTTACCTCCCGTATTGACTACTGCAATTCTCTTTTGCATGGTCTCCCCCAAAAATCCCTCCATAAGCTTCAACTGGTTCAGAACTCTGCTGCGCGCATTATCACCAGAACCCCCTCCTACCAGCACATCACCCCTGTTCTTTAGGAACTTCACTGGCTCCCTGTGAAATTCTGGATAATTTTCAAACTTCTTCTGCTCACCTTCAAGGCCATTCATAACCTCGCTCCTCCTTACCTTTCTGACCTGTTAACCACCACCTGTTCTGCCCGTTTACTTCGTTCTTCTTCTATCCAGCTTACTGTACTTTCCTTCCGCCTCACCACCATGGGAAGCAGAGCTATCAGCTGCTCTGCCCCCAGAAATAAGAAACATTGGTTCTCTCCCCCAGTTTAAATCCCAACTCAAAACTCATCTGTTCAAATCTGCATATTCACTGTGAATCCACTGTTTGTTAATTTTATCTTGTGCTTTTATTTTATTGTTCTTATTCTGCCATTGTTTTACTAAGTGTTTTATCCTATTGTAAAGTGTCCTTGGGTGACTTGAAAGGCGCTCATAAATAAAATGTATTAATTCAATTCAATTAAATTTTATTTATATAGCGCCAAATCACATCAAAAGTCGCCTCAAGGCGCTTCATAGATACAGAGAAAAACCCATCAATCATGGGACCCCCTATGAGCAAGCACTTTGGCGACAGTGGGAAGGAAAAACTCCCTTTTAAGAGGAAGAAACCTCCGGCAGAACCAGGCTCAGGGAGGGGCGGCCATCTGCTGCGACCGGTTGGGGTGAGAGAAGGAAGACAGGATAAAAGACATGCTGTGGAAGAGAGACAGAGGTTAATAACAGATATGATTCAATGCAGAGAGGTCTATTAATACATAGTGAGTGAGAAAGGTGACTGGAAAGGAAAAACTCAATGCATCATGGAAATCCCCCGGCAGCCTACATCTATTGCAGCATAACTAAGGGAGGATTCAGGGTCACCTGGTCCAGCCCTAACTATATGCTTTAGCAAAAAGGAAAGTTTTAAGCCTAATCTTGAAAGTAGAGATAGTGTCTGCCTCCCGAATCCAAACTGGAAGCTGGTTTCACAGAAGAGGGGCCTGAAAACTGAAGGCTCTCCCTCCCATTCTACTTTTAAATACTCTAGGAACAACAAGTAGGCCTGCAGAGCGAGAGCGAAGTGCTCTAATAGGGTGATATGGTACTACAAGGTCATTAAGATAAGATGGGGCCTGATTATTTAAGACCTTATATGTGAGGAGCAGGATTTTGAATTCAATTCTGGATTTAACAGGAAGCCAATGAAGGGAAGCCAAAACAGGAGAAATATCCTCTCTCTTTCTAGTCCCTGTCAGGACTCTTGCTGCAGCATTTTGGATTAGCTGAAGGCTTTTCAGTGAGTTTTTTGGACATCCTGATAATAATGAATTACAGTAGTCCAGCCTGGAAGTAATAAATGCATGAACTAGTTTTTCAGCATCACTATGAGACAGGATATTTCTAATTTTAGAGATGTTGCGCAAATGGAAGAACGCAGTCTTACATATTTGTTTAATATGTGCGTTGAAGGACATATCCTGGTCAAAAATGACTCCAAGGTTCCTCACAGCATTACTGGAGGCCAAGGTAATGCCATCCAGAGTAAGAATCTGGTTAAATACTATATTTCTAAGCTTTTCAGGGCCGAGTACAATAACCTCAGTTTTATCTGAATTAAGAAGCAGAAAGTTAGCGGCCATCCAGGTCTTTATGTCTTTAAGACATTCCTGCAGTTTAACTAATTGGTGTGTGTTATCTGGCTTCATGGACAGATAGAGCTGGGTGTCATCTGCATAGCAGTGAAAATGTATGGTATGTCTTCTAATGATGCTGCCTAAGGGAAGCATGTATAATGAAAACAGAATTGGTCCTAGCACTGAACCCTGTGGAACTCCATAATTAACCTCGGTGTGTGAAGAGGACTCTCCATTTACATGCACAAATTGGAATCTATTAGATAGATATGATACAAACCACTGCAGTGCAATACCTGTAATACCTACAGCATGTTCTAATCGCTCTAATAGGATATTATGGTCAACAGTATCGAATGCTGCACTAAGGTCTAGCAGGACAAGCACAGAGATGAGTTCACTGTCAGAGGCCATAAGAAGATCATTTGTAACCTTCACTAAAGCAGTTTCTGTGCTGTGATGAACTCTGAAACCTGACTGAAACTCTTCAAATAAACCATTCCTCTGCAGATGATCTGTTAGCTGTTTGACAACTACTCTTTCAAGGATTTTTGATATGAAAGGAAGGTTGGAGATTGGCCTATAATTAGCTAAGTCTGCTGGGTCTAGAGATGGCTTTTTGAGTAAAGGTTTAACTACAGCCAGCTTGAAGGCCTGTGGTACATAGCCGATTATTAGACATAGGTTGATCATATTTAAGATCGAAGAATTAATTAATGGCAGGACCTCTTTGAGCAGTTTTGTAGGAATGGGGTCTAAAAGACACGTTGATGGTTTGGAGGAAGTAATTATTGAAGTTAACTCAGAATATTACCGCGGAAGCACTAGCTGGTAGTCGGGCCGTACGCATGTCTTAGAGCAGTTGAACATAATCCACAAAGTCCGCTTGTAGTCGAAAAACAAACAGGCAAACATTTATTTCCACAGTTTTGAAATACAGTGATCCATTTGAATGTTCCAGTACACTGCAAACATGGTAAGAAACTGTTTTTCTCCACAGCTAGTTAAAGCCCCCGTTGCTCCACACTGCCTGTCGCCAACCCTCCCCCCGTGCACAGTTACCGTGTGTTAAAGGAACAGTACGTAAAAATTAAATAAGGCAAGAAAAAAATACAATTTAACTGTAAATCTTACACTAAACAAATCATAAAGTAAAAACTGAAATTCCCCATTATCTTACACTTACCTTATCCAAAATGATTCAAATTATTAACAAATATACACTCTGTGCAATCTGAGTAAACTAAGAGATGATTAGACCTTTATCCTATACATTCCTGGCCCCTAATTGTTCTATAAACGTATAAACAATTATTAACAATTTGGCACAATGATCATATTAACAACATAGGCATTCAGTCCTTAGAACATAATTTCTTCTTTCTTCTGATGTCAGAGGTCACCAGTACATGACATACCGTGGGAGTCCAGCCTTTACCACTGACTCATACTGCCTCTAGGAGCAGACAGACCTTAGTGATTGGTCTATCCAGTTCACTTGTTTTGGTCTTCACACGAACCCTGCGAACAAGGCCATGTTCATCCGGCATGGCTTGAGTGACTCTACCAATGAGCCAAGAGTTTCTCGGTGCTGTTTCGTCCACGAGCAAAACGATGTCTCCAGGCACAAAGTTCCTAGACACCCGTGTCCACTTCTGCCGTGTCTGAAGCTGAGGCAAATACTCTCTCACCCAGCGCTTCCAGAAAACATCTGCCATATATTGAACTTGCCTCCATTGTCGGCGGGCATAGATGTCCTCCCTTTGGAACAGTCCTGGGGGAAGAGATGGCCTTGCTTTTAAGAGCAAGAGATGATTTGGAGTGAGTGCTTCCAAGTCATTAGGGTCATTGGAGGGTGTAGTAATAGGCCGACTGTTGAGGATTGCTTCGGTTTCACAAAGAAATGTCTGAAGGCTCTCCTCATCCAGACTCTGAGTTTTAAGGGTGGCACCAAGGATTTTTCTGACTGATTTAATCAAACGTTCCCATACCCCTCCATGGTGAGAAGCAGCTGGAGTGTTAAAGGTCCACTTAATGCCCTTTTGCGTCAACGTGCTTTCTATTTTACCGGTGTTCCACTCTTGAATAGCCTTCCTAAGTTCTCGTTCTGCACCGACAAAATTGGTCCCGTTATCTGAGCGCAGCTCTACCACTTGTCCTCTTCTTGAGATAAATCTGCGAAGAGCATTGATGAAAGAGTCGGTATCCAAAGATGCTGCCACCTCTAAGTGTACAGCTCGAATGGCCAAACAGGTGAAGATTACACCATATCTCTTCACAGTGCTTCTTTCACGTTTGACTTCAAAGGGCCCAAAATAGTCTACTCCTGTCCTCGTGAATGGCGGTTCGTCAGGTGTAACTCTGTTTTGTGGCAAGTCAGCCATCTGTTGTTGCCCAACGATGCCATGCAGTCGTCGACACACAGTGCATTTGGAAAGAACTTTCCTGATAGCGCTGTTGGCTCCGGGAATCCAGAACCTTTGCCGTAGCTTGGACAGGACATGGTTGCGTCCGCTGTGACCCACCTCCTTGTGTATTTCTTGTAGAATGAGCTCAGACACCCTAGAGCTCTTGTCCAGAATGACGGGGTGTTTGAACTCTTCCGGCAAGGCTGAGCGACTGAGCCTTCCCCCAACTCTCAAGATCCCATCCTGAAGAAGCGGATTGAGCTTGTATATGTGGCTGCTCCTTTTAACAGGCTCACCCTTTAGTAGGGCAGTGATTTCTTCTTGAAATTTTTGTCCTTGGCAGTGGCTTATAATCTCAAGTTCAGCTTCTTTTAAGTCTTCCACTGTGAGGTTTTCTTTGCGATGGCTTAACCTGATGTTTGTCAGGGTTTGACTTTGCCGTGCTTTACTGATGTCTCGTGCAGTGTCAGCAGTCTGTTCTAGCCGTTCTTTGGCTCGAACCAGCAAGATATTCTTTACCTTAAGGATCCATGCCACAGCTTTCTTAAGGCGTATCCATGAGGAGTAGTGTTCTATCAACTGCTGCAGTACATCCGGTCCTTTATTTAATGCGAAGGTGCTTATGGACACATTCTTTTTGATCTCCGGGTCTGCTGGGTTAAGAGCTTCTAGATGATCAAGAGTCTTTGGCCAACTGTTGTTTGGTGCCGTGAGAAAGTCTGGTCCAGAAATCCAGATGTGGTTCCGTAGGAAAAGGCCTACGTTCTGTCCTCTTGAGACACAATCAGCCGGATTGAGATGTGAGTTGATGTGTCGCCATTGAGAAGCCACGGACACTTTTAGGATTTGAGAGACGCGGTTGGCGACAAAGGTGCGGAACCTTGTTGTCTCGTTGTTTATGTACTTTAGCACCGCTGTACTATCAGTCCAAAACACCGACTCTGCAAGCTGTAGTTGTAGCTCTTTCCTTAACATCTTGTCCATTCGTCCTGCCATAGTTGCTGCTGTTAATTCCAGGTGTGGAATGGTGGTGTGTTTGAGTGGCGCAACTCTTGCCTTCCCCATAACAAAGGAACAATGGACTTGACCATTCCAGCTTTTCTGCACCAGATAGGTTACAGTACCATAAGCCTCCTCACTAGCATCACAGAAATGATGAAGCTGAGCAAATGAAGTGCCTCCAAAATGTGCTGGCTGGAAGATCGCTCAACTTCAAATCCCCGGAGTAACTCCAAATCGTTAAGCCATTCATGCCACTGCTGAGCAAGATGTTCTGGAATGACGCTATCCCAGCTAATCTTTAGCCTACAGCACTCTTGCAAAATCCTTTTAGCCGGCAGAACCACTGGCGCCAAGATGCCTAGTGGGTCGTAGATGGAACTTGCAATAGAAAGAATGTTCCTCCTTGTGGGCTTTTTCTCCTGAATGGCAATTCGGAATTTGAAGCTATCAGACTGGACACACCACTGTACTCCCAGTGCTCTCTCTATGGGCAGTACATCCTGATCCAAGTCCAGATCTTTAACTTCCTTTGCCCTTTCAGTATCAGGAATGGATGCCAGCACCACGCGACTGTTGCTTATCCATTTCATCAACCTGAATCCTCCTGTTTGACAGGCCGCTTTCACATTGTGGAAAAGCAACACAGCTTCATCCTCAGAGCCAACTGACTTCAGGCAGTCGTCCACGTAAAAGTTCTGCAGTATGGTTTCAATAGCTCTACTGTCAAACTGGTCCCTGTTGTCCTCAGCACACCGTCTCAGAGCATAGCTGGCACAGCTTGGTGATGACGTTGCGCCAAATAGGTGCACAACCATCCTGTATGCCACCAGAGCTCGGTTAATGTCTCCATTTGGCCACCATAAGAACCTTAAGAGGTCTGTGTCTTCTGGTGGAACCTTTACCTGGTGGAACATGGCTTCCACATCGGCCATGACAGCTACAGGTTCTTGGCGAAATCTTGTGAGAACTCCAATCAGAGTACTGGTAAGGTTCGGCCCTTGAAGAAGTTGCCCATTCAACGTGAACCCCTGATAGGCAGCTCCACAGTCGAATACAACACGCATTTTGTGCTTTTTGGGATGGTACACTCCATGGTGTGGGATGTACCAAACCTTTCCATCACTGTGCTTGAGGTCGTTGTCAGGGACCTTCGCGGCATAGCCCTTGGAGATCAGATCCTCCATGAAAGCAATATAGTCCTCACGAAATGTGGGGTTTTTCAAAAGCTTCTTCTTCAAATTTAAGGCGCGCTGTTCTGCTAGCACTCGGTTGTTGGCCATTTGAATCCCTTTGTTCTTAAGAGGTAGACCAATGCAGTAATGTCCGTTAACCAGCCTGGCAGAATGTGTTACATTGTCCATGAATTGGAGATCTTCCCTAGACATTTCCAGTTGCTCTTCCTGGTTGCATTCAGGAAAGTCATATTTGAGCTGCTGTTTCCACAGGTCATCCAGTTTGGCCACAGATATTTGATTTGATGTGATAGTTACTGCTTTGCTCCGTGCAGCTCTGCAATTGCCATCCCGCAGCGGCCCATTCACTGTCCAGCCAAGGCTTGTTTTTACTGCATAGGGTCCGTCGTCTATGCTGTGAATGACTTCCTCTGGCTCCATAGCCCTTGGTACATTAGTTCCGATTAGCAGACCTATTTCTGCATCGATGTAGGGTATTTGAACCCGCTTTAGATAAGGCCATTTGTCCACGTCTGCCTGCAGTGGAATGTTCCTTTTGTCGGCTGGGATTGCCTTCTGAGAAAACACCTCCTGCAGCTCAATGAAGTTGCAATTTTCTAGGCTGCTAACCTCTAGGCCTGTAACAAGATGACTGCTGACCATTTTCTGTTGCCCCATGATTGTCAACAGTATGTCCATTTTCTTTCGACTGAGATTAAGCTCATTCATTAGCCTTTCAGTACAAAACGTTGCAGTGCTGCCTGGGTCTAAGAAAGCATATGTGATAGCCGCCTTGTCGCCTTTCTTTGCCTTAACTTGGACTGGAACAATAGCAAGGATGCTATCTGCGTCTCCGGCCCCAGTACCAGAGCATAGTGTATTAGCTGTCTCTACAAACCCACTGCTCACAGACTGCTTCTCATCATGTTCTGGTGACTCCTCCTTTGGTGCAGGCTTATCCTTGGTCCTGATGTGCAACACGGTTGGATGAGTCAGTGAACAGAGCTCACAGCTCAATTTCTCCTCACAAGACCTACTCATATGGCCCTGTTTTAAGCAGCTGAAGCAAAGTCCCTTCCCTCGAAGAAATTCTAGTTTCTCTTTGTGTAGAGATTTCCTCAGTCTCTTGCATTGTGCCATGGTATGTTCACTGTGGCAAAACAAACATGGTGTTTTGAATGCGGAGATAGGATTAGTGAGTCCCTTTTTGCCTCCCTTTGCCTCTGCATCGATGCTGCCCGAGTGGTTTACAGGTGTGGCTGTTGTTGTGAAAATGGTCTTGCCACTCTTCCTCCCTAAAGTGACATTTGGTGGAGACTTGGTTGGTGCCTTGTTGCTGTCTTTTATATCTCCAAACACTGGGTGTAATGCTACTTCAGCCTGCGTGTTAATAAACTTGACAAGGTCCATAAACTTAGGCCGCCGAGCTTCTGTCTCCTCTATTTCAAAGGCGACACTCCTCCACCTTCCCCTGAGGTTGTACGGTAGCTTATTCACAATGGCACGCATGTTGGCAACATTATCCAACTCCTCCATGTACTCCATGTCTGACATTGCATTCCCACAGCTGGTGAGGAATAGTGCCAATGCGCCGAGGGCTTCACCATCTTCTGCCTTTATTGGAGGCCAGCCTAGAGCCTTGTTTATGTATGCCACAGAAATCCTGTATTCGTTGCCAAAGTGCTCTTTCAGGAGCCGTTTTGCTTCACAGTAGCCCTTTTCTGGATCCATGTGCAGACAACTGCGTATTAGCTCCCTGGGCTGTCCAGAAGTGTATTGCTCCAAGAAGCAAAGACGATCCTTTCTGCTTTCTGTTTTACACTCCACTCCATGCTCAAAGGCTCTGATAAACAGTCTATATTCCAATGGATCCCCACTAAAGATGGAAATGTTCTGAGGACGTAGAGTAGAAAGTCTTTGTTGCGTTGCAAGGACTTCTGCAATGTCGTTCTGTCTTTGCATGACAGCTATCAACGTCTGTGAAGCTTCCACGCCCGTTGAGTGAGCAGAACTGTTGCCTGAAAAACAATGGCTGTTCTTTCTGATAACTGGCTGATTGACCTGTACAGTGTTAGCTGATTGAGGCTGGATGATGGGCATCCTGTTTTGCTCACCACCACAATCCTCAATAGTCACTCTGTGATGATCAGTCTGTACCCTAGCTGGCTGCATTTGGACGAAAGATAATTTGTCATCCCTATGTGACACATCTGATCCCTCAAACCTATGCAAAATCTTAAGTTTAGCATCAGTTGCTGCTAAAGCAGTTCGTAAGTCAAGCTCTTCCTTCTCAGCCTTAAGTTTAGCTTCTTGCTCCTCCAAAGTTCGCCGTTCCTTTAAAGCTGCTGCCTGTGCCAAGAGTGTAGCCTTCTCCAATTCTGCCTTCAAGCGAGCTGAAGATGCTGAAGATTGGCCAGTGCTGCTTTTGGACATTCTAGACTTCCTAGATGCTGCTACTGATATGCTGTCAGTGGGCTGAACACTCTCATCAGCCATTTTTGCTTCCTTCGTACGTTGATGGACTTCCTATATCCAAGCATCCACGTTGTCAACAAGGCTTCTCATTGCATCTGCTTTGGGCTCAAACCAATGCTGCTGATCATTATCCATGTCCTCTCTTGACACAGCTTGCTGAAAGAGCCCCTTTACAGATTTATTTAGTTCACAAAACTCTCCAAAGATGTGATTAAATTCTGTAGACAACTTGGTTTTAACTATTTCCACATTGCCATCATCCTCCATTAACTGCAGCATCTCATTCTTTTTCTCTGTTAGCTGACCCAGCTTAGCCTTTCTTGAGCCTATTTTCCTTTGTAATGCATCCTCCATCACCTTAGCTGTAGGCTTCACCTTCCGCTTTTCCACTGTTGCTGAATCTTTATCATCTTCCATGATTCTCCCATTAGTTTGTTCCACTTAGCTGGGAGCTCAATACAGCTAACTCCCCAATCTCCTCCGTGTCCACGAGTAACTGCACTTACTTTCTGTGCTGAAGGGCTGACTGGTGAATCCTCTCCTCGTATTTCATGTCCATGTGTTGCAGTTACATTTCCAATCCGAAGACTGCGGCCGCGAGGAGACAGTTTCTTACGAATATCACCGCGGAAGCACTAGCTGGTAGTCGGGCCGTACGCGTGTCTTAGTGCAGTTGAACATAATCCACAAAGTCCGCTTGTAGTCGAAAAACAAACAGGCAAACATTTATTTCCACAGTTTTGAAATACAGTGATCCATTTGAATGTTCCAGTACACTGCAAACACGGTAAGAAACTGTTTTTCTCCACAGCTAGTTAAAGCCCCCGTTGCTCCACACTGCCTGTCGCCAACCCTCCCCCCGTGCACAGTTACCGTGTGTTAAAGGAACAGTACGTAAAAATTAAATAAGGCAAGAAAAAAATACAATTTAACTGTAAATCTTACACTAAACAAATTATAAAGTAAAAACTGAAATTCCCCATTATCTTACACTTATCCTTATCCAAAATGATTCAAATTATTAACAAATATACACTCTGTGCAATCTGAGTAAACTAAGAGATGATTAGACCTTTATCCTATACACAGAAAAATCAATTGGAGAAAAAGAGTCTAACTTAACATCAATGGTACTAAGAGTAGCTGTAGATAATATTACATCTGTGGGATGATTATTGGTAATTTTTTCTCTAATGATAAAAATTTTATTTGTGAAGAAGTTCATGAAGTCATTACTAGTTAACGTTAAAGGGATGGTTGGCTCAAAAGAGCTCTGACCTTTTGTCAGCCTGGCGACAGTGCTGAAGAGAAACCTGGGGTTGTTCTTATTTTCTTCAATCAGTGATGAATAGTAAGATGTTCTGGCTTTGCGGAGGGCTTTCTTATAAAGCAGCAAACTATTTCTCCAGGCTAAATGATGATCCTCTAAATTTGTGACACGCGTGTTGCTGCCATGAATAGTGCTATTTACTGGTCAAAGAACAATCGAATGGTTAACGTAACTGCTTTTGAGAGGTCTCACGTGTCATTTCCTGGCTTGGAAACATTCATGGCATTAATCATAACATAGTACCCACCTACAGTGGCTTGCAAAAGTATTCGGCCCCGTTGAACTTTTCCACATTTTGTCACATTACAGCCACAAACATGAATACATTTTATTGGAATTCCACTTGAAAGACCAATACAAAGTGGTGTACACGTGAGAAGTGGAATGAAAATCATACATGATTCCAAACATTTTTTACAAATAAATAACTGAAAAGTGGGGTGTGCATAATTATTCAGCCCCCTTTGGTCTGAGTGCAGTCAGTTGCCCATAGACATTGCCTGATGAGTGCCAATGACTAAATAGAGTGCACCTGTGTGTAATCTAATGTCAGTACAAATACAGCTGCTCTGTGACAGCCTCAGAGGTTGTCTAAGAGAATATTGGGAGCAACAACACTGTGAAGTCCAAAGAACGAACACACACACACACACACACACACACACACACACACACACACACACACACACACACACACACACACACACACGTCAGGGATAAAGTTATTGAGAAATTTAAAGCAGGCTTAGGCTACAAAAAGATTTCCCAATCCTTGAACATCCCACGGAGCACTGTTCAAGCGATCATTCAGAAATGGAAGGAGTATGGCACACCTGTAAACCCACCCAGAGAGCGGCCCAGCCAGGCAAGATAAACCTGTCTCTGTCAGTCCCTGCATCCTTAAATGTTGTCTTGAGTTCTCTCTGGCTGTCACTTTGGTGCATTTAAACCCCTGTTCCTCCCTGTCCTCATCATCTGTTGTCTTCGTCTCCATTATCAGTCATCATAATTTTACCATCTCTCTGCAAGTCTGCAAATTTCTTTATTAAATCATAAGATTCTTAAATTCATCAAGTCTCTCTGTGCCTGGGTCCTCGTCACAAAACATGACATCACTGTTTTGTACATTTTAACACAATTTAATCCAACATTTGTGAAAGAAAAGCAAAACACTTTTTTGAAAAGTCTGGAACAAAACCATCAAATCTGATAAAGGTTATTTAAATGCTGCCAAAGAAGAATGGATTGGAATAAAAAAAAAATACATATCTAACCTTAATTACTGGGGGAGAATAATGAATGATACTCATAGTGAGTAAAAAGTAAACTGAGTGCATTTTTTTGGACAGAGATTCACTTTTAATGTGTATGTATAATAAAATACAGATACATAAAAATACACTCCCAAAACAGAATCAATTATTACAAATAAATTATTACAAAATATTAATATAAAAACTATAAAAATGAAGGCAACTTTGCCTGTGGTAGAATGTATACAATGTATGAAAAAATCTTTATTGCAGATACTAATTTTACTAATTTAATAATACTAATTTTGTGTTGTAAGCTTTATGACTTTCATGCTTTCATCGTGGTCCTTGGGAGAGCTTGACATTTTTTTTATCAGGTGGTACACACTGTAAAAAGTTTGAGAAACACTGATAAGTTAAGTGTATGTGTGCTTTTGGAAAACATTTAAAGCTGCAGTACAGAATCTTTGAAACAAGCTTAAAACATTTTTAGAATATAAACAGAGCACTCTGCTTCTCTTTACAGCTCCTCACTCCACCAGGGCTGTTTGGCACTTTCTGATAGTGTGCAAATGTGATGTACGTACTGCGGCAGTCATACAGACAACTGGACGGTCCAAAAGTTGGCCTACCTATTACTGACTGAGGTTTTAGTAGAGTTGTGGCTGAACCACATAAAAATATATCATTAATTTTAATCTCCCCAATCAATTTTAAGTTATGTTGGAATGTTGTTAAAGATGGTCAAAAATGTTTCAACCTAGTTTGTTTTGCAGATTCTGTATAGCAGCTTTAATATCGGGAGAACACAACTTTCAGATTGTGTGAGTAAAATCAGGTTTTTTCTCTTTGTCAGTTTAACAGTTTCTGTTGTGCCTGTCACTATTCCCTGTCTGTTTTCTTACCTGGTTCTTCCTGACCTTCCCCTCTTTCCTCTCTCCCTCTTTGGACTGACAATCATACATAAATAGATTGTATTCAATTAGTTGATTCTATTAAGATCACTAACAAAAAGTCCTCTCTCAGTCTACTTTCAACCAAAAGGCAAATAATCAAACCACATGAACATCTAATAAAAGATATAAACATTGAAACACTGATCCAACATTATTCTTGATTGATGGATCATTTGATCTTACACTTTTACCTGAATGTGGCTCCTTTTTTTTGAAAAAAACTTTCTTATATCCATCATGAACCTGGCTGTCTCTCTGTACACAAACACACACACAACAGGAGTTATAAGGTTAATGGGCATTCAGTCAGTTAGCTAGTTAGTATCCATTTCAAACAGGACAGTGGTAACAACAGTAGGCGGCGGACAATTTAAAGTTTTAGATTTTAAATAGGCTGTATACATTTCAATGGGAGCAACAGGACGGTCAAATGTCGCTGAATTTACTACAGAGCAGGACAGATTGTAGGGTAGCAAACATTGTCGGAAAACACGCTTTCAACACTGCAGGTTACCTGGGTGTAATGTTTTTCAGCTAAAAAGAAACATGGTCTGACTCCTACCTAACTATATAAAGAGTAACTGAAGGTTAAATGCAGCTAACATGTCCTGTTTTAAGCCAGGCACCCCCAAAAATGGGGACACAGCAAACATGTGGAAGAAGGTGCTCTGGTCAGATGAGACCAAAATGGAACTTTTTGGCCAAAATGCAAAACGCTATGTGTGGCGGAAAAATAACACTGTACATCACTCTATACACACCTTGGAAGAAAACCTCTTGGAGTCTGCAAAAGACTTGAGACTGGGGCGGAGGTTCACCTTCCAGCAGGACAACGACCCTAAACATAAAGCCAGGGCAACAATGGAATGGTTTAAAACAAACCATAACCATGTGTTAGAATGGGCCAGTCAAAGTCTAGATCTAAATCCAATCGAGAATCTGTGGAAAGATCTGAAAACTGCTGTTCGCAAACGCTGTCCATCTAATCTGACTGAGCTGGAGCTGTTTTGCAAAGAAGAATGGGCAAGGATTTCAGTCTCTAGATGTGCAAAGCTGGTAGAGACATACCCTAAAAGACTGGCAGCTGTAATTGCAGCAAAAGGTGGTTCTACAAAGTATTGACTAAGGGGGCTGAATAATTACACACACCCCACTTTTCATTTATTTATTTGTAAAAAATGTACGATTTTCATTCCACTTCTCACGTGTACACCACTTTGTATTGGTCTTTCAAGTGGAATTCCAATAAAATTGATTCATGTTTGTGGCTGTAATGTGACAAAATGTGGAAAAGTTCAAGGGAGCCGAATACTTTTGCAAGCCACTATATATTTCATTTAGGGATAAATCCACATCTTCTCAGTATTTGAAAGTACTCAAGCTGTTTTCTTTCAAGGGCATGGGATAAAAGAGTGAAGCAGTGTGGCTGCTCACAGTTAATGGACCTTGAATGTGGAACGTTCCAAAGGAACAGCCTCCTCACTCTGAAGAGTGACAGGCCCGGATTACAGAAGTGACAGTCTGGACATCATGAATAATTACTGTGATTGTTCTCCTGTAGTCAAAAGAAAGGAGAGAGCATAAAGGATAAAGCACTCTTTATCTAGTCTATCAGATGATTCCATAGTGGAAAGAGCAATAACAATTTCTCTATGAGGACCCAGAGTATTGTGTGTGTTGCACCCATCAGTTTAAGAACCAGTATAGATAAACACAAGCTTTATTATGGATCTGAATTAGTTTTGAATCTGCTTTCTAAGTTACTTTTACCTGATGATTCAGTAGGCTTAAAAATTCAAAAAGAATACATTTGAATCATTTTGAGGTCTACAAACTGCCAAGCTCACTCCATGAGCTTAATGTGCTGCTTCTTTTGCTAATCCTTTTGTCATGCGCCGTGGTGCGCGGGCACGAAAGGATCCAGGCGCAGACTCCGAGCTAACAAAAAGACACTTTATTAAAACAACGAAAGGCGACCCGGGGAAAGTAGAGAGCAAAACAGAAACTAAAAATCCGGGGAAACAATGACACGAGGAAGGGGGGCTGCAATAGAAAGGGGAGATGATTACTAGGGAGCCAGGAAGCGGGGAGAACATATCAGGACTGAGTTAGAGTAGGGGCTTACGATAGAACGGAACCGTGGGAGCTCGGGAGGGAAGTGTGGCAGTCCGTGGGGGCAGGAAGTCCGTGGAATGGCGAGTGGGCCAGGTGAGCGCCGCGAGATCCAGTTGAGCCGGAGGACAGGCAGGTAGCAGACGCCGAGTAGAAATCTGGACAGAAGTAGGCAGGTTAAACAAAGTTCCAAGCAGAAGAGAATGCACACTTTTCGTGGAAGTCTGGTTACCACTGTGGGGATGACTACGGACTGGCGTGGAGCATCCGTCAGCGCCGGATTAAGTGGATCTCCGTGTAATCACCGGGATGGAGAGCAGGTGTGCTAGTGATGGCCCAGCCCGGGGGTGTGGCTACCCGAGCATCACGCATTCCACAGACCATGACACCTTTATTGCCTTGAGCTTTTGTGACATTGTCAAGGAGAGTAGATGTTCTGTAACATCTAATCCAAGATGTTACAGAATATGGCCCCGTCCATTGTGAAGTCTTCCTGTACCCTTAGCAATAATAATAATAATAATAACAGCCCCAAAACATAATGTTTCCAACTCAGTGCTTGACTGTGGGGATGCTGTTCTTTGTACCCAACATTTCTCTTCCTCTGAACACAGTAGGTTAAGCTGATGCCAAAGAGGTGGATTTGATTTCATCTGACCACAACACTTTCCTCAAGCCTTTTTCAAATCATTTAGATTTTCACTGGCAAACTAAAAGCCAACGGGAAATGATTTTTCAAGTGGCTCATTATGGCATATGGCACATGATAAAACTCTGGAGCAAATAATTGAGCCATTTTATTGGCTGGGCATTAGTGTCAGCTGGTTAACCAGCCAGCCATCCCAAAAGCACCTTTGCAGCCGTTACCCTTAATGGAGGTCATATTTTAGTACATTGACATGGAGATCATCGGGCCATTTCACCAGAGTGCAAGTGAATATTGCTTTGTATTGGTTCTGGTGGATTATGCAATGTGATAACCCAAAGCAGTGCCGCTGAGGACCACTTCTGCAAAGAGTATGGCGCAGGCGCTGTTTCAGGTCATCTCCCAAGTTGGCATTCCAAAAGAGATACTGACTGACAAGGGCACATGGTTCATGTCTTGTATACTAAAGCAGCTATATGAATTTTTTGGGCATTAAATTTGTTCGGATCAGTGTCTACCACCCTCCGGCTTATGGGCTGGTGGAGCAGCTTAATATAACTTTAAAGTCCATGATTCATAACCCCATTCACAAAAATGAACGCAGCTATTTTTTGCAGTACGGGAGGTGCCCAGGCCTCCACAGTTAAGCTGGAGTTATTGCTCAGCAGAAAGTCACAGGGTTTGGACCTGATTAAAGCAAGCTGGGAAGAAGGTCTGAGCCAGGTTAAAAATTAAATTCAATACATTCTTGACCTGAGAGTAAAGCTGCACACTTTTGGGGAGGTTGTTACGAAAAAATTTGCTCGAGACCAGCAATGTCAGCACCACCTGTACAACAGAGGGTCTAGATTCAGGCAATTTTTGCTGGGAGATAAAGTGCTTGTATTACTCCCTTCTTCTAGCTCAACGTTACTCACCAGTAACTTGCGCTTTTAAATGTCCCCCACGGGTGGCAAGGACCCTTTGCTGTCACACGGTAGGGGGGGGACATGGACTGTGAAGTGGTACAGTCAGACAGGGGAGGCCACACAGATATATCATCTCAATCTCCTTAAAGCAAGGAGAGAGGCTGAAATCACTTCTCTGCTGAGTCTGGTGAAGGCGATAGATGATCTGGGGTCAGAGGTCCTAAATTCCACCATTCCTGCCTCCCTCCATTGTGATGACTATCTCACACAAATCCAGAGAGTGGATGTTGTTGCATTGCAACAAGGTTTTGCAGATGTGTTCTCCCCTCTGCCCAGCTGAACCAGTCTCATAGAACACCATTTTGAGACGCCAGCCATCTTCCAACGGCTCATGGACCAGGTGACTATGTGTCTGGGGTACCACTTTGATGGCAACCAGGTGGGCCTGTAAATGGATGAAGCACCAGCCATTGCATCCTGCCCACGTCCAATGACCAAAAGGATGCAAGGCGGTTCTTGGGGCTGGTTGGTTACTACCGCCAGGCTTTGTGGACATGATCAGGCCCCTGGGTGATCTCACCCAAAAGGGTTGCCAAGATCAGGTCCACTGGAGTGGATTGAGCAGTGCCACATGGCATTCTTGCAGGTGAAGAAGGCTTTCTGTGGGGAACCCTTGCTCTACAACAGCGGTCCCCAACCTTTTTTGCGCCACGGACCGGTTCATGCCCGACAATATTTTCACGGACCGGCCTTTAAGGTGTCGCGGATAAATACAACAAAATAAAACTAGTACCGGTACCGAAAAAAAGAAGATTTATTCATAACACACGTGAAAAGACCCAGGAAAACCAAGTTAACGATAAAAACGATAATAAAATAACGCTGAAAACCGATAAAAACCCTGAAAACCATACATTTCACACCTGAGCCTCAACTCTCGCGGCCCGGTACCAAACAACTCACGGACCGGTACCGGTCCGAGGGGGTTGGGGACCGCTGCTCTACACACCTAACTTCTTCCTCCTTTTTATTCTGTAGACTGATGCCTTGAACGGAGGGCTGGGGGCCATTTTGTCCCAGCAGGTAAGGGGGGTCGACAACCCACTTGTGTACATTAGCAGGAAACGGTCTTTCACCCTCTGTTCATATCTCTCCAAACAGGGGTGTGGTTTGTGGCTCATCTGCAGGGGAGGGGTGGAGCAGTTAGTTCAAGGTGTGGTGTCAAGGGAGGCTAGCTAACACAGCTGTTCTCCATCACACTTTCATGCCACCCTACTTAAGTATGATGCCAGGACCTGACAAGGTTTACCTTGTTTCAAACCCCTGCGTCCCTCTCTATGTGTTTGTGTTTACAGGGAGTGCAGAATTATTAGGCAAATGAGTATTTTGTCCACATCATCCTCTTCATGCATGTTGTCTTACTCCAAGCTGTATAGGCTCGAAAGCCTACTACCAATTAAGCATATTAGGTGATGTGCATCTCTGTAATGAGAAGGGGTGTGGTCTAATGACATCAACATCCTATATCAGGTGTGCATAATTATTAGGCAACGTCCTTTCCTTTGGCAAAATGGGTCAAAAGAAGGACTTGACAGGCTCAGAAAAGTCAAAAATAGTGAGATATCTTGCAGAGGGATGCAGCAGTCTCAAAATTGCAAAGCTTCTGAAGCGTGATCATCGAACAATCAAGCGTTTCATTCAAAATAGTCAACAGGGTTGCAAAATAACTGCCCATGAACTGAGAAAAGTCAAGCGTGCAGCTGCCAAGATGCCACTTGCCACCAGTTTGGCCATATTTCAGAGCTGCAACATCACTGGAGTGCCCAAAAGCACAAGGTGTGCAATACTCAGAGACATGGCCAAGGTAAGAAAGGCTGAAAGACGACCACCACTGAACAAGACACACAAGCTGAAACGTCAAGACTGGGCCAAGAAATATCTCAAGACTGATTTTTCCAAGGTTTTATGGACTGATGAAATGAGAGTGAGTCTTGATGGGCCAGATGGATGGGCCCGTGGCTGGATTGGTAAAGGGCTTAGAGCTCCAGTCCGACACAGACGCCAGCAAGGTGGAGGTGGAGTACTGGTTTGGGCTGGTATCATCAAAGATGAGCTTGTGGGGCCTATTCGGGTTGAGGATGGAGTCAAGCTCAACTCCCAGTCCTACTGCCAGTTTCTGGAAGACACCTTCTTCAAGCAGTGGTACAGGAAGAAGTCTGCATCCTTCAAGAAAAACATGATTTTCATGCAGGACAATGCTCCATCACACGTGTCCAAGTACTCCACAGCGTGGCTGGCAAGAAAGGGTATAAAAGAAGAAAAACTAATGACATGGCCACCTTGTTCACCTGATCTGAACCCCATTGAGAACCTGTGGTCCATCATCAAATGTGAGATTTACAAGAAGGGAAAACAGTACACCTCTCTGAACAGTGTCTGGGAGGCTGTGGTTGCTGCTGCACGCAATGTTGATGGTGAACAGATCAAAACACTGACAGAATCCATGGATGGCAGGCTTTTGAGTGTCCTTGCAAAGAAAGGTGGCTATATTGGTCGCTGATTTATTTTTGTTTTGTTTTTGAATGTCAGAAATGTTATATTGGTTTCACTGGTAAAAATAAATAATTGAAATGGGCATATATTTGTTTTTTGTTAAGTTGCCTAATAATTATGCACAGTAATAGTCACCTGCACACACAGATATCCCCCTAAAATAGCTAAAACTAAAAACAAACTAAAAACTACTTCCAAAAACATTCAGCTTTGATATTAATGAGTTTTTTGGGTTCATTGAGAACATGGTTGTTGTTGAATAATAAAATTATTCCTCAAAAATACAACTTGCCTAATAATTCTGCACTCCCTGTATGTGTGTTTGTGTGTCCTTGTGTCTTGTTTCCCTTTTCTGTTCCCATGTTCCCCCTCCTTATGTTAATTCCATTTCGCCCCTGTCTGTCATGTTTTTCCATGTTTCCCCAGCTCATCATTTCTTGCTCCCGCTCTCTCCCTCTTGGTTCTCTGCTCCCTCACTCTCTCTCTGTCTTATTTCCTTCCTTATCTCCCTAGTCCATCTAACTTCCCTGAGTGTTCTTTCCTCCTACCTCCCATGTCATGTTGTATGAATTAGTCTACGTCTCAGTGCATCCTGTTTTACTTTGATAGTCTCCTGTCCGGTGTACATAATGTTCAGTTTTGTTCCCCCTGACTCTTAGTTAGATCACATTCAGCTGTGTTTGATTTTTCTTATGTTTTTTTTTCTTATTTTAAATCAAGTTTCTTTCCTGCTGTGGTTTGTTCCCTTGTTTGCCCTTGTGTGTATTTATCTCTGTGTCTCCCTCTGTCCAGTGTTGCTATCTCCCTCATACCTTGCTGTGTGTTCCATTTGTTGGTTTAGGTTCCTGTAATCTCCAGTTCAGTTTTGTTTCTTTGACATTCCAGCAATAAAGCTGTGCTTTTGTGTTAAGTCCTGCCCACTGAGTCTGCATTTTGGGTCCAATCGTGCCTCCCTCACACACAGTTCATGACAAGCGAGGCAGCAGCACAAGCAATTATCACATTGTAAGTAAAGCATCCATGTACTGTCAACGCTGTGTGCCTTGGGTCTTTCATACCACAATGTACTTTTTCAGCTTTGGTTGAGTAATGAAATTGATTCATTACTTTAACTTTTACTGGAGTATTTTTTTTTAACACAGGTATCTGTACTTCTGGTTCAGTACGGGTATTAACTACAAACCCATACGGTAAAAAAAAACATTTTTCCTGGCCAAAATATATTTCAAATATATGGTAAATATATGTTGTATTTGTGATGCTCAAAAATTGAAATTGAAAATATAATTTTTTTCAAACCAAAATACATTTCAAAAGATATTTCAGAGTGAAGAAAATACAGTGTTGCTGGATCTGCTGAAGACAGATCAGATATGGATGGGGTGCTGCAACTGTGACCTGCGGCTTGTCTCTTCTAGTTGACGAGTGGAGATTCACACAGGGTGGTCTGCAAAGAGAGCTTAAGGATGCATCCTCCCACTGTCCACTGCAACGTCCATCCACAGGTTTGCAGGGCTGGCTCTATCGACGGCTGCTGCACCACTAAGATATGTAGACAGAGATATGTAAGCAGGAGTGCCATGAAGTGCCATATGCCACCGGAGAAAAGGTTCCTAGACAAATTTGCACTTGCCTGTTAACAGTAGTCGTGGTCTGGTGGTACCTCCTCCAGGGCTGACACCTCAGATGACAGTTGGTCCTGCCAACATATATATATATATATATATATATATATATATATATATATATATATATATATATATATATATATATTAGGGGTGCAACGATACACAAAATTCACGGTTCGGTTCGCTTCGATACTTTGGTGTCACGGTTCGATATTTTTTCGATACAAAAAAAATGTTCATGCCTTTTTAATTTGTCATTTATTAAAATTATAAATATATATTTTAACTCAAAAGTACAGTTTTTAAATTTAACCCTAACGCTTGTGCGTGTTTTTTATTTTGACAGCGAATGCGCACCTGCGGACCACTTATGTGCAGCCCTGGTTATTTAGCTCGTCATATTGCAGCCACAGAAATTCTTTTGTCCATGAAACCATAAAGCTGCACTTTCTTTTTGCCTTATAGTCTGATTTGTCATAACTTCTCCGTTTTGTGGTAAGCTTTTCTTTGGCTGTCACTTCTTCACCCTGACCTGTCTTATTTGGCTCAGCAGAACTAAAATATATATCTGTCTGTGAAGGTTCTCAGTCATCCAGGTCATCGTAGTCAAATATAAATCCTGCTGCTTTTACACACGCACTCACATAAGCTCAGCGATTCTCTGCGATCAACCTCTCACATGTTTAAGCTGCGGGAGATTTCACTTGTCATGTTTGCACAGTAAGCTAACAATTAATAAGACGATGTCAGAGGAATTGGTGCACAAATTATCATCACTCACAGATCAGTGCTGTCGCTCTCTATACACAGTTCACGCGATTGCAAAGTGAAAGCAAAAAAACAAGCGCAAATTCAAACGCAATTTCAATATGTCACATATTGACAGTGGCTCACCGATGCCAAGGACATAATTACCCAGCTACATTTCCGAAAGAATGCAAAAGCATTGACATATATTTTTCCTTCCTACAATAGCCCGACGGGCAGGGCAGAGATAGATTTTGGTACCCCGACTGAAAAAAACGCTAGCCCCGGGACGTTGGGCTAGCGATATTGCGAGCCCTGTATCTGATTGAGGAATCACTCATCTTTGGAAAAGAGAGTTTATTACAGAGAAATGTCTCTTTCCAAAATAAAAGCTATACTATCCACTTCTTCTGGGCTATATTCTCAGCAGCATATTAAACAGCTGTCTAAATGACTCGGCTAAAGTTAGTAGCATGCTTGCTTGTTTTTTTTCTGCTTCCACTTGTCTTTGCACTAGGATGATGTCGGCGTAAATGTGCAGTCATATTCGTTGTGTTCCCACTAGTGCTTTCAGGTTAATCTCGTTGAAATGACCTTAACGCCACAACACGGCAAATCTCCGTTAACGAGCTACCGCCGATCGCCCCGTGCATGGGGCTAGACGGCCAACACGTTAACGAGCTAACTGCGCTAACACACTAGTTCCCACCCATGTAATTGAGCATTGCATGGCACATCCAACATACTGTTTTACTTTAGTCCATGACTCGCTTACCTTCAGGGTCATACGTCACATGAAAACCAAAATAATTCCAAACGCCAGATCTGAATGAGGGTGGGGGAGGTCCATGTTGTAAGGAGAGCTTAACTTCTGTCTCGCTAGCTTGCCCTGCGCTCTTCCTTCTGACGATGCTGTCTGTGTTGAGCGCTCAGTGAATCTGCGTTCGACTACTCCGCCTAGGCTGCACTGTCGAGCGCAGATCCACTGAGCGCTCAACACAGACAGCATAGTCAGAAGGAAGAGTGCAGGGCAAGCTAGCAAGACAGAAGTTAAGCTCTCCTTGCAACATGGACCTCCCCCATTCAGATCTGGCGTTTGGAATTATTTTGGTTTTCATGTGACGTATGACCCTGAAGGTAAGCGAGTCATGGACTAAAGTAAAACAGTATGTTGGATGTGCCATGCAATGCTCAATTACATGGGTGGGAACTAGTGTGTTAGCGCAGTTAGCTCGTTAACGTGTTGGCCGTCTAGCCCCATGCACGGGGCGATCGGCGGTAGCTCGTTAACGGAGATTTGCCGTGTTGTGGCGTTAAGGTCATTTCAACGAGATTAACCTGAAAGCACTAGTGGGAACACAACGAATATGACTGCACATTTACGCTGACATCATCCTAGTGCAAAGACAAGTGGAAGCAGAAAAAAAACAAGCAAGCATGCTACTAACTTTAGCCGAGTCATTTAGACAGCTGTTTAATATGCTGCTGAGAATATAGCCCAGAAGAAGTGGCTAGTATAGCTTTTATTTTGGAAAGAGACATTTCTCTGTAATAAACTCTCTTTTCCAAAGATGAGTGATTCCTCAATCAGATACAGGGCTCGCAATATCGCTAGCCCAACGTCCCAGGGCTAGCGTTTTTTTCAGTCGGGGTACCAAAATCTATCTCTGCCCTGCCCGTCGGGCTATTGTAGGAAGGAAAAATATATGTCAATGCTTTTGCATTCTTTCGGAAATGTAGCTGGGTAATTATGTCATTGGCATCGGTGAGCCACTGTCAATATGTGACATATTGAAATTGCGTTTGAATTTGCGCTTGTTTTTTTGCTTTCACTTTGCAAGTGCAAATTTGTCTAGGAACCTTTTCTCCGGTGGCATATGGCACTTCATGGCACTCCTGCTTACATATCTCTGTCTACATATCTTAGTGGTGCAGCAGCCGTCGATAGAGCCAGCCCTGCAAACCTGTGGATGGACGTTGCAGTGGACAGTGGGAGGATGCATCCTTAAGCTCTCTTTGCAGACCACCCTGTGTGAATCTCCACTCGTCGACTAGAAGAGACAAACCGCAGGTCACAGTTGCAGCACCCCATCCATGTCTGATCTGTCTTCAGCAGATCCAGCAACACTGCCAGGGACTTCCTGGCATGTATTGGAGTTGTGAAAGAAATGATCCGGGAACAGGACACTCAGGTTAATCTTGTGTGAACACATGTACATAGCTGCAAATATTTTAGTCTTCAAATGCTGCTTATGCATTGCACATTTGTTTTTTGTTTTTGTTTCTTTGTTGTTGTTCCTGACATGTACTCTGTTTTTGAGTGAATGTCCATTTGCCATTATGACTTGGCATCATGTCAATACCTGTTGATTAAATGGATTCAGTGACTATTACTATTTGATTCCATTTATTGCGAAAATGAGACTTGTAACATCCAACACAAAGGGCACAATGTAACAAAAATAATTTAAAGGAAAGTGTTTGCAATGCAGGAAAAAGAAGGTGTCTGGTGCCTGGAAAATCATCTCAACACACAAATGTCACAGAACTGTCAAATGAAATTAGAGGGACGCAGCAGTCATTTTGGGATCAGACGTTCCAGGATTGTAAAAAGTCTGTCCATTTGCTCCTTGCTCTCCTGTGCCCTTCTCTCCTCAGCCTCCCTTTGTTGCTGCATGTCCTCCCTGATGAGGTTGAGCAGCTCGTCATCCCGATCCCGTTTCCTCTTCCTTGCTGTTATCGGTGGCTGACTGTCTCCCTCATCAGTGTCAGATTCTGCTACATTCTGGTCACCCACTGCTGAACTTGGCCCTGGAGTGTCCTCAGGGAGAGTGGACAGTAGGACAGGGAGCCTGATGGACGGCCTCTGTACTATTACCTCGTCCATGAG